>NC_058120.1:17782473-18097018 GCF_914725855.1 Thunnus albacares
TAACCAGGAGTGACAGGAGGTGAGAAGATATGCATATCTGTTAGTTACAGCAAATGGATGTTGTACCAAATCTGCTGTTATAAATTGAGGTGTATTACATTTAGCGCTAATTTAGAACAAGCCAATACCTTAGTTAGGAAACATTTCGGTTATTGCAGCCAGACTTCCAAACTGAGCCGTTATTCCTGTTGGGAGTTTGTTCTAATCTAAGTGTTGTCGTCCAGAATAGTCTGAGTCGACAACAGTTTTGTGAGCAAGGTGTTAAATTGGACATTTTCTGCTCTTTCGGGTGGGATATGGGTTTCAAACACAGTTCAACTCTGGCTTACAGTCTGTCTAGTCCCTGTTTCCCAAGGATCTTAAAAAAAATAAAAGTCATTTTTGTAGGAATACTCCTATTTGCTTCCTTGCTGAGAGTTAGATGATGCCGATCTGAAGTTTGTACGGTAAATACAAAGCTGGATCCAACAGCTAGCAGTTAGCTTAGCATAAAGACTGGAATCAGAGGAAGACAGCTAGTCTAAATCAGCCTACCAGCACCTGTACAGTTCACTAACACTGTATCTCGTTTGTTAAATTCAAACAAAAACCAAAGTGTAAAAATGAGAATTTGTGCCTTTACAGCGTTGGGGATGTGTGGGACTATTTCTTGGCCAGGCACAGTAACTTCCAGGAATCTTTGCTGGTTTCCTGGCAACCTCATGAGCCCTCCAATAAACAGTCCTGTAAAACAGGAAATTGTCATTTTTACACATCCTACTGTACTTTTTATACAGATTAAACAAACAAGATATAAAGAGTTAATTAGTGAGCTTTTAAGGTGCTGGTGGGCAGATTTTGTTACCTTTGTACACAGCCAGGCTAGCTGTTGCCCCCTGTTTCTAGTCTTTATACTAAGCTAAACTAACTGCTGGATCCAGCCACATAATGAGAGGACAGACATGGGAGTGGTATTGATTTTCTCATCTAACTCGCAGAAAGAAAGTTAGTAAGCGCATTTCCCAAAATGACGAACTATTCCTTTAACAGTTTGACCCTTTCTTTGTTCAGAGACAAAGATGGGAAACAGGATACTGGTCAGCACTGTCAGGACATCAAAGCCTTACTAACATAGTCAGTGGTGATGTTACACATCAAATCACCAATGCATATGAAGACCTATGCACGCAAACACACACATACACACACACACACAAACACACAACATCTGTATGTTTTTTTTTAATAGCTAAGATACTCAGCATTCCTGAAACGCATTCATTCAGGACCTGTTAAATGGAGACACATGGAAGGAGTGGACTAACTTTTTAAGAACAACGTAATACTACACTTAGACAGGATATGAGGGTGAAATTAAGAAAACAAAAAGAAAAAAAACTGATTGTGGGACAAACATGGAAATTTGGAGAGGGTGCTGCAACCAAAGCTTGGAGAGCAGTGCTTTAAAGACGCCAAATTAGATGTTAAATTAGTGAAATTTATGTACAGACTAATTCCAAAATCAGAGGGATTCTCAATCAAAGAATAGCCTAATTTAAGTGCCTCATTATTTAACCAAGGAGCATTGTAACCCCTTACTCACCAAAACAAAACTTGCTGGTTGAGCAACATTTCAGCCTTTGTTTCAAAAATAATTATAAAAAATGAGCAGGAAAATAACAATGAAGAAACAAAAACACCAATTTCACTACAGCAGTAAATAACTGGACTCAAACTGAAATTCACTGAAGTGAATGAAATTGTCATGTGTATCGGTTTCAATTTAAAATGGTTCAAGAGGTTCTGATGCTTTTTTTTATTTTTTTGTGACGTGGAAAAAATATTTTTTCGGGGAAGTCAGCATGGTAAAGTCATTACCATTTTTTCCCTTCTAATCATGGAATCAATCCCTTTATTTTGGAATGCAATCAAATGGTCTAAATCACCTTGAGAAGGCAAGGTAATCATTTTAACATCTTCTAAATGAATGTCAAAAGCTATGCCGAGCTGTACCTTCAAAAAAACAAGCTGTTACTTTTTGAGTTTCTTAACATTCGATTGAAAGGAAAACAAGGAATAAAATTGGCCAAACATCCACCACAGCGACATCTCTCAAATGTTAAAATTATGCTAAATATGGTGGGTTAATGTACCACATCCATTTGAGAGGGTTACCTTTACTCTGGGGGGAAAATATCATTTCTAGTGCACTTTTTTCTGTCTAGTAATTACATTGTCAGCAAATGTTGAAGCCATGAAGGAAAGGCCACTGTTACCCAACTGCAAATTCACAAAAAAGCAAGAACATATCCCTTTTAGCATACTCAAACAGCAAGTATTTTTTCTGAACGCAGAATAGTTTTGTTTTCTTTTTTTGTCATTAACTTGTCGCTCTCTGTACAAAAGACAAATTTTCCTTCATAAAGTTACACATTACTTGTAGTAGAGTTCTGACATTTGTGGCCTGGCTTTGTCAATGCATGAGTGTGAATGTGAGAGAGGTGTGTGTTTGTGTATGTGTTGTGTGTGTGTACGTGTACAGGTGTGTTTAGTAACATCTCCAAGTCTATTAATCTTAACGCCTCCTCCTCTTCTACTCCTCCGATTAAGCTCCTGAACTTAGCTTGATGCCCAGAGCTCCCACAAAGCATATGGTTTGTCCTCCACTGCTGCTTGTCGGCGACAAACACAAACTGAAATCTCCAAAAGCCCTCAGAGCTGGGGATCAACAACATCACCCCGTCTGAGAGGGGAATGAAAAAAGGATGCCGGCTTTTTAATTTTCCGCTTTTATCCACTTCCTGTGTTAGCTAGCTTTGAGGGTGTCCCAGTGTCCGGCGTCAGGTCACCCTGCGGCCTTGTGCTTGCCCCCACAGCAGCGGCAAGCCTCACCACAGTGGTGGCAGGCGCGCAGAGGCAGGTAGCAGCACATGCAGGGCGCGATGAAGGAGAGCGCCACCAGGGCCAGCCAGCGTAGGCAGAACTGCTCGTCAGATGTGTCACATGAGCAGGGGTCCGAGAAGTCGCCCTCGGAGTCGGACATGCAGTGGTACAGCATGCTCTCGGCACACAGCATGCAGCTGACTTTGTAGATGCACTGCTTGATCGGGTCGGGGGCGTCTTGGCACTGCCCCCGCCAGTTGTCTTCGTGGTTGAACATCTCTCGACAGTAGATGCAGCGCGAACGCTCTCCGTCCTCTCGTCGCCGTCGGCCCTTCTTGGACTTGAGCAGGGGGGAGGGCTGAGTCTTGATGGCTGTGTCCTTGCCCAGACCCAGCCCCATACCTGTTCCAATGCCCATACCAGAACCAGAGTGGGAGTCCCCACCAGGGCCGTCGGGGAAGAGGTACTCGCACTTCTTACTGTCCAGTTTGTGGAAGGCGGTGGGGAAGTCCAGATCCTCGCGGTCAGCCTCCTGTTTCCACATGACAGGGTGGCGGTAGTCCTCATAGCCGCGGATGAGCACGTCCTTGCGTGGGTTGATGCGAACGATCTCCTCCTCGTCCATGTGAAAGCTGACATGACGAGTCGATTTAGAGACCTTCGAGAAGAGGGAAGTTGAGAGTCAGCGCTCAACAACAATGCGACATTAAAAGACATTATTTTGAATTATTTTTATGGAACATATAATTCAGATTTTGGGAAATGTAATGCAATTGGTTGTGTTGAGCAGAGGCGGACCTGTGGAGGCAGGTAGCGGCGGATGCTAGAGGGGAACTCGTCGAAGGGCTGGGTGCGGACGTAGCAGCCCCTGAATGGCTCGGTGGAGACAACGTTGTTCAAGGGAGAGAAGGGCTCTTTCATTGGGGTACAGATAGAGGGAGGCTCATCACACACCTGGAGAAATACAGAGAAGAAATAGGTAAGTTTGGAGATAGTTCACAGAAAAAAGTAAATTTCATAACTTTCTCTTCTTCCAAGTGAAGGACAGAATTTCTCAGATGGACACACGTAAAAGAAAAAGAAAAGCCAGCAAAGTCATAAACATAGAACACTTTGTGCTCTGGTAAACATCAGTCATTCTAACACCCTATGTTACCATTTCACTACCAGATCAATTCAGCGACCGTTTTTGACTACAGGGTGTGTAGGCTCTGTGTGTGTGTGTGTGTGTGTGTGTGTGTGTGTGTGTGTGTGTGTGTTCTCCACTCTTCACCACCAGGGGGCATCCTGCGCCTACACTTGGCCATATGAGTGTGCTGTGTGGTGATGACTCAAGGCCCTTCTGTTAAGAACTCAGAGTTCCCATCAGCCTTGCATGTGTTCCCACAAACATTTTAACTGATGCAAAAACCTACAGACATGGGCCTAAAAAAGAGGCGCTTGAAACATTCGAATAAAAAAAACTAAATTTAAAAAGGAGAGAAATGTCGGAAACCGTGCGAGGTGAACGCCGAACAATGTCATAATTACAAGAGGGAAAGCTAACTGTTGACATCAATAATGTCTATAAATAACATCTTGTGAATGCCACAGACGGCATCAAATACAGTTTTATAAATACAGCAAAAGTATATTTCTGTACGTCCACAGGAATAAATACTTATGGCTCCAGTAGAAATAATACAATACTTCATTACTCATAGCAACAAAAACCAAAAGTGATGGCTATTTCATGATTCATGTGTGCAGAGGTGATGGAGGAGGATAGTCAGTTATTACATCAAGAGCCTTGTGATGATATTTTGGGTCCAGCATTAAGTCAGCGCGACCATCTGAACAACTTCCAGCGTGTTCATGCACCAAACATCATCTCTTCTATGAAAATTATATAAAAATATGAATCAGGGTCGATTAAATTCAAAATTTCAATTCATACAAGTGCATTCTTTGTAAATACTGTCATTTTATTTCTGAAAAATGATCCAAATAAACTTTAAAATAAAGGTCTTCGGTGTTATTCCTCTCTTCGAGTCCCACAGAAATACACAAACATGGACACACGCCGTTCAATCCCGATCCAACCGTATTCAAGCCTTGTTCACACTGGCTAGCTGTCCCTCTTTCCCACACACACCCCGACCTCATCAAGGCAGGGTTAGTCCTCCTCTCCTCCTCCCACCCTCTCTCTCTTTCTCTCTCTCTCTCTCTCTCTCTCTCCCTCTCTCTGCTCTGCGTGTGGAGGAGGCTGCTGGCTCTGGTTAGTCAGTGCCGTGTGTAAAGTAGCCCACGCCAGTGCTTTAACGCACAGCGGAAATCTGGTTTGCTCCCAGCTGCTGCTACAGTAATTACTGTCCTGTGGTTGCTAAGAGATGCTTCCTTTGACTTCTTTTTTTCCCTCTCTTTCTCTTCTTTTTTCTTTCTCTCTCTCCTCCTCCACTTTGCCCCCCTCCCTCCTCTCTAGACTGCTAACACATGGTGTGTGTGTGTATGTGTGTGTGTGTGTGTGCGACTTTGCTCCTTCTTTGCCTCCAAACATACCAAGTGGTGTAACACACATCCACAGCGTCTGCAGGGGAATGTGAGGAATAGGAGACAGTGGAGGGAGAGAAGAGAAAGAACAGAACAGGAAAAAATGAGCTTGTGTTGTATTTGTGTGTGTGTGTGTGTGTGTGTGTGTGTGTGTGTGTGTGTGTGTGTGAGAGAGAGGAGAGAGAAAAGAGAAAGAGAGCGAGAGGCCAAAGAGTCTGCCGAGGGAATGTCATAAACCAGCTCCAGCTGGAGAAATGCAGCACAGAACTTAAAAAGCCAGATGACAGCTGTGTGTGTATGTGAGAGAAAGAGAAAGGAGCGAGGGGTGGAGAGGTGGGGGGGCGAAATGGGAAACAGACTTGGGCTTCCTTTTAAAGCGCTTGCCTAAGCCCCTCCATTCAAAGGCATGCGTGGGGGCTAGGGCTGGGTATCGTTTTCATGTTATCGATTCCAATACTGCTCATCGATTCCAGTTCTTATCAATGCCCAGTTTCAATGCCAATATGGTAAATAGAAGAGGTCAAATGTTGAGATAGCAAAAATATCTTTTATCGTTTCATTAAAATAAGTGAATTCAAAGTATTTTTAACTGAACATTTACAAAGTAAATTGTACAATAAAAACATACCATCCAGTCAATACATACATTTTCTTGTGGATGCTGTGGTATTCCGTGAAAAACGACTGAAAAAGGTAGCAGTGAGGTTCCTACTGTAGGACGGATTCCGGTGCTCGACAACCTCAAATTTTGTTGTTTTATTCAATGTGAAATTGAAATAAACTAATCATGTCTGTCAGTCCCCAAAGCCCTAAGGAATACATTGTGCAAGTTTTTCCTTGCTAGTGTATCCTTGCAATGAAACACGAAAAACGCAAGTCTGTCAGAGCAATAGGGGCAAAAATGCTAGAACTAACACCTTGCTGCAACCAAATAAACAAAGTCAATACATCAAAACAGAAGGTATGTTATGGCTAGTGAGGTGCTAGTGCTGGTTGATGACACGCTCAGGCTAGGAGACCACAAGACATCAAACGCCAAACATTCTTTTAGATCAACGCCGTGCTGCCTTAAATGTTTGGTCCCACATGCATCGCACTTTGCCTTGTTGCTTGCTTTAATAAAGTGAAGCCACACTTTAGAGCGTTTATCGTGGTCCATTTTTCACTACTATTGTGATGTTGGCCATGCTCATATCAACAAATCAACATGCTGTTGCGTTGATGCATGACATAGACAGATCCTGGCAGATAGCTGCGTCCTTGCAGATATATAGCCTGTAACGCAATAACTCTGTATTAAAGATAGAAAAGAATAGAGAAGAAAAGGCTGTGAGCAAGTTTGGATGTTCGATCAGAAACAGTAAACGGTTGTCTGTCATATCGGTTTCTCACACTCTAGAAATAGGTCTTATCATAATAAGTTAACTAAAAATCAAAGTACTACAGTCAAGTTCTAGGCTAGTCCCCACCTATCCCTTAAAAGAAGAGTTTGACATTTTGAGAAACATGCTTTCTTGCCAAGTTGAGAGGATCGATACCACTCTCATACATGTCTGTACGCTGAATATGAAGCTACAGTTAGGAGAGCTTAACTTAGCATAAAGACTGGAAACAGCTAGCCTGGTTCAGTCCAAACGTAATAAAATCTGCCTACCAGTACCTCTGAAGCCCACTAATTACATTATATCTCATTTGTTTAATCCATATAGGTCAATGTGAAGTCAATGTAGCCAGTCAAGAAATAGTCTGATGCATAAACACCCTTAAAAATCACTAATTGTTGTATTTTTACACTTTTGGTTTTTGAACGGATTAAAATAAAGACATAATTTGTTAACTGGTGAGTTTTGGACAAACCCTTTAGACAGACCCAGGCTAGCCCTTTCCGGTCTTTGTGCTAAGCTAAGCAACTGCTGGCTGTAGCTTCTTCATATTCAGATTAAGATTTCTTTATTGTCATTTCCCGGCACTCACATAAATTAAAAAGAAATTTGACCTCTGCATTTGACTCATCCTATATACATCCTATTGTATAAAAGTGGTCAGGGGCACTGACAGGAGGATTAAATCTATGTCTATGTCAGGAAAACCACACAAACACGAGGGGAAGTCCACACAGAAAGGACCTGGGACAGGCTGTGGTTTGAACCCAGGACACTCTTGCTGTGGGGCAAGTATGTAAGTGTGCAAGTGTGTCAGACAGTACTAACCGCTGAACCATTTCGTTGACAGACACGAGTGGTATCAATCTTATCTCATCTAACACAAAGCAACAAAGAAGAATAACAACAAGTGTATTTCCCAAAATGTGGAACTATTCCTTTAAACCACTCTTCTACCTGGCTCCATGGTGTTTTATGGAGCCCTATCAAGCCGCACCAAACCAGCCTGAAAGTTTTTGGTCTACCAGTCAGGCTGTAAAAATCAACTGGCCAACAAAACCTCTGTGTACTAAACTGATAAGAGAAAACTTCCTGCCAGTGCTAAATTAGATGCGGATGTTTTCCTGTGGCATTCGAAAAAAATGCATTTTACTTTGTACTAGCGGAAGGACTGCGGTGGTACAACATAATTCCTGGCACTGGGTCATCACAGCTGAGTAGAGTGTTGTGCAACCACTTTTTTTTTTTTCTTCTTTTTTTTTTTTTAATGGGTAAAGTATGTTGCATGTGCATACAGTGTGTGTGTGTGTTGTGTGTGTGTCTCTCTGAGTTAGAGGAAGAATGTGATCTGCTTGTGAAGGCCATACAAGTGGGTGCTGAGCCTCAGTGGGCAGGATGTGGGTGGAGAGGACAGTCTTGAACGCATTTACATTGACACACACACACACCACACGCACTACTCACACATACATCATTCAAATGCTTGAAATAACACAAGGCTATCATGAATTCCAGTCATTTCAAATACTTAAAGACATTTTCTAGAGATGTCTGAATCTAATCACTAAACAAGGCTAGGTGGTAACCCCTCATTCTGATGAGACTCTGGTGAGTTTTCCAGACAAGGTCACAGCTACTCAGGGCAGATCTACTACTTTTTTAAATTTATTTTTATTTTAACTTTATTATAAGTTAGGTAATCTCATTGAGATTGATATTTTTTTCAAGAGTGACTTCTAGAAGTGCACAGCAATAACACAAACTAAAGACCCGAACACAGGAATTTATGTATTCCTTCATGAGCCTGTGTATGACGTGAGAGCTGATATTCTATAAAAGTATCAGTACAAACAGTGGTGTGACTTTATGATGGAGAATAAAGCAACACAGCTAATGTCACACCTTGTGGTGTGGTGGTATTTTGCTAGTTCTCTGGCTGCAGCACTTACCACTGGTTCACTTCTCTTTCTCTGTAGCCCAGGTCTCCGACCGCAACATTCGGGTGCCAAATCACCATGGTGACACCCTCGGTGGCTCACTCACTGAACCTTGTGAACACCCCCTTCTAGCCCCCCTCCCCCCCGCTGCCTAGCAACAGTGGTGCCATTGGATTTCCTGTATGTTCAGGCTGATTCCTTAAAGAGGAACTTCGCCACAGGAACAGGAACGCAGCTCCCTCCTTCACTGCTCATTCAGGGCGTCAGATAATAGGGAGGGGTGGGTGTGGGAGTGAGGGGGGTCAAATGTGATGACAAGCCTCTGGTAAGTGCTATGAACACCACATCCTTAAACTAGAATTTAATAGGCGGTATGGTATGATGTCAAAAATAAGAAACACCATGAAATGCAATACAACAGTCCAGCTACTATTAATTATATATTTGAGGCAACTATCTTAGTTGTTTCCGTGTTCACTCAGTTCTGTTGTAGATTTTGAGGCTGTACCTTTGTCTACACCACAAACTACAATTACTAGAGTTTCATAAACACATCTTTGACACTGTGCTAACAGCATTTCATTAAGTTTCACAAATGTAGCACTCATTGCAGGACTGCTGTATTGGACTGCCTTACAATGTGCAGAGCTTTCTATATCTCTGGGCTTTCTATATCGACTCAAGTATGCATTTAGAAGAACTGCACTTCCTCCCATAAACTTTTCACCTACATTGCAATCAGAAGCAGAACAGGTGACTGACGTTGCTGTAACAGGCCTGATATCTAAAACAAATGAACATGGGTGTGTAAGCTTGAACTATATACCTGCTGTCTGTCTCCGCTAAAGAGAGAACAGCATTCTTAACCACACATGTTGATAGTCAATAGAGTGCCACATGCCAAAGAACAGGGCAAATACATACCATTCTTAACATGCAGTGTTCACCCTATCAACAAAAAGGAGGCCCGACACATGAAGAATCACAGGCAGGTTGGATAACATTGAAATCACAGAGAATTTTCACCAAGCTGCCTTTGAACAACCAGCACCTGAGGCAATAGTTATTATATCGGCATCAAATGTAACAAGAGTGACAGCTACCATGGTGGAATGATAGAGACGGCTAAGCCTGCTCTAGCACATTTGCTGGCCAACACCCAGCTTCACCTCAGGGTCTGGCTGGCACTGGTTAAACACCTGTAAATCTCTAAGAACAACTGTTAGAAAACAAAGGCAGGTGTCAGCGCCTGGCTGGGACACATCAGGGCTCAAAACATATGGCTCGGGTTCTAGCTACGACCTGCCTCCTCTACAGCAGTGAGGGAGAGTGGAATGATAAATATGACTTTATAAAATCCAACATTACACTTACACAAGTGCACTTTACACAGATATGTGGTGAACAATTCTTAAACCTGAAATACTTTTGGCCTAACGCACTCAAACGGGGAAAACTGAACTGCTCAAAGTACGCAAGAAAAACAACAATAATACACATTTTCTTCTAAAACAGCCAGAACGTCTCAGCTCTGATCTCACTCACCGGTAGTCCATCCTCGGGAGTATCCCCTTCCCCAAACGACCGACAACCTGGAAGAGAGGAAGAACACAGAAGAGAGGAAGATTAGAGTACTGACATGGTCATTTTATCCACTTAATAGTAGACAGCATACCTACAGTCAGTAAGCCACAACAGGCTTAGATAAATAAAATAACAGCACGTGATCTATGTAACATCTCAAAGAAAACCTCACACAAACACCAATGATATTACTGACATGTAGAATCAGCTTTTTGTACACTACACAATCTCATGGTCCACTAGTGAAATCCTTTCCCAGACGCAAACTAATCCACTTCCATCCACTTCCTTGCACAAATGCATGAAACCAAAAATATATTTCCACTTAAAACCCTAAGTACAATTCTTATATTTAATTCATCAAAAACTACTTCACTGTCAATGGGTGACATCTTCCCTTCTTAGCAAGTTAAAGCCACCACATTTACACATTTACAACACTGATTCTTGTCAAGGCCAAAATAGGCCAAGACTTCTGCTTTCCTCTGACTGTAGCCTAATGGGGGGGGGGAAGAAATGAAAGCTGCTTTGTGTCAGTGGGGCACACAGAAGTTAATGAAATATGCATGCGTAGAATAATGTAACCCCCGACCTCGGCTAAAACACCATGCGCCATTTCCGCATCCAAAACACCTCGTCTGCAGATGCTGGAGTCAGAGCTTATGTTTCAGGTATCAGGCTGACCGTGTTACAGCTTTTCATTACCTCAGAGAATAACAGCTTCTGTGGATGGTGTCAGGCAAACCCAACAGACACTGACGTCACTAAAAAGTAGTGCCAAACAGCATATGAAGTAACGTCAGAATAGTAACTATTCTGGTATGCAGTACCTTCCTAGCTTAATCGGTTTCCAATCCTACATTATTGGTCTTATAATTTACCAAGCTGATTTTCTCTCCTTTGATTGGAGATGTAATGAAGTCCAACAACAAAGTGACAAGAAATGCAAATATTTAAAACGAAATTTGAACAAGCTACATGTACACTCAGTAGTTTCTGCATGTCTGGCTCCAGAAGAGTCATTTAGTATAATTATAACTTTACCGGTACAGGAATTCAAACTAATATTGTAGTTTCACCCTTCTTTAATTAAAACACAACACTACTGTATGTCTGCTGAAAGCAAACCTAGCACGAGAAGCAACAGCAGCCAACATATTCCAGATAAAAGAATACACTGTTAAAGAAACTTAAAACATGAGAAAATGGTTGCAGCTACAGTTGTGGCAAAACAGCGATTAAACCACTTCCATTGGGATGAAGGGGAAACTGTTTGTACCTGGGGCATCAGGAGGAGGTTCTTTTTAAAACTTAGGTTCACTTAATTAAAGGCCTCATTTGAAGCGCTGAGGCAACAGCCAGCCTGTCTGCATTCAGTGAAGCGAGCACAGCAATACATGGCAGTGATGTCTCCGCCACAGAGAGGACAGAGAAGATTTCACTGGGCTTGTGTTAGACACCGTCTGTCCATCGGTGTGTCTGTGTCTCTGAATCACATGGAGGAAGGTGTATGTGTGTATGCATTTCTTCACTACTGAGAGAAAGAGGCTTCCTGCAGCACGACTCTGGCAGTGCTGGGCCGCGAAGCTGCCTGAGCCATGTGCCCAGTGTTGCCATGGCAACAGAGGACTGCAAGACTGATACACACACGTGCGCACACATACACACAGGCAAAACATATTCTCTCTCTCTCTCTCTCTCCCTTTCTCTCTCTCACTGCCTCTTTTTCTCCCCACACACATTCAACGCAGCAGTCCAGCAGCAGAACGATGCAACAGGAATACAGAAGAACCTGCCTGCCTGCCTGCCTGCCTGCCTGCCTGCCCGCCTGCCTGCCTGCCCGTCCGCCTGCACTGAGGAGAGGCATTACACAACACTGGCAGAATACAGAAGATGCCAGGAGAGAAAGGAGAACAGAGGGAGGAGAGGACAGCAGGGGAAGGAGAGAGAGAGAGAGAGAGAGAGAGAGAGAGAGAGAGAGAGAGAGAAGTGCAAGCACTGGGGAGTTGAAACTCACCATCACCTGCTGTAGCTGACATTCACAGGAAAGAGTTGAAGCATTTACTAGCAGACACAATACTGTACGGCCTCTGCGTCAGCTACGGGGAAATGTGTTTAATCACCCTGTCCCGCTATCAGAGATGTTTCCACATCTTGCTGTGTGAAAGGGGGGTTGCAACTATTATTTTCATTATTGATTATTCTGACAATTATTTTCTCAATTAATCTATAAAATGTGTCCCAGAGCCAAAGGTGTTGTCTTCCTATTGCCCCAAATCCAAAAATACTCTATATACTATCACAGAGGGCTATGAAAACCAGCAAATATCCACATTTAAGAAGCTGGAAGCAGCTTTTTTTTGGCAAAAAAAGATCAATTGATTACCACAATAGTTGCCGTTTAATTTTCAACCAACTGATCTATTAATCAGCTGATCATTTCAGCTCTAATGCGAACCGTTTTGATGTCATTACAGCCATAGGCCAACACGCTCACACCAACCAAGCAGCCCTGATGGATGACCTCCAATAGCTGATTAATATAGTTTTACGTTTAAAGCAATCCATGATTCTTTTCTCTCCTCCTTCATTTGAAATTGAGAGTCGAAGCTATTTGCAAAGCCAGCTCGACAGTTGTTGCCCGTGATTACCTTTCACCTAGAATTTGTGTGGACTGGTGCCCAGGAAGTTCAAATCCAAGATAAACTGTTGTGGGCAAGAAGCTACTGATGCCCAGCGGTGATAAGCCTTTACGATATGTTCTGCTGTACCTCCTCTACGCTCCCCAGGGTTCCCGGGTCTAGAGAGTAAAGAAGATTATAGCTCCCCAGCCAGCCAGCCAGCCTCTTGTGTAATATGGGGCTGGGTGGCAGATTGCTGAGCTGGCGATTCTCCTGCTAATTGGATGACTTTGCAACCTCTGGCACTGAACTAAAAAATAATGCTTATCAGGACCCAAAGCTGCTAACTCAATTCAGAGACTCAACTCCACTCGAGTGTAATATCTAGTTTAGCATTTAAAAAAAAAAATTAAAAGAATGAATGAATACCACGCTGTACACTGATCAAACCAAACATTGGCTTTTTTTTTTTTTTTTAAGACTAGCCTAGCCAGTCCTCAAACTTACTTAATAAGTCTGAGCAACATAAAAGCCTGACCCAGTCAAGCTTCCTCTGACTAAAACTCTGCCCTCATCTCAGGTTGCCACCCATTCTTTGAGTCTTTCTCACCAACCCTCCCTCCCCTCTCTCGCTCTGTCATATATCACCCACTGTCTGGGCACAGCTTTGCCTTGCCAGTCTCTACAGGAAGTAGAGAGTTTATCTGGGCAGCTGGCACTGATAAGATAACACAGGAAGGGTCATGCTTGGGTGAGTGAGCAGGTAGCACGGTGGGGGGGGGTGGGGGGGGGTTGAGGGGAGTCATCAACGCTAATCAACACTATGCATCTCTCCTAGAACAGATGCTAGGTCAGCCATTACAAGCCAATGACAAACAGGCAGGAATACAGGCTGCAGACACCCGCCAGCAGAATGCATGCCGCATTCATACACATACACCCATATTATTTTACACGTATTGGATGGCTGCCAACATGCATAGTATAGTGCAACCTCTCAGAGGGAATTCCAAACAAACCTGGTGTTATGATGATAGGCTGAGAGGAGTGAAAAAAACATGGCAGCGAGAATTCTGTGGGCTACTCTGATTTTTTGATATGGAAACAATAGCCGATGCTGGTTGCTTGATTCCCAAGTTAAGGGACGTTCCGCTGAGTTGATCCTGACTTTGTTATCTGGTTTTACCTGCTCTAAACTAAAAAAACACACACACACACACACACACACAAGCAGACATATTCGCACACATATGCCCACCTTGGTTGATGTCCTCGATGGCCCGGCGTATACCCCGGTCGAAGGCACGGGCATCAGCGGGACTCTGGAAGGTCAGTCCGAACTTCTTGTCGTTGATCCTCCAGTGGTGGAAGATTGGGTTGACCTTGTTGTATACTAGGTCTTTCTGCAGGACACACTCCAGCACCACCTGACAAAAAAAACACACACACAGAGTCGAGAGTGAAACAACAAGGTGTGGTGACAATTAAACGTGGGGTCACACAACTCGGTTCTCTATAGACCCAGGCAGTGCTAGAAAGTTTAAATTCCATTTGGGAGACTGTCAAGCTATAAGTTGGTAGTATGCAGACTGGAAACTGCATCATTTTAAAGGTCTGTGGGAAGGACTCTTTGGGGGAACACAGATGTAAATCCTTCATCTTATTCCTCACCCTAAGCTGTTTAAATGTGTCACATTCAATCATTCCACCACGACGTGATTTGGGGGGGGGGGGGCTGCAACTGAAACTACACATAACTCCAGAGTTTCTAAAATAGAAATCAAAAGAAAAAAAAAATCATCCTAAGCCCAATAATTTCACATACTTTTTTGGATAATTTGTAAAACACATTCTAAATGGTGGGGTTTTCATTACAGATGATGATAAAGTTGGAAAGCAGTGGTGGTGGCAGAAAAAGAGGGGGGTTGGGGGGGGGCTGAGTATGTTTTGGAGCCAGGCAGCCAAAGTGTGTGGCAGAGAGAGACTGTGTTTCCAAAGCCTATTATTAATCAGGACTACTGGGCCACCTCCCGGCCTTCCTCTAGGCAGATTAAATGAAATGAGAGACGGCCATTACAGTCTGAGTTTTTTCTTTACAAAAACGTGTATGAGAGTGGCTTAATGGGGTGTGAATGTGTGAGCATGCGCGCGGTGATCTACGTGAGAGAACACATGACTGCGGGAGCTGGTGTGATGAAAAGCTCAATGACCCAAGTGCCACACCGTGCATCTTTGTGGCATGAATGCCTTGTCAGAGAATAATGGTCGCAAACCAATGCTCGATAACTGAAAGCAGATGGCACTGTTCCCCCTGGATCTGGACAACAGTCAAACATGCACACTTAAAGAGGTTGATACGTGGCAGTTGTACTAGAGGTTGATGATATGTGATGTGTGTGTCAGAGAGGGAGCGCGATCACTCAAGTACACAGGTCCACGTTTCAGTGTCTGGGTGAGAAATGCTGGTTATGCTGGTTGAAAGCGTACCGTGACATAATTTTTCTGCATGTGAAAGACGTCCTTCGATATCTGCCCTCATGTCACTGTTGCCTCCCCGAGAAAAGCTGGGGGCAAGGGTTAAGCCTGCGTGTTTACCCAGAGCCAGTGGATGAGGTAGAGGGAAGAAGAGAGGGATGGATGTGAGCAGGATGGGGTGGCAAGGAAGGGGTGGGGGGGGTGGAGGGGGGGTCTGCTTTGCCTCTGGGGCTGATTGTGGAGGCGAGACTGAATGGAGCCGGAGCAGGTAAGGTGAGCGTGCAGCAAGGCTGACAGAAGAGGAAGTATCACGGTTGCATGGAAGGACGACACTTAACACCACATTCCATACAGCGCTCGGAGAAAAGAGGAGGAGGAGCCACCCGGACAGAAACGGATCGGAGGTTTGGAGATGTTAAGAGGAGGAGAGGGGACAGAGACAGACGCAGGTGAGACGTGCCGGGAGTAGTGAAGAGATAGCGTGAGAGCGGAAATGGGGGGTGGGGGTAGAGAGATTACACTTACATGCACACGAGAAACCAGGTGGGAACAATCGGTTATAATCTATGAACAGTGCCTTGCTAACAATGTAAAGTGTATAATTACAACCTGATAATCTCATTTTAACAAAAACACTAAATAAAGTATTAATTGCTTTGGAATGAAAGGATATATAATAATCTTGATTGTCTTGGGATAAAATAATATTTGTTTTGAGCATATAAAAGTTATTGCTGTGTATTAGCATTGGTTGATATTGATATTTTTTACCCAATAACCCCAAGGCTTACAGCTAATAAAACACATTTTGCTAACAAATGACAATGTTAACAGTGGAAACAAACGAGTGGGCTCTTGCCCCGAGGCAAAGCTATTTCCAGTAAGCCTGGACTACACCACATTCACAGCTGTATCAATCAGAGGGACACCAAGACTATGAAAGACAGGAAGCGAGGTGGAGTGGCAGAGAGCTTAGCCAGAGATTTGTCATAATCCGAGAGCCAGTATGGTAAATAATCATCGACCAATTAGATCTGTAGTTTTTAAGAGAGTTGGAGAATCAGAGTGAGGGAGAGAGAGACAGAGAGAGAGAGAGAGAAAGGAAGGAGGGGGCAAGAAGGAGAGTGATTGGTAGCTATATGGAGAGCCAGCTGAGTCATCACCAGTACACTCTGTGCCGCATCACTGCGCTTATAGACAGATCCCCTCCACCTCTCTTCTTCCGTCTCCGTCTATCTGGCTCCACCTCTGTTTCCTGCTCTTTGACTACACACGTCTCTTTCCCTGATTCCTCATCTCTTATGCACCCAAATCACATCATATCTGCCAGCTGAAACTCTGCCTTTTTTTTTTTTTTTAAATATAAAACTCCATCTCTTATCTGTTTTCCTCTATCCAGGTTCCTATCATGGTTAGGACATGCTTTTCTATTCTGAATTAAAAACACTGCGCTCCCTCAGGATCACGAAAAACATCTGAAATATGGAACTGCATTTTTCTTTTCTGTTTTAGGCACAACAAGTTCAAACCAAACAGCCTTTTCAACATCATTCATACAACATAATTATGGTCTTTCTTTTACCTCTGTAATCAAAACACTGACGTAACTGTTTTAAACAATTCTGTGGTAACAAGAACAGATATTGCCCTGCATCTCTTTCTGGCATGGCTAGCATATTCCAATGTGGTTTTGTCTGTTGCTGTTGTTGTCTTGGACTCATCACTCTGTCTCTCTTCTTCTGATGCCCTCAGACTGTCGGTAGCGCTGTGGTTGACGCCAACACCCTGGCACTGGGTGGCATCCCGACAGACCTACATATGGCTGGGTGTTTGTTGTGGTGGCTGGGGGTAGACTCTGGTGGTGATAGGGGTGTTTTACCACATCCCAGAGCAGTCGTCGGGGTATCTGAGCCATGTCTATACCCTGTCTGAACAACGGCATTCCCGTCACACCCTTTCCTGTGCCACACACACGCTCGGATAGCAACGTACAAATATAAACAGGCTGTAAACACAAAACGCACATAAAATGTCTTCAGTCAAAGAAGATTAAAAAAAAAAAAAAAAAAAAAAAAAGGTAATTTAGACACCCTGTTGTAACAAGCCTCTAATGTCAGATTGTCAGGAGCAGACAGACTCTGTGCATCATGGTGGCCTCCTCTGTTTTCTGACAGTCAGTTCTTTTTCTCTCTATATCTTTCTCTCTCTCTCTCTCTCTCACACACACACACACAACACAGATTTACACTCTCATTACCAGAGACTCAGGATTATCCCAGTGCATCTACTGGATCTGTTTTACATCTACAACACAGCACGAGTGTGTGACAAGAAGGTCACAAGCTTTACAGCAAGTAAAGCAAAAGCCATAAGGATTAGAATCACAATGTACAAGTTGATCTTTTGGTGCCTCAGTGTTACTTCTTCGATTGTGAGGAAACAGATTGACCATACAACTTGCAACTATTTCCTCACAGTTAAACTATATTAACTATTGAGGGATTTAAACATGTAGGCTACATATTCGGTCACTTATTTACTGTTAGAACAACCTGGAACATATTTTCCTAATTTAATTCGTGTGAATGTTTCTGACACAGTCTTTACATTACACATAAAGAAAGAGAAAATGCTCATAAAAAAAAAAGGTAGGAAAATGACTTGTGTACTCATGGAAAAGTGAGTGAGTGTGAATTTTCAGCCCCTATTCCATCCTTTAGGTCCCTTCCAAAGCTCTTTGTGCATTTCCCACATCCTTCATCCCACATTCTCTTCTCCTGAGTAATCTGCCCTTCTCCCTGATGATGTCATCATGCATCACAGCATCACGCAGTTCACTCCTATTTTCAGATACCTGCGCCATGGAGGAAAGCCAAACAACCATTTCCTGTGTGTATGAGTGCGTGCGAGCGAGACAGAGAGAGGAGGGTCTGGGAAAGGGGGGCTCATGGTGAGCTCATCAGAGAAAATGCACCATCTCCGGTGTGTACACCTGAATGTGCCTGAAAGAGAAGGAACGACTAAATAACCGAAGGAACGACTAAATATCAGCTAGCTAGTTACACCTATAGGGAATATGACTGTGCCTTTACTGTCTGTGCCTAATACATTTTAAAACAACATTATTCCAATCTACAGTACATGTGCTAGGGTATTCCTTACCAATTTGTCTTTGAGCCTCTCGCCCTTGATGTGGAACTCCACAGCGGTGGGGCTGGGACTAGGGCTTGGACTGGGACTAGGACTGGGGCTACAGGGGCTGAGGTTGCTGCTGCTTCCTCCACTGCCTCCGCTATGGGTGCTGTTGCTGTCCTCCGCCCGGCTGACCTTATAGACGGTGACACAGCTAAGGCCTCCGCCGCCCAGGGGAAGCCACCCACCGCTGGAGTCATCCCGAGTCATGACCACTGCTCTCACACGCGCATAACTGTCACTGTGGAAGAGGTGAGAGATGAAGAAGAGGAGGGTGGAGGGAATCAGAAGGAAAAAAAATGCTGTTAGTGAACATAATCAGTAGTAATCATCATTTGAGATATTCTATCAGGGGCTTTTTCTTAAGGATCCCTCTCTTGTCACAGAAATAAACAGCCTACATGGAGTATCAATCCACATAATACAGTTGAGTGGCAGCATGAACAAGTTGCAATACAGTACATGAAGTCTATACAAAATGGTTAGTAAGTGGATATATATAGTGAGACATACAGGAGAGGCAAAGCGAGGAGATAGCTCTGGGTTCATGTTGAGAAGACCCTAAAATTTCACAAATTTGTCACATTGGTCCAAGAACTTGAATGTTTACACTTTCAACACAGGCCAGAATAAACTGGAATTACTCTGATACTAAGATTAAATAAAAAGGAACAAAACAATGGGGAAATTTAGGCTGTAGCAGAAGCAGTTTAAAAATACTCAATATCCAATTCTGTGTAAAAAATAGCGGAAGTAGTGTAAAAAAACAAGCTAACCGAAAATATGTGAATGCGAAAGAGCAAAGTCAGACATTCACTGCTGGCTTAAATGTATATTTTGTTTGTGGTTCGTGATTTAACAGACTATTGGTTACTATTCATTACGTCTGAAGCTTTCGGTGTATGATTAAACCCAGTCGGAGGGTGACTGACCATGTGGCCAGGTTCAGGTTCTGGCCAGATTTCCAACCTTTCCCCTAAAGTAGGTGGTTTCAAACTAGACAACAAATGACAGCCGCTCCAGCTCACATCGCCCTCTTTCCGTTTTTTTATTTCCCGTGTTGATGCTAGTGCTTGTTTCACTCCTCTTTCACCCACTAGAGCTTTAAATCACAGGCTAATATAATGCAAGACAATTATCTCTAATATGTCACAAAATCTATGAAACTGAAAACTTATATGGCTTCAAGTTTTTTCAGACGTTCAGCAACATAAACGTACATGACACTCTTCAAATATTAAGCAGGCACAAACTGGAAAAAGGCCATAAAGTATAACAATTCAAATCTTAAAGTCTGCAGTCAAAGACAGAAACACTTCTACCACAATTTCACAACTGAAAGTTTCACTATTTTGGCGCCAGTGAATCAATAGACTGTATCGCAACATACAGTGATACCGACTATTATCAAACATCATAATTCCATATCTACTTGTCCCTCATTCCCATGTTTAGCTAGCTCACCTCCTCCTTTGCCTCTCTGTCCCTTCACTTGGAGTCAGATGTTTCCCTGATTAGATAACAGAGACTGCATTGGGCCACCGGAAATGACAAAGGTCAGGGTGTGCTGAGGGCAGCGTTTTTGCAGAAACTCCTGGTAACATATTAAAGACTGAGAAAGGTCTAAAAGCTGACAGAAATGGGCAAAAAAAAAAAAAAAAAAAAAAAGTAAAGAATGTGACTGCCGGATGTCTTCCTGTGACACATTGCTCTCTGGCCGACATCCAGGTTGACCAATGAAGATGAGGTCACGAAGTCTGAAATGTTCAGTGAAGAATTTCTTCTCTGACAGTGGCCAAATATGAAGCAGTGATTGAGGGAGAGAAATATCAGTGGCTGACAACATGTAATATATTACATAGTTAACTAGTAGCTCCTGCTCTAAAAGACCAATGGCTGTGTCCTCCCCCTTACTGCCTCTCCTCTCTAAATCTTGGCCTACTCAGTACAGGCAACCTTTGGTCTCCTGCCTTCCACACCCTTGGCAAACCCCGGTGCCCAGGTTATTGGTTAGTTATTAATCTAAGAGCCAGTGAGCATTAAATCTGAAGCTTTTTTTTTCCTTCACATGTGAAAGCTTTGATATCCTGGCACCATGGGATTAGTTGACCGAAGTTCTCTCACAGGATTGATGAGTATGATAAATACGGGTAATTCCAAAATAAACCAACCGACAAAACAGACCGCCTTTTAGGCTTGTCTACACAGGAGGCAATTCTAGCATATTTTTTCAGTCGTCCGTCTCACTGAGGGATATAGTACAGCTGTCTGCACTGTATCATGACTGCTATATGTGCGTAACTGTGACCCGAAGCATGTTTTTGCACTTCAAGTATATTTTAGTTTTAAGCAACCACAACCACAGTGGTTGTTTATCGCTGACACCCAACGCTGTCCCTGTACGCATCCTACATACTAGTCACCGACGGGGGACTGAAACTGCTGCTGCTTTGCTAATGTGTTGCTTTCGCTACGCGGGCTGCGTGGTCATTTTTTTAAAATTTAAGTTTAGTTTGAGTTTAGAATAGCTGAATGCTTCTGTGGAATGAAAATCTATCAAATACGATGTGACTTCTTAATAAAAGTCCATGCTCTGAACTTACGCTTTTCTGAAGTTAACTATATATTATTTTCTAGTTATCATGTATGAAATATATTTTATCTCCTTGTTTATCTTTTCTCTTCCTGACATTTTCATAACAGCTCACAAATCGATACATCCAAACAATCCTTTGGTCAGATTGAATAGCTGTGAAATCTTTCTTTTAAATTTGGTTGCTTGCCTGCTTAAAGTCGATGACACGCCAATCTGTCTGTATTCTCAGCGAGCAACACTGGACTTTGTTCCATCTTATTAATTCCAAGGACATTTTTAAATATTATGTTGTGGTTTTCTCATACAGATCCAAAAATAATTCTGCCAATCAAATAAATATGAATAAATAGTGAATAGAGAGTAGGAATGGACAATAACAGATACAGAATTTATTGAATTAACATCATTATGAATCTCTCATCAACCTAAATACAGTCATATCGTGTATTGCGTGTATGTCATACACACAGATTTCTCAGACTGTGCTTCCCCGAATTTAGGCAACAGTTTGTGGGAGACGAACAGAAAAAAAAAAAAAACAACCACAACTAACTTCCCCCCTGCAACATGCTTTCTGTTTACACCTTGTGACAGTGCCATATTAAGTTGTACTTAACTTTACACGAGAACCCCTGCTACATCAGCAAAAAGCATTTTTGAGCAATATAACAGGCAGTAAAAGGAAAGGAAAGGAAATACTGCTGCTGTTACACCCCTCTATGGCCCCCAATAAAGGATGCGGGTGATGGGTGCAGGAGGGGCTGTCAGTCAGGCAGGGGTCCCTGGGGTGAACAGAAGGCAGGCGGTGGTGTCGCTCAGCCATGACCAGGGCACAATGACCAGGGCCTGACCCTTCAGACCTACCATCACACACATGCCAGCAACCATGACAGTCACAGGGAGGGAGGCGAGACCCAGAGAGGAAGTTAAGTGAACTGTATATTCGTGCGTTTTCGCATGTAGCCTAAAACACCCATACCGACGCTGTTTTTAGAATGAGAGAAAAGGCTAAACCATGATTGTGATTAAATGGTACATAATTAAATTCAACCCTCTGAGGTACACTTGTAGAACCTGCAGAACAACAACTCAATCATCAACAAGTGAACTAGATTTATTTAACAAAATTTTGAAAGCAGGGGATTAAAAAGTTCCATCCACTCCTCCTCCATTCCTTCATATAAATGTTTTTTTTCCTTTTCTTATGGTAAAAACAGTAAATGGTCCAAAAAAGATATCTGACTGCAACCTGCTGCAACACACACACACACACACACACACACACACACACACACACACACACACACACACACACACACACACACACAGAGTTCAGATTGGGATGGTGGAGACAAAGGCTGTCCTCCACGCCCCTTGCTGGGAGCACACAGTCGACTGGACACACAATTGAGAGCGGAAGCAGATCAGCTGGCCTGGGCCAGCGAGCGGGGAGGCGGGGAGGGGGGGATAGAGAGAAAGGAGCCCCCATTCCAAATTATTCCAAGTTATTCTGCTGGATGACTGACTTCATTTCCGACCAAAAGCAGGAGAGAAAAACAGAGGGAGGGGTGAGAGTGTAACGGAGGACTGTGGGGGAGGAGGAGGCGGCTGTGGATGGGAACAGGGTGGAGACCAAGGTGACAGTCAACAGCTCCCAACTGCATTTGAATAGGGCCTTTTCTATTCATAAAAAGGATGTGCACTGGCTCTCATGGTATCTATAGAATATGACATTTGCGATAAGCAAATTAACAGTATCAGACCTTGAGAGCAAAGAACACAGTAAGAGAAGAGAAGAGAAGAGAAGAGAAGAGAAGAGAAGAGAAGAGAAGAGAAGAGAAGAGAAGAGAAGAGAAGAGAAGAGAAGAGAAGAGAGGAAAAGAGAAGACGGGATAGAGGAGCACGTGCAGACCAGGAAGGCATGGGCCTCAAGGCCGGCTGCTCCCGTGTGTGGCGGAGAAGGGGGATCCTGGGACAACCATTTCCTAAGTGGACAAAGTGGCCGTTTGTCTGCTGCTCCGGCCCATGGCTCACTGGGCTCCAGCATGCCATCATGCTTTTCTCCTGTCTCAGCCTTGGGCTTCCCACCCTGAAGGGGAGTGGTGGAGGGGAGGGCAGGGGTATTGGGGGGGGGGGGTATTGAAGGAAAGACAGGAGGGGGAGAAGGAGGGAAGGAGGAGAAGGAAGAGGAGGAGTGCAGAAGGATAGGAGAGAGAAAGGATGTGGCCTGAGCCCTGGGTGCTCGCCAAGTCACCCTCCCTTTCCTCCGCTCTGTCTCCCCCCTTCTACCCAACCCCTCCCCGGCTGCCTCTCTCTACACAATGGCCGCTTCTCTGCTGAAATTTCACGTTATTGGATCCCGGGCCTGGAGTTTTGTACTCCCACAATGTCCAGGCAGCGGAGCATGCTGCAGGGGAGACACACTCTGCAAGCTAAAAGCTGGAAAACCATTCCTCCTTTCATTAGCATCAGAAAAGGGGAGAAAAGTCCCCCCTACCTCTTTTTTTTTTTTTTTTTTTTTCCCCCCATCGCCCCTTTCCTCCCCATCTCTCCCCTGTATCAAAACCGGAGGAAGGCTGTCAAGCTCGGTCAAGCTCCACTAGATCACTTTGGCTTGTAGGACTTTTGAGAGGGGGGGAATCATTAAAATATCATTGGGAAAATAAACACAAGCTACTTATCCCAATCCGATTCTATAGATTATCCTCCGAAAGGAAAGCAACTACTAGGAAAGTGGAGGGGGGAATGAAAGATGGTATAAAAAGCTACTCTGGGTGTGACTCATTTTCTATGCTTACTAAAATGAGTGGTTATCTTCAATAGCTGTTATCATAGATAAAATATACACCTTTTACATTAATTTAACAGCTTAAGCCTGGCCTACAATACTAAGTCTTTAATGTAGATCCAAATACCCCAATATGGATCCACACGAGTCCAAGGTTTGAAAATATAGTAAGTAGAAAAGTATGCAAATCTGAATACAATCAAAAATTTATAAAAATGTAATCCAGCACAATATTTACCTCTAAAACAAAACTTAAGTAACTCAGAACTAAACTGACAGGAGGATAAAGCGTGCAGTTTCCCTTCACTGTGATCACGCCTCATTGAAGAAATAAATAACATGCAATCTGGGACTCGACCGTCGATTCCAGCAGTGCATCTAATCTGAACGGTGCAAACTAGCTAGCCAATTAGCCACGGTTCAAATCCCCTAAATAACCAGTGGCAAACTGAAGGGCACAGACATACCCAAAACAAACACCAACATGACCTAACATGGATGCAGAGCAAATTATGACATAAGGCCAGAACAAGACACTTTTGAAGGGGCTGTCTGTTAGCCATTAATAAAACGCAGCTAATAATGGGACAATGCTGACAGAAAACCAACAGGCAACCGCCATTACAAGCCTGCTGTATTAGCTGCAGTGAAAACCAATACGTTGGCTATAGAAAGAGAAGTGAAAGAGAAATTTGCCATATCTCCTCTCAACACCTCAGGCTGCTGGTGAGTCATCTCCCTCACAAGAACATTCAGCTTAGCTACCAACTGACTCAGGAAAAAAAAAAACACACAAAAAAAAAAAAAAAAAAACACAGAACAAGCCTACTCTGCTTCTGCACCACACAGCGAATCTACGTTTCAATGTTACCATCATCCTTTCACAGAAATACCACCTAATATCACGACAAATTCACTGATCACAGTCACTTCTGGTGTCATCCATCATAGTGGGTCACATTAGCTTGTAGCCCAGATAAAACATAGACCTAAACCAGTAAATAAATGTCAAAACTTCTCACTCAGACAACATTCGTAACATTGATTTTCTGCCTTGCGCTGATGCTAACCAACCCTTCTATTACTGGATTGGGCCTGCGACCCCAACGACAATGTTTTAGGTGCCGCTCGGTTGCTGCACTATAAATCAACAGAATCCCATATGTGTATCAAATGCCAAAAAACTATTCTCAAACATCAATCAAAGCCACATATTGAGATGATCTTAATTTGAACCGCAAGCATTTGGTAAATTAAAACCTTGCGCTTGCCATTACCAAAAAAACAAAAAGAGGAACCACAAATTTCAACTGCTGCGGCGTCTCTGGTCTGCTTTGATGTATGAGTAGTCTCGAGGGACCCGAGCATCTAATCGTCATAGTTGCTCTGAAACTGAGGGGGGGGGGTGGGGGGGGGGCGACGGGAAGCCGAGGGGACAAGGCAGCCATCTAGCTAGCTGTGGGAGAAACCATCAGAGCAGGTTGTGAAGGATAAACCACCAAACCATGACATTGGCCCATGGCTGTTGAGAGAAATTGCTATGACATGTTGTAAACCATCACAGCATGCCCTGTTGTTGGGAATAACATAACATTATCATCATCATCATCACCATAAATGTCAGAAACTAACCTTGTAGTCCATCTTGAAAATCAATTAGATTCACATTCAAGTAGCTTTCCGCTGAAGCTCTGCCTCTAGGATTTGGAGGATTCAAGAAATACATTTACCAACCAATAAAAGTCTGCTCCAAGTTCTAAATATAGCCACTAGACAAGACAAAATCTGATCAAAAGTATACAGAGAAAATCAAAATACAAGA
Organism: Thunnus albacares; assembly: GCF_914725855.1. Lineage (NCBI taxonomy): Eukaryota > Metazoa > Chordata > Actinopteri > Scombriformes > Scombridae > Thunnus > Thunnus albacares. Next base: position 17,808,262 of record NC_058120.1, read on the forward strand.
TCTTACAGGCCTCCAATATTATTTCTGTTTAAAAACTTGACTCATTAATTAGTTTATTTGATAACATAAAGCTAGGTTTACTCAAATTCACTCATCCAGGATCCGGGCCCATCTTCCACAGAAACACATACACATGCCAAATGTTCCCAGAGAAATAAACACACAAAGTGTGTGTGCACAGACGCACACACAGAAACCCCTTCCTGTTTTCAAAGCGTTTGGAAACTCAATCAAAGACACAAGGTTTAGGATTTACATCTGTGCCCTTTTATGTCTGTGGCCTCGCAGGAAAGAACCATCTCAGCCCAGCTGCAGCAAAGAGCTCACAACAAGGCCCAGCCTTCATGCTCCCGCATGCAGCACAACTGAAAACAATATCCACAATTCAGACACTTAGTGCTAAAAGCACTTCTTAGAGGCATTGAGATATGGTCTGTGAACATCAGAGGCCCTCCTTGACAAAGAAAAAAAAAAAAAAAAAAAGACAAGCCCTGCTATCTGAATGTTGTGATGGAGACACACACACACAAAAAAAACTCAGTAAGGTCGTCAGTGTGGGCTTTATAGCCTCCATAGACAGCATAGGTCCACACCACGTCTTTGTCTTAAAAATAATTAAATTGGTTTGAAATATGCTCTAAATACACTGCTGACATTTACGCCAGTTTATGCGTGCTCCTAAAATACTTGAAGAGGAAATGAAAATTATAAGAGGGAAGTGGCTCGGGTTTAAAATACACAGAATCCAGGCCCAAATCTGGCCATGGGAATGGAACAGTCCACCACTATACAAGGCCTGTTCAGTTTGTTGGCTTGTCTCAGTTACAGACAGTCCAAGCCCTCTGGTTATACAGAGGATCATTGTCATTAATCACACAAACAATACGGCAACTTCTAATAGAACAAGCCGACACAAGATCATAAATATCCTGTATGCAAAATAACTGAGGATTTAAGTCATCAACCTGTGTAACTAAGGTGAAACTGAAAGATGTTAATGTAAGGACATCTATGTTTCTACAAGTATATCTTAGACCAAAATCTAATAAAATGCAAGAACATGCATAGCAACCAGTAAATTCAAGTGCTCTTACAAGTGTCCTTTTGTATATTTGGCAAATACCACATTTCATTTGTCTCTGTAAACCACTGTAGTCACAAGCAACACTTCCCCAAAATAATACAGAAGCAAAACCAAGGATGTGTTCGGCTCAGCAGACTTTGTCAAAAGGTGAGACAGCTTAGACTAGGCCAGCTAGTAAAGCTAAGTGTTCATGGAGGTCATATCCAACAACTGGCAATAATCTCAAATAATACTATCTATAAAAAAGGTCCAGGAAATTATTTAGCTTAACATAAGGGCCACAGGATATAGGCAATTACCCAGGCCATAAAGCACTAGCCCTAACAGCTGAAGTAGCTGTCTCCTTTTGTCGTTTCAGGACTTGATGGGGGCTGTTTGGGAGGAATGTGTTTGGAAAGCTCTGCAACAGGAATGGGAGTGCAAAACAGCCCTCAGGTGATAAGATCACAACACCCACATTGGCAGATAAAACGCTGAGCTGTCAAATCAATCACACATTAGGAAGAGGACACAGAGAGAGGAATCACTGAAGATCACCTGACTGGCAACAGATAATACCACAGCACTGCAGGAATCTAAAACAATGAGGCCATACCCTATACATGTTCAACTGACTATAAAGGCAACTGTCCTTCACTGGTAAATGCAGATGAGGGTTGGATTAATTTTAGCAAAATCAGTCAGAAGGACCATAATGACAGCAATCTAGAGGGCCACCTGTTTGATTTCAGACTGAGGAGGACAGCAAGAAACCTCTATTTGTCTAACAGTAATCTATTTAGAGCTTTTGAAGAGGGAACTCTAGTTTAGAAACCAAATAAGTGAAAAATATAGCTGTTGTTTGTCAAAGCAGCGAGGCAGAATATGTAATGTGTAAAAAAACACATCTTCACAGATGTTTTTATGATGTGTGTAACAAGACTATCTACAGAGCATAAAGAGTACACGTACAGTGGACCACAACAGACTACTGCCCTTGTTGAGATAAATATTTTAGATAAACGTGACATTCAGCAGAGAGGCTGCTTGTGCATACTTTCATAAATTTCCCACTTCTCCCAACATGACCATAGTCCTTGTCCGCAAAATTCACGTTAGCCTTCCATCACACCACGCTATCCGCACATATCAGAGCAGACGTAGACCAAAATCTGACAAGGTTGTATGTGCCTTCTATTCATTTCAGCCTTGTGAACATAGACGCAACAAGGCCAAGTAACATGTTCTCAGCAAAGGGTGTGTTGTGTGAACACCAGCTTGGCTTACCACCCATCATTCAGACAAAACCACTTCAGGACAATCTCTTAACACATTTTGTGGAGATTTTCAAATTAAATGTTTACGATGCAGGCGACAGAAGAACAAATTTTCCTTAATCAAGAAAAGGGAGTGCGATTTTTCAGGATTTGGCGACTGATTAAAGATCTGAATGTACACATATATATATAGAAGCTAGAAGAATGTAACAATATTAAAAAAAAACATGTTTTTCTTGTTAACAGCTGTGTCATAAAGAAAAGCATAATAAGGAAATTCTGTTCAGCAAAAAAAAAAAATGGCTCAAGCAATGCTCAGTATTCAGTTCACTCCATTACTATGAATCATACAACAGCCAGAAAAGGTGGTGGAATCATAGCAACAATGTTTGGATCACTTCGCCATCTTAGCTACTGCCATCATGCAGTGAGGAACAATCCCAGCATATACTGTAGCCTATAGCAGAAGTCCCCAAAGTGGGGCCTGGGGGGCTTTGAGGTTATTGCAGGGAGTCCCTGCACATTAAAGAACGGCTTAATCTGACTTAAATTTCACTCTATAGAGGTTAACACTAGGAGAAAATGTATTCAGGTGACTTATCTGATGAGAGGTTTCACCCTTCCTACATAGCACCAAACATGGTAGGTTATTACACAATTTAAGCCAAATCATCTCTTATTGCAAAATAAACAGTTCAGATGAATTTCCTTAAAATAAAATGTCATCAACTGGGGGTCAATAGTTTAATGTTAATCTACTTTCTGAGGAAACGAGAACAGCCTGATATACAGCTGTGATGCATAAAAAAACCCCCAAAAGTGTAGTTCAAGGACAAAGCCTCCATGCATTAAATCAATCAACCTCAGAAAGGGCCAGATAGATGGAATGGGGAAAAACATGGGTGTGTTTCGAACATTAAACCATGACACTGTAAATGGCTGAAAAGGACATATGACTTCCTCTGTGACAAATACATTATCAAAGAAAATCCTCTGACACGGCGAAGAAACGTCGGTTAAATAAAACATGTGCGGCGCTTATGTAAAATAAACGACTAATAGACAAGCACTGGTGTTTATATGTGATGCATTGTACGGCAAATGCAGGAAATGTGATCATTGTGTGATCGTCGGTGCAATGCGAAACAGTGTACAGTGCTGTGAATGGGCTGGCAGGTACTTTATGAATGGAGGGGATCATGTGACCGCAGCACCTCCCGAAGCAGATATTTCTCACTGACTGTCAACAAGCGCACACAAGGGATCAGCCCCTTAAAACAAAACCAAAACGCGACTTGAAACGATCGCGACGTGCACAAAAACCTCTCATGTACAGATTACAATTGTCGTCCGTTTATTCGGGAGACTTGGGCGTGAGTGTGACGCCTTTTTAAAGCGTTTTTATGAATGGAGATTGTGATATGTAAATGAGTGTGATTGAGAAAAAAAAATGGCATCTTCAGCTTCTCAACGCTGACATTGCCGCAATCGGCTCGAAGGGTTTTCATTAAAGAAAGGCTGTACTGAAATACAAACATGATCTGCACGATTTTAATCGATGATTATGTTCCGAAATCATGGCGGACAGCAGTTACACACAGATCCCGACTGTCAATGTAACGTTTTCTGATCGTCATGTACTGAACAGATATGTATATAAAATCATATTCATACCGGATTATTGTTGCGTACGCGACTACAACGAGTGATCCCACACAAACTGTCTTGTAACTGCCAATCCATACAGGAATAATTCATATCCTGAGCATATAATTGTCCTGTTAAATAAACCATATACAGACAACCATTAAATATACCAATAAATACCTTAAACTAATATGAATTCAGGCAGCATACATGTTGGTTAGTTGAATTATAAGACTAAAATAATTAAGAATGAGATGATTTTTTTACTATGGGCCTGTGCCATTGCTTCTCATACTCTGGTCTTCTTAATCCCATAATGTAATCCATAAAATACCTTTATATTAGCCTGGTAAACTATCCAAACACAAAGATTATCAATCTGTGGTTCTCATTGTTAATATTTGTAAAGTAAGGTGATGAAATACCAGCGTCACTCGGTTAGAAATGTCATTGGGAGCAGTGGTAGGGTTAAAGCTCATCGAGGAAAGCTTGTGTTAATATCTTGTGATATGTAAGTGCTTATTATTGCAGCTTTGGGTTTTAAATGGAGAGAATGTACAAACGTTACTCACTCGTTGTTTGGATTTGTTGAATCTTCACTCATTTTTTCCTCACGGGGATCCAAATCCTAGCAATAGCATCGACGACGCAGTGACGGCGGGATAAAATACCACAAATATCACCATTTTCCTTCACATATAGAAATTACCCCTATTTCGGATAGTAAGTAAACGGTGTACAATGGGGCATGCCTAAGTAAGCGTCCCTGTGAAAACCAAGTGAAGCTAGCTTAACGTTAGCTTTGCTGGCTGGAACTAACGTTAAATCGCGAGGAGGAATGACAACCGTTGATTCATTTTATCCTCCCTGGAAGTAAAATCCGACCACAACAAATGGGCCATCGGCATCATCCTCTTCAACAAACACAGATCCCCGGTTTGGAAAAATGTGTATAGATCCTCAAAAAATGCAGGAATTGTTGTAGCCTGTAACGTTTGGCAGGTTATTTATGGCTGGCTGTCGAGCATCCATTCGCCAACTTCAGGTCCAGGACAACACTTGAAAAAGCGCTGTGCAGCGTTGCTCCGTCAACGTGTCCGAGTAATTTGCAGTAAAGGCATCCAAAGCCAAAAACGGGGCTAAACCGTTTTCAATATTAGTCCTGACGCGTTAAGTAAAAACGTCTAGAGTTTTGGTTTCCTTCAGAAGTTGCTAGACATCTGCTTTAATCGAACTCCATTTTCAACTCGGGGGGGAATGAAACATCGGAAAACTGGGCGGATGTGTCGACCCTCGCTTGAGAAAATTAGATCCTTCCGCGACGTAGTAAAAACATAACGCTCTTGCGATAAAATATGCAATACCAGCACACAATTTGTTGTATCTAGTTAAAGAGTAACATGCATCTTACTAAACAACGTGCCCCTGTAGCCGTATGCAATACATTAAGAGTGTTCCTCTCCAAAGTTGACCTAAAGTAGTCCGCACTTCCCAAAAGAAGTTTCCCTTCAATCACGCATTGATACAAGAGGGAAGCGTCTGTGTGATAGCACGCAAAGTAGAAAATAATCTGGAGGAAGGACTTGATCTGACACAACAGACTCGGCCATTAACAATTTCAGTTTTCTTTCATTAAGTATTTCTACCGTGATCGACCGCCCCCAAACCACCACTGAAAATCTTGGTGTGAGATTGTGGGAAAAATTCTTTAAATGTACACAGCCACAACTGCTGCAGCACGTGGAATTACATCAAATCTCCTTCATGATTTATGTGGTTACCCCAGAGATTATACAGTCATATTACATATTGAGCATAGCTGCAAGCCTAAATGTAAAGTGAAAGCATAAGAAAAGGCAATTCATAAAATGAAGATATTTTTTGAATCAAATGTAATTCATTCTGATGGGTAGTTTGAAATGGCAGTGTGGTATTATTTCAAGTAATGTAATATCACTACCAAGCCACAAACAGGTTTTATAGGGAACAGTAGCAAATATGGTTAAGGAGGGTAACTCTTGTCATATAGTTAAGGCTGCCCCACCTTGCACCCCAAACTCTCTACCCCTGTCTCTATTATTGGATGGAGGCAGCTGGGGCGCCCTCTAAAATAAAACAGCCTAAGAAGTTACCAGAAAATCCATGTATGCACCTATGAATCTTATTTGCAAATGTGTTAAAAGCCTTGCAGAGCGAATCATTGGCCTGGTTGCGTAAGACTTAAATGCTATTGGATTTCTGTGCTGTGTGGAATGGCAAGAGATCAGGCTAAATGATTCTGCCTGGTTGTCATAGTGACAGCATGTTGTGTGAGAAGTTTCTTTGTATTTCTCTGGCTTTCATACAGCTTGTGCCACTGCCTTATGTTGCAGCCATATAAAACACCCCTCTGTGTCACTGTATATAGATAGCCCATGCATGCAGGAGTATCACGTGTGCAGCCCTGACACATATTGTAGACTTCTATTGGTGTTTGATTTTATTTTTTGGTCTGAGGTGTGCGCTGCTATCCCGATGACTGTCTGGCAGCTAAGAGGGAATTGTCTTTAGGATTGTTTTCTCACCAACAACACAGATGTCAGGTTGCTATGAATGTTATGTGTGCTTATTAACATGAACAATCCACATTTCTAAAACGCCTCACATTGGGTAATCAAGTTACAGAAGACTGTCTCTGTCTGCATTTTACTAAATGTGGCCACTTGTCTTCACTTCTCCCTTCCTGAATGGGGTTTTACCATTGTCATGATCAAAATGAGAAGTCCAAATAAAGTGTCCCTTGTTTCAAATGGAGCAGAAAAAGCAATGGCCATGAATTTTCCCACTAGCATGCTTGTATCCTTTGGAGTATTCAGAGTTCAGGAAGTCAGCCTTCTTTCTCATCTCACAAATGTGGATGCCTAGTGCATTTCCTGTGTTTTTCACACACTGCACACAACACACTGTAGTGTACTTAAACAAGGCAACAGGATGTTTAGTTAACAGGCATCCCTTGACTTCCCTCACTAAGTGCAATCAGGGTCATCACAATTCTCTTTAAGACGGTAAACAAGCTAACATTCCTGTATTGCCAACAAGCAACCACAGAATAAAGGATGTGTTTAGCTCAACACAACCCTCATTCAGCGCAGTCCAACGCAAATAGAACCTTACTTGACTTTCAGGAAGATGGCTGAAATGATTTGCAAAACATGTCTGATGTGATTTGTGTTTGGTCATGTATTTTCCTTTTTAGTGATTACTTTAGCACTGACACTTATTTTACTTTTCCATTTATGAACTCGAGACTTACATTTCTCACTTGGGATGAAGTTGAATCGAGTCGCACAAATGTAATCTTATTTGTAATGAATGAATTACATGAATCCTAACTGGTCTATATAGACAAGTGTAGGTTTATAGAATGTGTCCCATAATGCATATCTTCAGTAGCTGTTTGCATATTGTATATATATTTTGCTTATTTATTTGAATAGACACATTGAAAATTCACAGACAAGCATGTTTACATGAAAGAATGAGGTATGAAGGATTCCATCATGCAAATTCAATGACTTCACCATGGATAGTGATAAGGGATAAATATCTCTAGCTCATGACATAAAAAAAAAAAAAGAAAAAATGAAACAGCTCTCCATGGCCACTGTTATTCAAGATTGCACGGAAGATTCATTCCTTGTATTGGACCATGACTCGAATCAGATGACAACCTCAAAACACAGGTGATGTGATCACCAGCTCCCAGCAGCACAGGCAGCCTTTGGTCACAAGAGAGCAGGAGTGAAGGCCTCTCTTTGTACAGCAACTATGGAAAGGAAATTCAGTGTCTGTGTAGTTGCCGCCATACAGTCTGCAGAGACCTCAGGGCATCTAGTGAGAAAGACCGGAGATGGCTGATGACAGCTCTTGGTACATAACCTAATCCCTTGCCTTGTATTTGTTTTACATCCCTCCTTTTTTTCTCAGTTTGTTAATTTTTAACTATGTTGAGGTTACTTCATCTTTTGTTGATATGTGGACTCCTGTGTGGAAAATTACAGTTTCTCTACATTCCTAAAAAAAATGCAAAATAAAAACACCTGTAGAGTTTCCAGAGATGTTCCTCTCCAGTTTGGATTTGGGACACATTGGACAGTGAACTGTTGGCAATCTGGGCCAAGAGGTGTGGCTTAAACAAGAGGTGCTGATTTTTAAAGGCCTGGCAGCTGAACACAACAATGCATACCTATGATTAGTGTGGGCCTGGCCTCGGAAGCCTGCAACTTTTAGGCACGCTAATTGTAGGGTGGTGAGTAGAAAAGGTGTAGAGGCTAGAGGAATAGGAAGTGTGAGGGCCTTCAGGCATGTTTGACTATGTGCTGTGTGCTGTCTCTCTCTCTCTTTCTTTCTCTCTCTCTCTCTCTCTGTATATGCATATGACCATTATGGAACTAAAGATGCAAACATTTATTATGTAGCTTAATCGTCCTCAGAATACTGGCTGAGACATCTTTGATGTTATTTAAGCAGCATGAAGGGATTTTCTTTTTCAAGATTTTGTTTCAAGAATGTCTTAGAAGAGAGATGGATGTGGATAACTAGATGAGTAAAGTGTGTCAAGCTTAAAGAGCCAGTCTTGTGACCATGCACAAGGATGTTGGTTCAGATGGAAGGTCATTACGGCTGCAAAGCCCTTGAGAGAAACTCATCTCTGGGATTGTCCAAGTTCTATAAACGAGCAGAATGTGAACTATGTGAGCATCCAAAAACCACACTGGAGTATGTTTTAGAGAGGGAAATAAGTTATGTGCTATGCTTAGACTTTCTAGAAACCAAAAGTAAATTGTAATTTAAAGTAAATTAATGAAAAAAGGAAGATTTTTTTCTATATTGAACGTCAGACAGCTTTCGACATATTACATGTTTCAAGGTTAAGGCAATTTTTCACTTTGGATCTGTTGTTCACAAGGTTTAGAACTAGGCTTGATTACAGTTAACACTCAAGATCTGCTGTCAAGTAAATGTGCACCAGTTGCTAACGTCTTAAAAATGGGAAACTAAATTGGTTTCAGCCACAGTTAGCTTTTTCAGTGCTCGAGACTCTGTTACTTCCTATTGTTTGTATGTTGTGCGTGGGCTTGATTGAAACCTGATCTAGCTGGGGAAGCTGTGTTTAGGGTGAGGTGGACAGGCCTTTGTTGCTGCCTGAGGGGTGTTTATTTGGGCGGCTTCAGTTGGCTTCCCTGTAATCATCATCCAGCCCCACAGGATAGAGAGGATTAATGAATATGTTGGAGGGGAAGTTACAGATGACTATTTACCATTCTCATGGGGGATGAGAAGGAACAGCATGAGAGATGCGGGAGAAGAAGAAGTTGTGTGTGTTTTGTGTGGGCATGTGCAATCATGTGCAGGTGTTTATGTGCATTTATATAGGCCTATACAAGATAGAAGGGAGAAGAAAGAGAGCTAGAGACATACTTTTTTTCTATTATCACAATCTGATATTGTTTTTATGATGAACTTAAATAAATAAGCTTATTTGCTTTGTTGTAGAGAGAAGACTGATACCACTCTTGTGTCAGCCATTTACTTTAGCTTAGCACAAAGACTGAAAACTAGGAAACAGCTAGTCAATTCAAGAAATAGACACATAACCCCGTGTAAAACCACAACGTGTCACATAACCCCATGTAAAACCATGATGTGTCATTTTTATATACCTTTAGAAAGAAAAACAAGATATTGTGTGTTACCTTAGCTTAGCACAAAGACTGAAAACTAGGAAACAGCTAGTCAATTCAAGAAATAGACACATAACGCCCTGTAAAACCACAACGTGTCACATAACCACATGTAAAACCATGATGTGTAATTTTTATATACTTTTGGAAAGAAAAACAAGATATTGTGTGTTCATTTGTGAGGCTAGCTGTTTCTCCCTGTTTGCAATCTCTGTGCTAAACTGAGCTAACTGGCTGCTGGCTGTAGCTTAATATATATCGTAGAAACATGAAAGTGGTGTCAATCTTCTCATCTAACTCGAAAAGAAAGATAATACATTTCCCAAAATGTTTAACTATTCCTTAAAATAATACACCATAGTTTGACTCATTTGCATCATGATATAAAAACATTTTGTCTCCATTTACATGTTTTGATTGTATGACAAAATTGTAATGTTGCAAATATAAATTTAACATGGCAACTATTTTTCCTGTATTTTTTTTTTTTTTTTTACTGTTCACTGTAATGTTACCATTACACATCAGATGAGAAGGAATCAATGACTGAAAATCTCTGACTCAGATATGACTCCTCATATGTAAGAGTGTTCAGATATTTTCACTGTTCCCATATCCCCTCACTCAAAACTTCCTACGCACACATACACACATTTTGCTATGAAAATCTAGTAACAATAAGTTCACCCCCCCACCCCCACTCCCCCCTCCTCAGCTGTGTAGCCCCCATCCCTCTCTTTCTCTCCCCTATGGCCTCCTCCACTTAATCCTCCCGCTCATCTGGGAACCACCAGCACCCCTCCATGAAGAGACGCATTGTGCCCAGATTATTTGATTGTTTTCAGATGTCGGCGCTTTCCTACACAAAAGGGGAAGAACAGGGTTTGTCCAAAAGCCCTAGGCTACTTGGCCAATGGATGGACACACGGGGGGGGGGAGTTGGGGCGGGGGGGCGGGGATCGGTGCGGGGCTCAGGGAGCGGACACACGAGTCAGGAAGTGACCCCTGCAATGCCAGATTACAAACAATGTGCTCTCTCAACTTCTGCAGTCCTCGCTGTGGAACATACCACTTCTGCGACAGCCAAAGGGGTGGCGCTTGTAGGAGGAAGGAAGGACGGTGTCAGCCCTCTCTCTCCCTCTCTCCTCAATGCTGCATCCATTCAGTGAGTGGCGGAGGGAGTAGGTGGGGTGGGGGTAGTCGGGCCAGGAAGGCACTTCACTGATGAAAAGTCGCCACATGGAAATGGATGAGAAGTGGGCTGAGGGGGGGGGCGGGGGGGCAAGTGGGAGAAGGGCGGGAATTGGCTTGCGCTACCAGCAGACATGAACGGGGATGTAAAGGGGAAGAAAGGGAGGGAGGTGAAGGATGAGAGACAAGGAAAGAGAAAAAGGATAAGGATAGCGATGGGGAATGCAAGAATAGGGGAAGTAAGCGTAACGGTGAGGGAGGAATGCCAAAGAGTAATGGTCTGATTCAGGGCTTGTCAAGCATGGAGTCCCGTGCCGGTCAAATAGCATGTAACCAACAACCTTTTTCTCTGTCTGATGGCGGAATAGTGTGGAAGGGAAGCAGCACGTTAACACTGAATCGAGCTTTTGTTCTGGGGCTGTTGAGCCTTTACATTTGACCAAGCCTACAGATTTTGCATTAAGGCGAACATCGACATGAGGTCCCACTCCCTTTCTCATCAATCCACCTATCTCTTCATCCCATTTTCTTGCATTTGTCTCCCGCTAACCCTTTTATCCCCTAAACTTGCCTGCCTCACCTTCAAGAAGAAGTGAATTATCATCACATTCTTCAGACCCATTCTGTATTTGTTCACATAAAGATTACCTGAAATTTTCTATTTCATTCTTGTCAAGTAGAGAGAAAAGAACCTAAGCAAATCTCCTGATAAATGAGAGGAAAGAACCGGATGGACACACACACACACACACACACACACACACACACACCACCCCCGTCTGCACTGTCATGTGTGACTCGCAGTGCATCGCAGCACTGTATGAACTTCAAAAAGAGGCTGGCTGTACATTCACAGTGTATTCAACCCATGCTCTTTAAATAGCTCAGCCTCCTCCAAAAGGAAAAAAATCCATGCATTAAAATGACTGAATCATACAAGAATTAAAGAGGCAGAGAACATCTTTTCACATAATGTAGTGAACAACAGCAGCACTGCACAGACAATGGCAGTTTGTCTTGGTTAAAGCCTACGTGTATTCATGTGAGTGATGCAGCACATGTATGTATGTACAGAGGATATGTACAGTATGTACTATATGTGCGTTTTTACACAGATTTATGTGGGTGGCCGTGTTTAGCAGAATATTAATGAGAAATTATGTTTTGTTTTGTTTTTTTAAAAAATATATTGGTTGTCATGCTTTACTGCGGCACTGTATGATCACCTGTAAGTGCTTGTGGGTATAAATGTACATGCCCACACATGTTGTATTTGTGATTGAGCGTAAATGTGTGTTGTGGTACTGTATGTTGTCTAAGTGTGTGGGTGTGTGTGTGTGTGTGTGTGTGTGTGTGTGTGTGTGTGTGTGTTCTGGAATGCACCTGGCCTGATATGCAGGCAGAGGAATGCTGAATACCGTCTCTCGCCCAGGGAGGTAGGGCTGGAATGTGGCCCAGGCCCTATTCTTCTCTCCACTGCACAGCACAGGAGAGCTACAGGTTTAGACACACACACGCACACACGCACGCGCGCACACACACACACACACACGGCTGCACATCCAACATTGAGTCCTAAGGCCTGGTTCTCCTCACAGCCAAGGTTCCACGTGCACCTGTGTGTCAGTGTGTGTGGTGTATGTTAAGGTTTAAAGGGTACAGGGTGTGAATGTGCTTCACTGCCTGCACATGAGACTGTGTGTGTGTGAGCACACGCACGCGTGTGCTTGAACGACCAAACTTCTCTAGAGTGCAACCTGAGAGCAATTCATTTTTCCTTTCGAGCAGGAGCTGTGTAATTTTCATTGCTTCACGCATTGTTATTAAGTCGTTCCATGGTGCTGCAAATTCCAACCAGCAAGGCGAGCTTACTGCTCCTTTTAAAACTTGCCAGATCTGCTGCCCCGTCACTTCAACCCCGTAGCACACTTTGCTAAAGGTCAAGTCCTTAACACACAGTCCTTTACATATCTGAGTAAGTAACCCAGTAAATGGCCTGTAATTTCAATATATGGCACATGGATTTACACTTTCAATGTTAACCACAAGGTAAATTTTGCATTTGCATGCATAGCACTGACCTTAAATACTGCACACAGTTTAGAGAACAGTGTAAAACCCCTCTGAACTCTCCGGGATTTACACAAACTAGAATCAAAGTAAACAAGGATCTAAACACTCATTTAGACGCAAACAGGAGTGCGTCAGCATTTTCCTCCGTTCCTGCTGTGGTGTGTTGTATATGAAATGCTATCCATTCTCTCCTTGGCCCTTGGAGCTGCCTCTGGCCTGAGCTCACTACATAGCACTCAGATCAAAGAGTTAATTAAAGAGCCTAGGAAGTATGGGGGAAGTTGGCCTCCATGGTTTATATGTCTGTCACCCGCCAGCACACATGCAGACTGGAAAACTAGGTCTCTTAATTGATCTCGAGTAATTAGTCTGTTTCCTACAGCGGGTTTGGCTTTTCAAGGTCCTGACAAATTACACTATCCTGATGAAGTTCAGCCTTCTTAAGAGCCACATGTATGAAAAGATGTTTGGATGGATATGTCCAGAAAATTGATTCAATTTAACACAACTATTATTCATTCCTGTAAGCATTATCTAAAACCACAGAGGCTTGGTTTCTGTAAGTTCAGCCACTTGACAATACAGGCTCCACAGACAATACCACAAAACCAATCACATGCTTTCTGTCAAAAGTCCCTTGACATGATTTCAGAGAAAGGAAGACAGCGTGTGTGCACTCAAAATTTACCAGAGTTTGTTTTTATTTTTTTTAAAAAGAGGAACTATAAAAAAAGACGGTCCACATAGTGCCGTCATTCAGAGCCAATTTACTGCATGGCAGTCTTGAGACTTGCAGAGCCAATTGATTTTTGCATTGCTTTTTTGATTTCTTCTTACACAGCGCCAGGATCTCTGGACTGTTTTCTCAAATGGGACAAATAAACAGGGTCTGTGTGTTTATTTGGAGGGAAGAGAAAAAAATAGAGGACGGGGTGAGGGTGAATGGAGGAAAATAGCAGATGGGGGGGGGGGTGAAAGTGGTGGGAGTAATTCTGCTATTAGAGCCTGTTGCATTGACTCTGACCCTGGTCTGTAAGCCAAGTCAAAATGTCTCCATTCACACTGAAAGTGGCTTTATGTGGGATGACAGTAGCACTGGGCTGTATGACAGAGCCCTGGTGTCACATGGAAACAGCTTCTTCGTAACACTGCTACCTATTCTGTTAGTCTATAATTTTTTTCACAAGTTCAAATTCCATTGTTTATTGTTTAGGCCTACATATGCAGACGTTATATGTTATTTTTTATTCACATGTTTGTATGTGCGGATGAATGCAGTTTTATGTAATACTCATCAGTTTATACATGTATGCTGAGATAGTGTGCTTGTATGTACTTGTGATGGATTGTTTGTACATGTGAAAGTGGAGTGGCGTCACGTGTAACCATGTAGGTGTGTGAATGAACAAGCAGCAGCCGTGTTGCTAGGTGAAATTTGAACCGCTTCATTGTCAATGCTTTCTTTTGGTCTATACTGCCAGCAAGTGGCTGAAGATAGTATTGCAAATACAGTTTATCATGTGCAATAAAATGTGATGCTTTGATCCAGACCATTGACTGACACTATCCAGAGTGAGTCATTCCCAAGATCAAAGAGTAGTTAAGTCAAGACTCAGGTCTTGCAATACTTTGTTAGACTGTTATGTAACTATAAGTTGCACTTATCAGGTTGTTTTTCATTGGTATGGGGTTGAAATCCATAATTTGACACAAAAAATACTCAAGACTAACCCAAAGTCAAGACAAGTGCAGGCCCAAGAGCAGGAGAATCAAAAGCAGCAAACCACAAAAAGGTTCTAATCTCTGTTAAGAAACAACATGTAACTTGTGAGATAAGTGTGGTTTGGCACCCCCGTGTGGCTGATGAAACTGGCCCCATTCAAAATATGATTGGTGTATTTTCCTTTATGAATCTGCTGTGTGGCGTGTTAGCATAAGATGGTAAACAGTATGTTCAGTTTGCCAGAATTAGTATTAAAAATATCTAAAATATACAATAAGTCTGCTCTCTGATTGAAACTAAAGAACTAAAGTTCAGGGCAATTCTGAAATAGGACAGCCAACCCTGTTATACTGTACGTGTGAATGAACTTAAAACAAACAAAAAAGTCCTCTTTCCCACTGTAAGGTGAACATGTATGGGCAACTCTTTTATCCAAACCACTTATTTGAAGGTAAAAACAAAAGTTAGCGCTCAAGAACAACTACAGTATAGCACCAAGATGATTCCTGTGTTAGAAGCATTTGAAGCAGCAAAAATAACTTATTCTGATATATTCTTATATATATTCTTATAATTGCCCTGTTGGATAATTTCACATTTTGTGTTATAGCTTTTCACTGTTTTTCATATACATCAATATAATAAAATAATGTGGATATACATCAATTAAATATATTTCCTCATAGCAGGCCCAAATGTCTGTCAGATTTATTCTCATTGATGTGAACTATGTAAATTTGTCCTTATGTTTATCATTTCTGCAAACTTGCATTTGCAATGTAGATGCAAAACAATAAGAAAGCATTGCTATTAATTGTTATAGGAGCAAAATAATGTAGTTTTCAGTTTGTTCCATATCAGACAGCACTGAGAGTAAAGTAAAATTTTTTCATGCAAATTTTGCTCAGTATTGCATTCATGGCTGTTGTTAATAGACTTTATTGCTCCACTGGGCTTTTACCATGGGTGCATATGGATTTCACCCAAGGCACCAAACAGGAGCAAACATATCTCAAAGACTGTTACAAAACATTGCACAGCATTGGAACACAGCATTAGGACACAATCTACAGCATCTCTCAGAAAGTGTTGGTCGCCAGAGCAAAACATTTTCACATTTAATGCATCCCATACTTTCAGATGCCTCATAGGGCATGGTGTTTGGGCTCACCGTTTTGCACCAGCGTTCAGTCAAAATACAGAACAAAACTACTGAAAAGAAAGCAAAGCTTATTTACTCACCAACATTATCACTCCTGTTGACGTTGGTACCAGTATTGTTGTTCATGTCTCCATCCTGGGCCTGTCACGGCAGCCTACTCTGCATCAATCTTATCTCGCTCCACTCCCATCCATGGTTTTGCCCAATTGAGTAATTCTGGGACTGAAAAGTGAAGCCAATGCGGAAGTGCCTTAAACCTGCATTCTCTCTAATGGCCAGTAGGGGGAGACTCCACTGGCTCCAAAAAGAAGTCCAATTACATGGAAGTCTTTGAGAAAATGACACACTATTACTTGATTTATTACCTCAGTAAACACTTTCATAATGAGTTTATGGTCTCAATCGCTAGTTCCAAGTCTTCTTTAATACAGCATGATGTTCATTTTATAAATTATGGTCCGATTTAATTTAAATTTGATGATAAAACAGGGTGTGCTTTAGGGCGTGGCTACGTTGTGATTGACAAGCCGCTGCCATGGCAACAACATTAGTGGGGGAACGTCAACATGGCGTAACCCCATTTGAACAGAGCATAGATGTAGCCGTCGTTATTTCAGTTCATATGTTTTCAATTCATGAAAGTTAATTGTAACATATTGGTCGCCTAAAAAGTCTTGTTCAGCGTTTGGCTGTACTAAAAGAACCTCTAAGGAATAGTGTTCAGTTTTCCGGTAAGTACATTTTGTTTTAATGGTTTTAAACCGTTTTTAAACTGTTTTTTGCTAGCGAAAATTAGCATAAGCATAAGCATTAGCATTGTCACAGTCAACCATAGACCGTAAATGCTAGCAGCTAGTAGCTAGTATTAGGGTCAACTCCACCTTCTCGTCCAAATATGGTAATTTCTCATTACATCTGGCTCCAAATATCCAAGATGGTGATGGTCAAAATGCTGAACTCGAGGCTTCGAATTAATAACACATCCATGGCTTCAAAACGCGAGTCCACAAACAAATTGTGATATCACGATGGCTACGTCAATTATTTTTATCGGGTCTATGTTTTTTCCTTTTCAAAGGCATTAACAATCATTGTCAGAAATCAAAACATCTGTTGTAGAAACTACAGTATTTTTCCACAGGAGCAACCAAGTATTTCACATCGACACACATTTCCAACATCGGGCTGAAAACAAGAAAGACACATTTTATAGGGCTGAAATGATGAGTTGATTGTAGGAAGATGAATCAGCAACTATTTTAATAATCGATTGATTATTTACTTTTAGGCAGTAACATTCCTTATTTACAGCTTCTCAATATTTGCTTCTTATCTTTGTCTTCTATGATAGCAAGTTAAATACTTGGAGGTTTAGACCGTTGGTCTGACAAACAAGCAATCTATCTAAGGACATTACCTTTTAGAAATTGTGATTGCCATTTTTCTGACATTTTATAGATCAAACTATTAAATGATTAATCAGAGCAAATAATTGGTAGATTAATCAATACCAAAAACAGTTGCTAGTTGCAGGCCTAATCTCAGAGTAGTGCCATGAAAATGAGAATTGAAAACTAAGATGTAACAGCCAGATTTATTTTAGAGGCAACAATTATTAAAGAACCCTAGACACTTCTAAAAATTCTAGTTAACAGCAACACCCAAAAAGCTTATTATTGCCCTTACTACCGGCACTGTATATTTATGGAAAAAGTAACCATATAATTCCATTAGCAGCACAATTACTTTCAGAGTCTCAAAAAAGTGCAATATAATAAATAAAAGAAAAGTTTAAGGAATCAAAAGAACATAAAAATCAGTAATAATGTGATTGTTAAAAAAAAACAAAAACAATCATAAATAGTGCAAATTGTTAGGTGAGGTAGATGAGACAATGGAACAATATAAAAAGGAATGCTCAGCAAAAACCTATGTTTTGAATATCCCTCATCCACTGTAAGCTAGTAGGAAACATATTGAGCATATGGATGAACAATTCAGAAGTGGATCATGCTTTTCTATGGAAAATGGATAACCATTGCTCTCCATTGTAACAGAAAAATCCATTATGTAGGAGCAAGTTACAAGCATTTCTAAGCTACCTGTCAAGCTTACAAGGTCTTTGATACCAAAACAGGTTTTCACTTTAAATTATTGTAATGTCTCTTTGTCAAAAAAAAAAAAACTAACTAAAAAATAACAGACTGACAGAAGCAGTATATACCATTATAGCACATGTGTGCATTCAAAGTTGTTGCTTAGTTCACTCTGTCAACAAGAAGCCTAATTTTCAGTAGGAACTGTTTCAGAGTTTACTATCATCAAGAGACATTAGTATTTTCTGGATAAGTGTGAACATGTGAATGAGTTTCTTAGGATATTCTAAATGCAATGCATGCATGAAGCCAAACAGCAGTCCAAATGCATCAGCCAGTTCGGGAAGACCACTGACAAGAATTTCATCTTCGACTACAACAGAGATGCTCTCAGGACTGAAGTGGACTGCACCAGTAGTGTTGTCAGTGACCACAGTGAGAAGGATTGTCAGCCACATCTGGCTTGCCTTCCTGCTACGAAATACAAACAATACAATTATGAGGATAGTTCCAGAAGCAAGGTTGCGAGCCTATCTGTGCTCCCCACACACTTAAAAGGATAGGCTTGTATTTTTTCATGTCTGTCTTGATACAACACCAAGTGTTACCTCAATATGTATGTTGAGAGTTATGCTGCCATTCTAGCCCGTGTGTTTGTGTCCACTGGGTACGTGAGGCACGCCCGCTTTGCTATCTCTTTGCTATGTGCGGGATCTCCCTGGATTGGAGGACCAACTTCACAGTCACCTTGTTCTGTGTAGTGCTTGAAGTGGAAAAAAAGTGCCAGTACTCTCCTTAATCACACTAGTGCAGTGCCCATTGAAAACATGCCTGTTCGGAGCAGTCCGATTCAATGTTTCCCACAGGTTGAGAATTTGCTTGTGGTGGTGGAAGACACGGCGTGTGACCGATGTGCATGCAGAGACTGATGCAGTTTAGAGGGGGAGAGTGCAGACTATCGGTAGATGCTACAATTTACCAATGTTCCCTAAATGCCTCACATACAGGCTATTGGTAGAAGCTACAATTTACCCATGTTCTCTAAACGCCTCACATGCAGGCTATCTGTAGACCAGAGTCTTACCAAAGATGGTCTTACCTTATATGGCAGTTGGATTTGCGAGATCATGAGATCACACGAGAATCCTCATAGAGCACATAACTTGAAGCCTGACAAGATGGATTCTCGCGTGATGTCGTGATCTCATGATCTCGCGAATCCAGCTGCCTTGCAAGGTAAAAGGCAGCTATGGGTGTTTAAAAAATAGAACCATCATAATTATTTTATTTTTTAGAAATTACATTGGTAGAACTGTTACACTATTTTGTGTGTGATGTTCACTCATTTGTATAATAAATATTACTTTTTGATTGTCAATCTAGGAACAAAGTAATATCAACATGAGACGCACTCTGACTCTTCGTGGCCTTCCAGTGTATCAGTGTGAGGAGTCTCTTGAGTTCTTCAAGACCTGCAATGTAAGTGCTCAGTACACTCAGACATGTCAATATCAATCAGTGTTAACATATTGTATGGGCAGTGAACTTGAATGCTTCCTGCAGCATTTTTAAAATTCAAATAGATTCAAGGATAGGTTTGGACTTTTTCAAGTCTATCTCAATACAATATTCACATGTCAAATGTATGATGACAAAGTTATTAGTGGGTGAACATTATTCCTCCTCTCCATAATAGCCATAAAGCACTCCCTTTCCAAGTCCCCTTCCACGGAGCCCACCATGTTGTACCACCATGTTTCTACAGTAGCCCAGAACATACAAACCAAACACTGGCTCTAGAGAGGGCCTTTCATATTTTTTGCGAGTTTCACGGCCACCGTTGGTTCTCCTACACGCTTGGAAGGGAAGGATGACTTCTCATATTGGCTGTGACAACCTAACATGAAGTGCCAGATGGTTTGTTACACAGAACCGTGTTTGGGATTTGACAACCATTTTACAAATATATTATATATATAAAAATGTTTTCTGTCAGTATTTTACAACCCTGGCAAGTTTGTAAAGTCTGCAAACATGACTTGCACTATTATGAAATGCTATGCAGTGTTTTATTTAGTCTTAAAACGCATGGATTTATCCCTCAAAATGGACTTTTTGTATCACTTCATGAAGAAATGTGCCCACACTAATACAGACCATTTTTGGTCTGAACAGTGTTCAGACAGAATTTCAGTCTGGTAATAGCTCAGTATAAAAAGCAATTAGTCTACATATTCTTGAATAATTCAATACAAATATACAACTTCTGATGCAGAGAAAATCAAATTTAAAACATACCTCGGATTGCTGTAGAAAGGACAAGTCAAGTCAAGTTAAATTTATTTATAAAAGCACATTTAAAAACAGCTCACCTTGACCAAAGTGCTGTACAGACCATAGCAGGTAGTTAAAATCAAAAATACAAGAAACACTAACACAAACAACAAGGCACACAGCTTGTAGGCACAAATAGACAACACATGGGGAAAGGCACAAGCAAAAAATCAACCACATCAAGAGGATTCAAACGCTAGACAATAAAAGTAAGTTTTGAGCCTGGACTTAAAAACAGTTGATGGAGGGGGCAGATCTGATAGGGAAGGGAATGCTGTTCCACAGTCCAGGGGCTGCAACCGCAAAAGCGCAGTCACCCCTGAGCTGAAGTTTAGTTTGCGAAACAGCCAGGAGCCCCAAGTCAGCTGACCTGAGGACCTGGAAGTAGAATAAGGGGTTAGAAGATCTGCAATACAGGGACGACTGACTAATCGCAGTGTACAGGGAGTTGCAGTAGTCGAAGAGGGATGATATAAGGACAGTGTTGCTCAATAGTCAAGCTGGTCCTGTGGGAAGACTGTGCACCGTCATTTGATGTTGGTTTTCTTGTTTTCCGTTCGGAAATAAAAGGAAAGGAATAGACCACGTGATTTGGTTTTTGGTTTAAAATGAAAAAAATAAAAAACCACGTGACTTCCATTATTGGTTTCAAATGCAAAAACGAATTGGCTGAATGTCTGCAGACCTGTTTATTCTTCAATCCAAAAAGAAATAATGATAAAACGTATTGGCAAAAACCAAAACAGGACATTTTTGGTTCGTTTTTTGTTATTTGATTCTGACACCAAAAATGGTTTTCTGTTTTTTGTTTCGAAACAAATAACAGATTTACTGTTTTTTCGTTTTTGAATTACAGATGAATTACAGGTTATCCGATGATACCCAGACTGGCTTCACATCCTCTTTATGAGTTCAAATTCATGAGAACTTTAATTTTATTTGAGAGCCAGAGTTTAGGAGTGTCTTGGTGATTGTTATTCCAGATGGTGGCGAGAAAATTCCATTTCAAGGTTTTATTAATTTTTAAGGTTCGCTGATGCTGTCTTTACCTTCTCACTGATGAGACATCTCACTGCTCTCTCCATTTGTCATTGTTTTAAAAGGTCTTAATTGTATTACATTCAAACGAAGAAATTAGATTTTTGCCCATTATCTATTCATAAGAGAACATTAGTGGGTCACCAAATGAAGGAGGGAGGGAAAGGGAGAGGAGGGGTGAGCTTTACATTACGGCGCTGTAATGTCTCCTAACTTTCTGGCAATCCTTTCATCCCCATGTCTAAACTGTGTGAGTGTCAGCATGTCAGCATTTTTTTTTCAAAGGCATTAAATATAATTATCAGAGATTGAATCATCTGTTGTAGAAACAACAGTATTTTTCCACAGGAGCATCCAAATATTTCACACTGACACGCATTTCCAACATCAGGCTGAAAACAGGAAATAGGAAACGTGGTAAAAAAAACAGAGCTGAAATGATAAGTTGTACAGATGGTGATGCTGAACAAGTCTGTAGCATTTGATACAGTTTCACCTGTAGGTGGCGCTACTAGATTTAATAAACTGCTGCTGGGGCAGCAGCTGGCAGCAGCTTTCTTTAACAGTAGAGAGTTGGCACATGTCTGACTGGACAGAGGAGTATGATTTTTCACCCATCTTCATCCAGCAAATCAATAGGTGAGTTCCTTTTTGCTTTGTTCGGTAGCATAGGCAAAATACATTACATTTTCAATCAATTTGAATTGTTCTATATGCCCTTCTATCATGGTAATGATATGGTACTATGCCATCTAATCACAACATCAAACAAAAAAGCTGTTTTACTAGTATATAATTTTTTCATTAAGCCCCAGATCTATTCTTTGATATTCTTTCTGAATTATTAACCATTCTTGATGATTTGGAATTTTTGCTCATTGTTTTCTTGAAGTGAATCTTACTTCCGATTACATTCAGATTCAACCTTATTTATCCCAGAAGAGTAATTCAGTTTCATAGTCTACCCAGTTCACATTAATAAACAACAAAACAAAACAAAACAAAATAGCCTAAATACAACTCAGTCAGGCAGCAGCATTCCAACATACAGATCAAATGCGAAAAGCATTGGACTTGAATTAGTTTTGAAATCAGAATCTTGCTCAGCTACATCTCTACTGTAGCTAAAATAATCTCTCGATTCCATGGAAAGTCAACATTTCTGAGAGTGGAGCTGGATTTGTGATTCTGATGTTCCAAATTACATGGTGAGTTTGATTTTACTTTGTTTTATATCCAAATGTCTCCCAACAACTTAATTTTATTTAGATAATGTGCTATTGCTGTCTGTGTAGTAGCGTATACCACTTTGTAACTGATGAAATTGTTTTCTGCCTCAGTACTAGAGGATATAGTACTATAGGGGCTGACTTAGTCCTTCAGAAGAATGAATGTGCTACATAAATTAAGTATTAAAATTTTTTCACACCCTCTCTTAACACATTATTTTGTTTTTCAGGCAGTTTATAGGGATAAACTCTGAGAGAGACACCCTGTCCTGTCAGAAGACAAAGAAAGTCACCTGGAAGAGGATGATATCAGTCAACCCTTGTGTGTTGAATCTACTAAAGAAACAAATGCACTTTTGAGTGGGACTTCGTAAAAGTCAGTGAAACCTCTCAAACAACCACACAATCAGTCTCTTAGCCATACTTTTCAGTTACTCACTGAGTTATTTTTGGTCATTTACTCACAGTCGCTGATATTCATTGACAAATTCACACACTCAGTCATACACTCATAGTGACTTCACTCAGTCACTTTCTCAGTCGTTCACTCACTCACTACACACGTGGATGGTTTGGTTACAGCTTGCATTAGAGCATGTTAATATATATTTATAATGTTTTATGTCTTTATTTGTGTACAATGTTCAAACGACTGCATTACTTGTTTAAGTAGGCTATTTACTTTTTAAATGACTGGAATTTAAGTTTAATTACCTGAATGAGCTCCGTGCTTTGTTTTTTCTATTACTATCTAATTTTGTACAAATGTTTAGCATCTTCATTTAAAATTGTTAATAAAGTAAGACATGGTTTGAAAGAAACACCTTAAAGTTGTATCATTTGTCTTTAACATTTTAAGTTACAATTCAAATGGCTATTTATTCACTGTTGCAAATACTGTCAATGAGTAATTCATGTCACCATTTTTGGAAAAAAATATGTTAGAAATTTAACAAAACTCACTGTAGTCCACACTGCTACTAGTCAGTTACACAATAGTGTGTCAAGTAGTAGATTGTACATATTGCAGTTTACAGTAAAAATATGTAAGTATACTTTTTGTGAAAAAAGTGCAAATAAATTCAATCCTTTTGGCAGTATTTTACAGAAAAAATAGAAAATAACAGTTTTTTATGTTTTAAAATATTGCAACAAAATGTTAATTTCAGCAGCAGCAAGACACTTAATTTTACAGTAAATGAATGGCAACTGCTGGCAGTTCTTTACTATTGTAATTTTGTTAAGGTTGTTGTAACTGCACTTGTGGTGAATATATGGTAGCACCCCCAGACACACCTTACACCAGACGCCTGTCCCCCAATTTACCAGTTTCAGCCCACTCCGGTTTTGTTATTTAATTCTTTGAAATACTGGAAGTACACTTAGACTTTTAATGGTAAAAGATTTTAATTTTATTTTAAAATAGTTTTGGAATAAAAATATTTTTACTTCTTCATCTTAACTCCATATTTTTAACCACTAAAAACTTACTGTCTTTTCAGCCACATGTCAGTTTCCTTATTTGATTTAATAAAAATACCTCTGTCCCCTCAGTGAATGAGTCTGTGTGCTCTGTTAAGTGTGAACTCGATTGGTATTTGGTAATACCTATTTCCCAGTCATCACATTTCCTGGGTTGCAATTCCCAAGGTAGCGTAGTTGGTCTTCTATCTCATTCACTCATCAAATATAGTTCTCTCCCCTTCTCACCATCACATTGTTTTTTGTCTAGAAGATTGCAGGATAAGATAATGTCTGAATCTTTTTTTTCATAATCTTAACAAAATAGTACTCCACCAGGTGGTTAATATAGTGTGTACTTTTGGGAAGTAGTATGGGTATTTGGGGGGTCCTGGAAGGTAGCAGTTCATTGCGGCTGGTCCAAAGTACCCCCCTATCCTGGGGAAACGGGAAAGCAGCAGTTCACTCCGGTTGATCCCGGTTTACTTCTGGGGAACTACTTGGGGGAATGTCGGAACAGTGCCCAGGGCACTGGGAAGGCAGCAGCTAACTGCAGCTGGTCTTAGGTGCCCGACCGATACTCACACTTGCTCCACCTAGTATGGGTGCTTCGTGGGATCTGGAAGGCAGCAGTTCACTGCGCCTGGTCCAGGATACTTGCCTACCCTGGGGAAATGGGGAAGGCAGCAGTTCACTGCAGCTGGTCCCAGTTTTCTTCTGGGGAAGTACCTGGTGAAGTGTGGGAATGGTGCCCAGGGCACTGGGAAAGCAGCAACTAGTTGTGGCTGGTTCCTGTAATCATTCCTCCTGTTCATACTGGCTATTAAAAGATCCCCTACAGATGCATTTTCAATGTAAGTGATGGGGGCCAAAATCCACAGTGTGTCCATTTAAAAGTTTATCTTAAGCTTATATGAGGCTTCAGCAGTCTGAGTTAGTCATATCACGTTTCAGTTTTTTTTAGCATAAGGTTCACTCTTTGTGTTTCCTCGGACAGTGTAGTGTTGAAAGATATCTACCTGATTTGACTAATTTGTATGGCTGGAGCTTCATATTAGCTTCAAATAAACTTTTAAATACATTTTTGCATAGAAGGACTGTGGATTGCCTCTCTACAGAGCAGTGAATTGACTGTCACCACCTGTAAGAGAACATTCTTGCTGTCCCCCAGAACTTAAATGATGCTGCAGAGCCATGGTTAGCCTGTGCATAATGTCGCGGAATAGCACAATCCATGTTTTGAGTGCATGTTGCATTTTGTTTGTCCAACATAAACCAGACCACAGAGACATTTCAGAATGTAGACAACATGTATGCTGATGCAGTTTTTGAAGGATTTTATGGTGTATTTTATTTACCAGTGGATGTAAAAAAGTATTTGGTGTCTGTGTTAAAACATTGTACTCACATGGCCACAGTGGAGAAAAGCCATCTGTAGGTTGTTTTGGCAACCTGGAGACAGTGTTAGGTGGTCTGTCTCTCAGATTATGAGAACATTTGATCATGATCAAGGGAGGCACTGAGCTGGTATTGTTTAGCAAAGGTTCACTTTTGAGGACATTAAAATGTTATGGTTTTTACTCTGCCTTCCTGAGGATATTATATATAATATTCAGTGGATAAACTGATCTGTGAGGATGTAGTAGCTCTTGTTTTCATATTAAAAGGGATTCCCTATCTGTATGTAGTAATGTCAGTAAAGTCAAAACATTGGCCTAGACTTATTCAAGGCTGCCAGGACAAATCTTCACCTCTGCTGCTCTCTGCTTTTCAAGTTTACAGGGAGTGAGTATTTGCTCACTCCCTGAAATGATAGATTTTTTTTGGTGGAGTATTCCTTTAAAGGAGAGGTTTAAAATTTTTCAAGTGGACATCTGCCACATTTACAGTCTTTTTAGTATCAAATTCCCTCTTTGTGTTTCCTCGGACAATGTTTCCCTGTTGAGCTGTGGTGGAACTATAGTACCAAAAGACGGACATTGACACTAAAAAGACTGTAATGTTGAAAAATATCTACTTGATTTGACAAATTTGGTTGGCTGAAGCTTCATATTAGCTTCAGATAAACTTTTAAATACATTTTTGCACAGAAGGAGGCTTGTGGATTTTGTCTGCATTACAAAGGGATGAACAGCAGGAATGATTACAACAAGAAAAACATGTGTCAGTGTTCATTTGGACATCTGACTATTGTTTTAAGACAGACTTGAAAAATTATGAACCCGTCCTTTAAGGTTTTGGTCAAATTTTATTACTGTATTCTCACATTCTGAAAATTACACATTTGCATCATTTTTGGATAATGGCATTTTTACAGCTGCTTTGTTGAGGCATTTACCTGGCAAGGGAGTTTTCAAAGAAAAAATAAATCATTTGATATTCACTCACTACCTTAATGACAGTTGTATGCTCAGGCATCTTTCATCACCTATTTATGTACCTGGGCCTGGCCTGCGCTCAAAATGCACATGCTGCGTCTCGTTGTCCCTGTAGGAAGGACCTATAAAAATCTCATCTGTTCTCATGTTTTACAGACAACTCTTGAAGCACAGAGGTGCCCTTTAAATTAATAATTTGACATCTTTTCCATCATTGCTTCTCTGCCTGTTGGTTGTACATCATCCTGGTTGAACCCCACAAGTGTTTTTATTAGTGATGTGGGAAACAAAGCTTTCTGAAGCAATAAATCAATATGAAGCAGTTGTATTGAAAATGGTTCACTTTTTTGAAGCGTCTGATACAGTCAAAATGGTGACATCTGCTGAGCAAATTGGTACGGCATTGGCATGGATGGATTAAATCTGAGACTGACAAAACAGTAAGTCAGAATATAAGTGGTTTTACTGCTTTCGCTGTTATTTTGTTCAGTAGTGTCTATACTATTAAAACTGATCACTTTTAAACAGAGTCTACAGCTCTGGTTTTGAATACTGTGGAAGATTGAAAGGCACACTTTATATCCAGAATAATACATAGTTGATAAATTTTAATGTTTTTTTCCCAGATTATATTTCTTAGACTGTTTCAGCATGGATGAGATTTAAGATTTCTTTTGATCTTTTATACAGATTAATCATGTGGTTGAATTGTGCTGCATTACGCGAAGAGCTGTCATCAAACAGTAGTAACAGACAGATGCAAATAAGACAGGACAGGAATTTATCAGAGACAAACAGATGTTTATAGATGTTGAGAAAAACTTAGTTTGAATTGTTGTTTGGAGACCAAACCCCCACCCCACCCCAACACGTATAGCGCACGTCTGTCTCCTCGAGGCTTGCCGTGTCACCGCTGCTTTGATCACAGATGTGTTCATCCTGTCACCATGAAGGGATGAGTGTCATTGTCATTTAACACACCACCTTGGAAAGAAAAACAGCAGTGCATCCCAGATATTTATATGTGCAAACACTCACACACACACACACACGCACACACAAGAACTTTGATTTCACCATCAACACCATTAGTTCCTGGCTTCTTGGCAAAACATTTGTCCATCGCATCAACATCTGGCATCAAAATGATTCCAAACGAGTACTTTGTGAGAACGTATCAACTTCCCCTGTGGTGTCATGCATGTTTGTTCCAAGTATACTTTGTCAGCTTGATGAGTGAGCCTTGGCGCATTTCTTTTGAACTTGATAACCTTAGTGTTATGGAGGGCGAGGAACAACATGCCAGATGCAGACTAACCAATCATTGCCATTCAGTAAAGATGCAGAGAAAAATGTAACCAGGTGAACTATTTATAGAGGTACAGACAGGACTGTTATCTGAGTCCGCTTTGATGTTTGAGTCATCTCACATCAACATCATTCTGTTTTTATTCTCAGGTTTCCTTTTGGTCTCTGCCAGAGCTAGAGGTTACAGAGGTTATTGCTCTGCAGAATTCTGCTTATGAGTGTACAAATAGAAATATTGTTTTTAGTTGTGATAGTTGCAAAGAAAAGAGGAATGTTTCTCCTAAGATTTTGTTGACTAATAATTCAGTATTTGTTCTGATCTGTTTTCCTCTGCTGATTTATCCCTTTTGTTTTGCTTTTATCATACAATTCAGTGTAGAGAGGCTTTTCACTGTCTGTTAAGAGTGATCATTCACTCAGATGGGCAATAACAATTACATGTCACATTATATAACTTAAAATTTTAACTGGTACTTAATTATGCAAACAAAAGCTGAATAAACTGAAGACTCAAAATATTTTTTAAACCGGCAATAACCTTTTTTTTGGTCATTTTATGAGGGAAATATCTATTTTTAGCTGCTTAATACACCACTATGTTCACCAGATAGCTGCTAACTTAGTTGGTCTGCTGTTTGGTTCTGGGCAGGTAGCGTACAGTAGGTTTATCTGAGGTTTTTTTTGCTGAAAATCACTGCTTGCTGTGGCTGAAAATTACACAACAAGACTGAACCAAAACAGTAAAGTTGCAGGCCAGAAAACCAAAATAATGACTTGAAGGATGCTGTAAAATCAGGTGATAAATATCTTTGGGTTCATTACTATTATTCTTTTCACATACACACAGTCATGTGATCCATTCCAGTGTAGTGATTGGACTTTACTAACAACTCTGATGCTTCTTCCAGAAGTTGGGTATTTTGACCTTTTTTGGAGGAAATTGAACCAATTTTGGTTCTTGGCAATAGAGTGGTTTTTGTGATTATACTAATGCTGCACTCACATATTGGATAAATGGAAACTTTTCATAATATTTAATACTCAACAACAGCCTGTGGAAAAGAAGAATGAAACTTAGGAAACTGGCCAACTTGTGGTCTCACCTATTGAACAATGTTAAAGTATTGTTGAAGTGGGTGGAGTCATCTGTGAACTATGGTGCACGAGTCTGCACAAGTTTACTTTTGTCTAAATTAACTATTTTCTGAAAAACCAAGTGAGTTCATCAATACCTGCTGTGGACCAGGCAACACCATTCACGATTAATGACACAAAACAAATGAAAATCAGTACATAAACAACAAAGACATTGTAATCCCAAGTGGGAGGGATTGAGAGAATTGTGGTTTCAGTTAAATTATTTGGTTGCCAAAAGATATGCAAATATGCAACACCAGTGTGGCAGAAGTTTGGCTTCAACATTGAGCCAGAGTCTCTGTATGTACAAGTATTTGCTTACTAAAAAAACAAGATTTGGATTCTAATGAGACCTTAATTTTGTTTTGTTTACCCCTGGGGCATCAAGACTCAAAGGCTGATGTACTTTATGAAATCTGTGACTTTGTACTTTGCAATTGCTTTTGTTTAATTGTTAAGCTTTTCAGATGTGGAGGGCAATGTTTCCGTAATATTTTTCCTCTTTGTTTAAAACTTAAGTGTATGAAATCATGTGCTACATAAAATATTAACATTTGAGTGTTTTTATAGGCAAAGTTTGACCAGTGATTTTGTTTAGAGCAGTAATGGCATTTAAAGTCAGTATTTGGCATAGCTATGGGAGAACTTGCATAAAAGTGACAATTCTCCCATTTGTAATTTTGTAGCTTTCCAGACATGGATTTAGAAATTTTGACATCCTCTGTTGCACCTCTGAACCAGCAGTAGTAAGTTGCTGTAAGTTTGTTGTAATAGCTTGAGAGAACTGGAATAACTACACCTGCCAGTTTGTAGTTCTCACAGAGATACAGTATTTCATGGGACAGTCCATACTGCAGGCAGTATAGGGACAAATGGGCAGGTGCTGACCTGTGGTGGTGCTGTTCAGCGTTAACTTCCTGGCCATCAAAATGTTCTCAATATTGGACAAGGCTTTAGTCATCTTCCTGGTTTCCAGCTGATTAGAACTACAGGGAGTCACTTGTTTTTCTTATTCTCTATGTGTCAAACGTGCATCAATATTGTTTTACATGTCACTGCACCTTGATATATAAATGAACCTC
The DNA here is from genome assembly GCF_914725855.1 of Thunnus albacares. Classification (NCBI taxonomy): domain Eukaryota; kingdom Metazoa; phylum Chordata; class Actinopteri; order Scombriformes; family Scombridae; genus Thunnus; species Thunnus albacares. The sequence continues at coordinate 17,838,184 of NC_058120.1, forward strand.
ATACATAGCAGTAAAATGTTTGATTCTGAATGAAAAGGATTTATTGAAACACTGTAGTTGCATTGTGCAGAAATGGGTATACCACATAGTGCTGGGAGACTCCACAGGGGGAAAAAACAAAACAATTTATGTGTAAATTTGATTAGAGCTGCAACGATCAGTCACTCGACAGAAAATTAATTGCCAATGATTTTGTATATTGAATAATAATTTTTAAGCAAAAATGGCATAATTAAAAATAATAAGCTTCCCCAGTGTGAATATTTTCTGGTTTTATGATAATAAACCAATTATCTTTGGGGTTTGGTTTTGACAAAACAAGACATTTTGAAAAGTAACCATGGCCTCTGGGAACTTGTGAGTGACATTTTTCACAATTTGCTGATATCTCATTTATATTCATCCAGTTCAAATGATATCTTGAAGTAGTAAGTCAAGAGCAATAGGACTTGCTATTGTGTCTTGATGTCTGATAAAAACTTATCCAGTTTCATCAGTGCTATCAGTGGTAGTGAAGCAAAATTTCCACTAGAGGGTGCCATTGATATTAGTTTGATTTGCACTGCTGTTGAGTCTCCTCATCTCATTGCATTGTTATATATATATATATATCACTGTGATTAAAAGCTTCTGTTTGTGGATGTAGAGCTGATATATTTTACTAAATTGGTGATCAAATAAGAAAGGTAGAGAAGCAATAAGTTAGATTGCATTAAATGATAATTGTGTGTAAGCCATGAATAAGCCATGAATAAGCCAAGCGTACCAAATACTAGCACCACCTGCTATTTTATGGTGTTTTACTGCTTACACCAACTGTAGGAGGAAATGTTAATCAATAAGAAATGAGCTTAAACTTTTTTAACCTCACCAATACACATGATGCTGTTTCAAATACTTAAAAGATAGGTGACATTGTTAGACAGAGTGAGGGGGAATGTTATCAATATTTAAAGTGACTAAAGGTCTAAATTTGAGGGAAACAATGTGTCAGGTGCAATTGGGAAGTTGATAAATTTTAAAACCTTGTAACAAAAGAAACATTGTTTTCCTAGTATGGGATACAACAAAATATTAGTTGATATTGTAAGTGTGTAAACTTATTATATTAGATCAAGAGAATGACAGTCTCAAGGTAGTGACCCTCATTTCATTTCCCCGCTGAAGATAGTTAAGGTGATTTAGAAGTTACCAATGTGATATTGAGTTGCCAAACACAGATACTATGTAGGCCATGATTATATACACTCTATTCAAGAATCCTACATTCTTACTACAGTAAGTGTGCCACAGCATCTACACAGGGACAAAAACCCTGAGCTCCCAAAGAGCAGAGCTCTGTGTGACTCAGGCGACGGCTGCTCTTCTTGCTCTCTGAACTCTGGTGCTTCACCTTCAACTACAGTCTAAGAGGGGAAGGAGGGAGGGAGGGAGGGAGGGAGGGAGAGGAAGGAAAGAGGAAAGGAGGGAGGAGATAACGGGGGAAACGTGCCACATAAAAAGAGGAAGTTCATCCTCTGATAAACACATAGCTACACATCCCACTGGACCCCCTGTCTGAGATGGCAGCCAGTGCTAAATGTGAGCTTGTCTGAGCTGCACCACTACAAGGGGAGAAACCGCATGGAATTCATGTTTTGTCCCTAGGTTGTTCGTTTGAGAGCGTTAGAGGATTTTAATGCGCCTCTCTGTACCTCAGTTTCCATTCAAGGGGCTCTCCAGACGCAGTGCAGCTCTTCACAGAAGACATGCATAATCATAGCAGAGGGGAGGGGATGAAACAAAGAGGAGATGTGTAAAGCATCATATACATATGGCACTTTATATTGTGGTATTCTTATGGGTGTTTTGGTTTAAGGTTTGATTTTTTGCGTTGTTACACACAAAGGAAACAGCCGCAGCTCAGTACTTCAAAGGGGCCCCGGCAATCCCACATAGACAGACCACATTTCAGTGGAGCATGCTGTGCAGTGCTGCACTGTACTACAGACAGACAAGAGCTGTTATGGAGAAGAGGAGACCAGGGCTTCTCATTAAAAAACACTACTGTTTCCTCCACAGATTACACTGCTACGGGGAAACTACACAGGGAAGACAACCTTGCCACATCTACAGCTGAAAGATGCAGTGTTACATGATTGGAACTGTCAAATAAAGCATACAGTTGGAGAAGTCTCAAAACAAGTGTTCACCAAAAAAAATGACAAAACATTTTTAATGAAAATGATTGACAGGTTGTTTACAGAGAAATCTCACTTAAATGATGTTTAGAAATTTCGAGCCTTTTTGTGAGGGCTGCTTACTTTCAGCCTGCTTTTGCGGCATATACCTGGTCATGGCCCCTTGACAAATCCTAATGGTTTAAAGACCAGAGAAGTCCACAGTCCTGTATGCACTACATGCTGCATATAGCTGGCATCTCAAGGCTGATTGACAAAAAATATGTAGCGAGGGAGTTGTGTTTGGAAACTGTGATTCTGGGGCCGCTTTCAAGGGCTTTTAGCGTACACTTAAGTGTGACAGACATTTCCCTTAGGTGTATTTGTTTGCTCACACTTGACTCTGTCTGAACTGGAAGTTTTAGCAAAAGTCACAACAAGTATCGGTGACATCTGACCTAACAGTCATAGGGTATACTAACTCCTTTTTGAAGGCCTATACCTCTTTATTGCATATTTGTCGGGGCATTTTATGCCTCAGACTAGGGAAGTTGCAGTTCATAGTTGGCGTCGTAACCCCTAGGACACAGGGATGTGTTTGACCAAGTAATAATACATTGATGTACATTTTCAAGCAGTGAAAAAAAGAGGTGCGAAGGATCTTGCATGTACATAAGCCCTTTCATTCCCATTTTATCCGGCAGACTCTACATGACGCTGTTTTTGGTGTCTCTCCTGTGGGAGAACATCAGATCTAGGATGGCCAGGGTGTATAATGTACCTCCTGCAAGGGGTTCTTTGGAAAGTGCAGAGACATTTATTAGTGAAGCCAGGGGTGGTGCATTTTCATTTCCTGGTTTTAATGGAGAGTCTCTGGTTCCAGACATGGGTCAAAATGAGACTTTATTTAATATTTTTTCTTGACAGGACAGTGCAAACAGAGAGGGGACTGGCATGCCCAGTATTCCCTTTTTATATAGAATTGTTCAATGCACTGGTAATAATCTAAAGGGAAGTTTTGTTTTGTCATTTTCATCGTCAGTGAGGATCAAATTTGTCATTTGATAGAGCACAAAAATGGAAAAAAGGATTGTTTCTTACATTCATTCTCATTGCAAGGTACAGATATCAGACAGTGTCCTAATCCCTTTGATCATAGTGCAGGTTACTAATTGCTGTTTCCTCTCCACTCCGATATGAGCAAGCAAAAGTTTGTCTCCTCCAACTTAGGGTTGAGTCACGTGCATAAATAAAATACTGTACCATACCATGACGTTATCTAGGGCAGCTTTACTCTCCAGCCAGTGTCCTCCTCCGGTCGTTGGCGCCTGCAACTCGCCGTCACACAGCGACCTGATTTGGAGCGCTGTGTGTGACAGTGAGGTTGGCACTCAGGCACACACATAGGCATAAACTCAATGTTGCAATTAAGGCGGATCACACTTGTAAACACATGCACACCTGAGAGCCCACAGGCACAGTACAATAACTGGTGTGTCACCAGCCTTTTGTATAGAAGACAGCAGTTAATTGTTTGTTTATTATATATTTTTTTCTTTTCAAGCTTGGTTTAAGTGCACTTTCTCTGTTAATCTGTAAGACGTAGCAATTTAGTACACCTTTAAAGAATCACAGAAGTGGAACAAGTGTAAACATGGCATCTGACCACCATGCATTACCCAGTGTGGCCTCTGGATGGCAGTGTCAGGCTGTGCTACCCGCTGTCAGCCTCCGCTCTCTCATTAGTGAGGTCTAGCAGGCCCCCACCAACATGTCTCATAAATGTCAACACCAATACAGCAGGGGACAGTGGGCCTGGATGTAACAAACACAGACGCCATGAAAGTCCACTCTGTCTGTCAAATCAATCACCCAGGCAAGCCACAAGCTGCATGTTCACACCTCACATGGAAACTACCTGCAAGTTGGCATTTGGTTAGTTTAAAAACATAAAGAATAAATCCCCGTGGGGTTGTTAGGAATTATTTTGATCTTGAATCTAAAATGGAATTTGAAGCACACCGTGTTTAGACTTTGGCACTGCTCTTGTAAATTCTTGCATGTGGATGTATGCATGTATGCCTGTTGTGTTTCTCTAGAAGTTATTCTCACCTTGCTGTGGTCAGTTGAGTCCCCTTCATTATACCCTGCCCTGCCCTCCTCCTCTCTTTCCCATTATCAAGCCATGTGCTGCTTGCTCTCTTTTCCATTCTCTTCCAATCGGGCCACAGGAGCAGGTGGATTGGAGATAACTTGCGCTGTGCTTTGTTTTCGCTCTGACGCTGTCATTAATCATTGCCCAAGCCACACTTCAACATATAATAATAAGGACTGGCTGCTGTGTGGGGGCTGCCGCCCAATTGCCTTTCATTGCGCGGATGCCAAATTGGAGGTGAACGGCCATAGCCAGACACTACTCCCCTGTCCCCAGACTGTCTCATCATTTAGGTATTTATCCATCTCAGCCTTGTCTGTGGAGCTTCTCCCTGCCCTCCCAAGAGGCCCAAGATTGTTAGGGGGAGGATCAGATTTGTTGCTCAGGCTTTTTGGCTTTGATTCTGTGCCTATAAGTTAGGGATTAGAAGCAAATTTCCCACAGGGCAGTGCTGGATTTGCTGGTGTTTAACTGTTTAACCTGTCTTAGTCTTGTGTGGCAAAGGGTGTGGGCGGTGGTGGGAGGGAGAGGAAGCAGTGTTTGGAGAGAGACTGGTCAACAGGCCCAGAGAGACCCAGGTGGGCTAAGCCAAAGCCAAGCCAGCATTGATAAGAGAGGCTGCCTTATCCATCACATCTCCAGTGGAGTTGTTAGAGTACTACACTGTGTGGAGACACTGTGTGTGTTTGTGTGTGTGTGTGTGTGTGTGTAAGTGGCTTCCCCTGAATACCACAGACTAATAAATCAAAATCATATTGGTCTTCCTTCGGTTATAACCCCCATGTCTTGCCTGTAATACACAACATGTGAAAATATGTAGCTACAGTGAATTTTTCATAAGGGCAAGTGAGTTATCAATTATATGAGGGCTGCAGACATATTTACAGAAACCTGATCTTTGGATCAAGTTTGTCCTTAATATTTATACATAAACTAAACATAAAATACTCTCCATGTAAAAATGTTGCACTTGAACACACACATATTTCTTAAAAAATATTTCCTTGATTAATTGATTGTTTGGGCTATAAAAATGTTTTTAAAAAAGAAAATGGTGACATCTCCAAATGCCTTGTTTTGTCAGATCAACAGTGCAAAAGCCAAAGATATTCAGTTTACTCACATACAAAACTGGCAAATCTTCACTTTTAAGAAGATGGAACCAGAGAATTCTTTTTGCATTTTTGCTTGAAAAATTACTTAAATGATTAATCAATTATCAAAACAGTTCGATTAATTTTCCATTGATCCATTAATCTACTAATTGACAAAGACTTTGTTTCAGCTCTCATGTTGATGGAGAGAGCTACGAAGATTAGTCGATTGACAGAAAATTAATTGGCACCTATTTTGATAATAGAATAATTATTTTTGTCATTTTTTAAAGTAGGAATTAAGCAAGAACATTAGCTGGTTGCAGCTTCTCAATTTGAAGATTTCCTGTGTCACACATGATAGTAAACCGAATATCTGTTGATCAGACAAAACAAGACATTTGACGATGTCACCATGAGCTCTACGAAAAATATAATAGGCTTTTCACCATTTTCTGCCACACACGAAACAACTAATTGATTAATTGAGAATAATGAGATAATTAATTGATAATGAAAATAATCATTAGCTGCAGCCCGAGTACACATGCCATATAATTTATAACAAAGTTGAAATCATAAAATTAGTTCTTTGCATCTAATCTCTAATCTAGAATTTGAAAGAGCCAATGCTTCAGTAAATAGCAGAAAAATACAAAACCAAAACACACTTCAGAATCGATCATCAATAGGCATTGCCACACATATAATGTGAGGCTTGCAATGTGCATAATCTCATGCTTCTTATGGATAGAGGCAGGTTGATGCTTGGTTTGGGTATGTGGTCAGGGTTTTGGCTGTAGCCACCCTTTGTGGTGCTATACTCTGGAACGGACAGGGGTCCAGACCAGCAGGAGGATCCCTGTCCTGTCAAACATAATCCAGACGGATTACGGTGATCTGAGGGGAACTTTGGAGCCTTGAGCGTGAAGGTGTGCTCTCTGGGCCCTGCCATCTTTACTTCTACAAACAAGGGCTAAATCCTACGGCGTGCTTGTCTGGAAGGCAGCGGAGAGAGTGGTGTGGGCTTTGATCTCAGCCATCAACATCGCTGCTCACCTACTTTGCTCAGTGCTCAGGTGTATTAGTAAGTGGTGTTGGACAGGCCAATATCAACAAAGACTTAAAGATTGGCTGGACATAGTTGCAGCTCCCATTAGCTGTGATCTTAATGAGTATGTGTGTTTGGGATTGAGCTCAGACGTGCATTATTGTTACAAACATAACTCAATCCATAAAGAAGGTATTAATACGTCTTTCACACCATCACTTCAGGAGTTTGACATGCAGTATATCACCTCACTCTTCCATACTTCCAAATGGTCTCATTTTGCACTTTGAATCTCTGTCTATACATATCCTGTGAACTTATATCACTCTGACATGTAGACAGTAAAGAGCTCCATGTCTCCTTTGGTGCTGTAGAAATATACTGCAAAACCGTATTGATCTTTAATTAAAGAAGCTCTTAACCTTGGCTGGGCAGAGGACCCCCAGGCCAGTGAGTTAATTAATGTACTAATAGTCATAATATTTGTGCTGTGCACGGGAGGTACATAAAAGATTATCTATTGTATGAGCAGTTTATCAGCCCAATGATGCTAGAGCCCCGTGCTGTGCATATATCAATATTATGGGCAAAAATCTGCAATACAGACAGAAGGAGGAGGAGAGTTGGTCTTTTAATATCTCCCTCGGTTCATCAGCAGTTTAGCAAGGCCCCGTTTCACCTCCTGGGGATTCTCCTCTGATTGTAACCAGGCGGCATTGATGGGCCTTTACAGGCACTAATGCTTTGCTACCTTGACAACGCACAGCAGCTATAAGCCCTCGAAAAGATCCACTTCTTCTCCAGATGAGTCAGGGGTCCCACTCCACCGTTTACCCCACACTCCCAAGGAGGGCGTCTCATCCCTGGATCAAAACCTCATACTACTGACCTTTCAGTTGCTCCACCAACCACCAGACCCCCTCATAAACAGGTCTCACTGAGGGAGAGAGGGAGGGAGAAGGTGAATGTGTGCGTGAGGGCCCAGACACACTGTGATATCACCCTTTATAGCTTTATTGATTTCCTCTCAGGATGCAACTATTAACATTGAGCTGCGATGGAGGCTGCTGCTCTGTTGTTCTCTGCAGGTAAGAACACTGGCTCACACCCCCAGCTTTGTGGATTGCATTGGGTGGGGAGGGGGGTAGTGGGTGGAGAAGCACAGGGGAGGCACATGCTTTTATAATTAAGGTCAGCTGGGATGCATTACAGCATTTGGAGGTGTTAAAACGGGCCCTCCTCAGAGAGTATGTTGGCATTGCCCACGCTCGTAAATTAGCCACGCTCCCTGCTGATGTTAGGAACAGGAGATGGGGGGTGGAGGTAGAGAAAAGGGGGGAAGTAGGTAGATGACTGGATGTAGACATGAGGCTGGATTTGATTGTATTGGATTTTTTTCTCCCCCAAATCATTGATTTTATGTGTGTATAAAAAGGAACCATGCAAGGTTCATTGAGTTCAATGAGTTTTTTTGCTGTATGCTACCTATAAATTGTAATTAATTCTACATTGCGGTTTACTCAGAAAATACTGAGTATCATTATATCATATCAGTATCATCATATCATTGTGTGTGTTTGTATATATATATATATGTATATATATATATACACACACATACATATATATATGGCAATGGTACTGTCAATTGGACAGGTGCAACCGGATAAACAAGATTTCTCAATAGTAATGTAAGGTGAATTAATCTACATTACTGTGTTATCACTTTCCATAATATTCAGATGTAGTATATTAAGTCTTTCCTTAATAAATGGTACAATCATATTTTACTGTAGCATGATCATTGCACTTCCCAAAATATAAATAATGTATTAATTCTTAACTCCCTAAAGTAATGTCCTAATTTTAGCAGAACAAACTGAACAAAATTATACGCACAGCACATTAAACATCTCAACCCCCCCCCACAAAAGTTAAATAATGGGCAGACAAAGTTAAATAATGGGCAGGTAAGTCAACAGATGCTCTCACAGAATGAGGTGTGTGCAAACTCTCTTTGGACCACCACTGGCTCCAATGAGGCGGGCGAAACAAAGCAGGGCCCTTCAGATTCGCAATGGGGACACTGTCAGCAAGCACAGGAGAGGGGAGAGGGAACAAACAGAACACAAGAGTTTTGCAAACAACCTGTCATAAGGCATTCAGCAAGACAGGTCTGACTGGGACACCCAGCTCACACCCAGCACCAAGGGTGAGGTGGGGGTCATCTCTCCGATGCATAGTGGGAGAAGTATGACAAGCAGGAAAGACCAAGACAAGGAGGAAATATCAGGACTTGGTTACATTGCATCTTCTTGTTGCTGACTTCTGACATGCGAGGTCTATTGTGTAAAGTCTGGTTTATGTAAGATGTTATTATGTCATAGTTTTAGACGGAAACAAAATCAGAGAGCACGTTTTGTAACCGCAATGTTCGGTTGAAAGACATAGGGTGTTTTATTATAAGAAGGCTTCACTGTCTGATATAACATGCTCCATAAAGTTAAAACTAGTGACTTTATTAATGGTTAATAAATAAATTATTGTTATATAGGCTCTCAAAAAAAGAGTAATACCTCATTATTTAGGACAACACTTGTGTTAGCAGGTTGTGAAAAACTGATTTGATTGGTGTATGTTCATCAGTTAAAGCTGCGTTTTCTTATTTTGCTCTTTAATTTATTGGAAAGACTCCTCCAGTGGACAGTTATCTTCTGGAAAAATGCTGCAGAGCATTTGGACCAAAATACATTTATAATTGGCTTGTTACTAATCTATAAAGCGTTAATAGATGATATATTAATGATTAATGAAGCAATTTGTCACAGCTTATAAACCCTTTTAAGTACTGTATTAGAAGTTGTTAAGTATTTCAAAGCAGAATTTGAAATACTGGTAGACAGTTGAACAAGAGCTTGTTGCATTGCCTCTATAAGTAATTATTATGTAGTAGTGCTTAAGATTTCTTTTATTCAGTAGTTAAGGGAAAAAACATTATGCTAATGATAAATCTTCATTTTAATGACACAGCCATTATTGCCGTTTTGATTTTGTGGTATTGATTTCTGTTTTTAGTTGGTAATTCTGACCTACTTTGACAGCTTGTAGATACCCAGTCATCACTGTGACCCTCCTGAGACTAAGCTGAGTGCCAAAAACCTGACAGAAACAGAGTAATCAGAGCCTGTGCCACTGACCATTGTTTATGTGTGTTAACCAGAGCTGGCGCAGTGTGTGAGTTTTGCTTCTTCTTTTTTTTTTAACAAACTGACATCTTTTTGTGGATGACAAAATGAAAACGTTATCAAAAAACACAATATATTCATCTATGAAAGAAATATCACAATCAGGCTTTTTAACTTCACAATGTTTTATTTGAATTGATTAACATTTTGTTCTGTGAAGGAAGTATTTAAAGGGTAAATCCATACCGACTAACATGGCACAGTGCCAAGTTCATGTCCTCTGACAGTTACCATAATTACCATCTTCCCACTAATACATACCATTCATCTTGTAATTCAGAGTTAGGTGTTTTTGTGATAGTTGTGACATTGCAGAATGGGGTGTGAGTTGAATGTTTCAACCAACAGAGAGCAGTGCAGCAGCAGTTTTATGATTTAGCAATGTTTGCTCCTTCACATTTTCATGTTATCAATGTCACATGATTCATAAAGATTCCTATTAGGTTGATGCTCTTCTTCCTTAGTCAATTCTAAAATTGAGACTTTGCTGAGTAATCATCAAGTGTAAATAGATTTTCCTCTAGAGAGTAATGAGTATGAGAATGATTAGAGAGTATAATGAGGAACTAAGAGAAGAGTTTCTCATTATTTTCCCAGATCATTGCATTGCTTGTTGCATCCTCACCTTGCCTCAGTGAGCTGTACTTGCACTACATCTCTGATTTGGCATATAAAGCAAACCTCTGCTTTTTGGAAAATGGAATGAAATCTGATGTACACGGCTGAACTGTCACACAAAAAATATAGTAATGGGCCTCAACCTGCCACCACTGTTCACAGGTGTTTTTTTACACCAGTATTTATTTGACCATTATGTTAAATTGTCCCCATAAAGCCGCACTTGGCAGCACCATCCTCTGAATGTCTTTGTGAGCCACTTAAGAGTACCACTGGGGGTTGGTGTGCTCCATGGACCCAATATGGTCACTTTAAACTGAATAAATAAAGTCAGTTTAGTAAGGCTCTGCCTGCTTTTTGAGAAGCAGTGTTAAAGACACAGCTCTCAAATTTTGTGTGCTTTCATGGAAGTTGTTAGTGATGCTATAAAACGGTGAAATGTACTTCTAGGACATTGTAATATTTGATTTATCTGTCCTTGCGTTCTAAATATTGATTACATGTGTAAAGTCTTTAAAGCAGATTTGGTATTGTATCTTATACTTATTTGTAGCCACTTTTGGTACAGACTGTATGGTATGTAGTTAAATGAGCAGTACAGAGCATAAGGAATCAGTATGTATCACAATAAATAATTATATATCTCCATAATTTTCAGTGATATATAAGTTGCTGATTTTGAGGTCAGATTTTTTCTCCTTTGTGGTGCTGTTGTGATCTAGAGGACTGTTGACCACAGGCAGGCAGCCATAAAATGAGGGGGCCTGACTCTGTTGAGACCACCGCTATTCATGGCCCCGGAGCCACTGGATGCTAAGTGGCAGCCGGAAAATCACAGCTGTGGGATCAAGCACGCCGCATTAGGAGAGAGAGCGAGTCCGGCCTCAAACAAGGGTACAGTACAGCATAAATAGAATCCCAAAGGCAAGTGGATCTTCTCACTGATGCTGAGTATGTGTACTAGTGTCAAGGCACTTGCACAACTTTCACAGGCTAGCACCAGAGGGCTTTGAGATACTTGGTGTGGTATATCTCAGTGCCTCGTTGAAAAAAGTTCTGATTTTCTGTAAAAATTTACACCTAAATGCTTCAATATTAAGTGGGACTTGTGACAGGTTTGCAGATATGCTATCGTTGGGCAGGTTATGTCAGTTGTGATGGAAAGGAAGTGATGAAATATTGTTACAGTATGGTAGAGGTTACATTTACCTACTTCAAATGTCCTGTTTAGTTTATGGCAAAATCATGCCAAGTAAGTTTCTTTAGTCTTACTTTTCTGCTTATACAAAGAGGCACTCGGTCCTTCATTACACCATTTGGACAGCAGCATGCGTTTTTGCTGAATTTCAGAGACAGGGCATTTTTCTACAGCAATTTACACTCCTACAATTATAGCGTTCTGGTGCAGATATGGTGTCAGCCCCTCCTCCTTGACCTCTGCCCTTTGAGAAGCGGGCGAAAGTGTGTTTCCTGATTAACGACTGGCTGAGGTACATGGCTCCAGCTCCAGCGCCTTGTCCTCCCAAACTGAGGTGACAGTCTCCTGGACTCTTTATGGAAATTAACTGCAAAACACAGCCAATTAGACCTGCATTATTTAGAACGACTCAGCTTTTCACCCTGAATAAAAGCACGCCTGGATAAGACCTGTACACTCATATGCAGCAGCGAATTAATGTGAAGTTGGTGGCCTGCCAGTAAGCCAGTCCATCTAAAATGAGGACATTAAAAGCATGAAGTTTTTGCACAAGCTGTAAATTATTTCAGAAAAGAACATAGGATGATTAAAGAGTGTGGTTCGATAATAACTTGGGAGACAATTATAAATTGAACACATGACAAATTGGAAATAGTGATGTGAAATAGGTTTTATTTGGGCAAAGAATCAAAACATTCATATCAAACGCCATCCAATGATAGGAATGTTTCTAGCTCTTGTTTACAGTGTAGTTAGAGGACAAAATTTTCCCAGGTTCTGGACCTTTTATACCAAATGTAAAACTGGGAATTAAGCATCTGTATAACGTCCTTTCACTCCACCAGCTAAAGATAGGGCTCTTAGCCTGATACGCTGTCTTAATTTTCCCTTTCTCAGGTCACTGCGGAGAGCGACGGCATTAGAGTGAGGAGGAGGGTCCTTACTCTATGTGCAAGAATATGCTGTGGAAGTTGCAAAGGGCAGAGTCTCTAGGAAATCTACTCTTTCTTTGAAAAAATGTCACGGGAGAGATAGGAGATTGGCACCACAAAGAGCCTAAAATAGCACGGGCTGCTACGCGTTGTCAGACAAGATTTGGGCTGAGACATTGACTTTTGTTCTGCAAAGTATTGGCCCCTGAAAGGGAGATGGGAGGTGTAAAAATTGTGATTTCTCCTCTTCCCCTGGTTATGTGCAATACATTACCCTGCTGATAATGCATGCTGCTGGGACTGAGGTTTGTAACGTCACAATTATTCCTTGTCTGCAACAAAAGAGGTGTACTTAGGATTGGGTTAGAGTTTGGAAATGGGTACATTTTCTTTCATTTTTAGGGAGTGGAATCAGTTGTTACAGAAGCATTTATTTATCCAAAGTATAGGACCTAGTCCAGAAGATTAGAACAGATTTCCAACACTCTTCGTCTTTCTCATAGCGTCAGTGCTCCCACATTCAACATTTTCTTCCTTGTGCCTTCCCCATGATAACAAAGGCCTCATATACAGTATTTTATGCAGGTTTGCCCCTTGGTCACATAATAGGATTATGAATAATTTCTACAAATTTACAAAAACAAATCACATGGCACGGCTTAGTTTGCTAATAATTTCTCCATAGCTGATAGATCAAAGCAAGGCGCAGAGACTGCAGAGCCAGGCAGTAGGTTGACCCTGGTCAGGCATTTTTAATGAAAGGGTTAATCTCCTCAGAGGTGACTATTCAGGAGCAAGCAGTGTGACCAAATGAAGAATTCAGGTCTGGGATAAGAGGGAGAATAGTGGTCCTGAGGGTGCTGTTGGGTGACAGCGAGGAAGCCCAGAGGTAAAAACTGTGTGATGCTGTATTTGAGCCCATTTGACCAGACCTCCTCCCAAATCCATCGCTAAAAGAAAGAGAAAGGTGGGAAAAAAAAGTCAGAGTGTTTGAAGAACCTATGGCATATAGGCCCAAGGCTATTTCATGGATGACCACAAACAAACCTGCTCTATTGTCTCTGAAATCCTATGAAAAAATCCCTATAAACACACACAGGCATGACCATGTGTGTGCATACTCACACACAGAGACCAATGGGGACATGTGTGCGCACACACGCACACACTCTTTCACTTTAGGAGAACTGGTGTTCTTCCCGAAAAGTACCTGAATGTACTCAGAGCCCTGGCTGTTTGGGATAAACTTTGTTGTCAAGCACCTCTTGTGCTACTGTAAGCACACATGCCCTCTTGTGAGTAATTAGACTTGAATACCTTCCAAATGCAGAGAGGGAGAGAGAAAGGGTAAAAAAAAAAAAAAAATGCATTTATAAATGTATAAGCCTTGGCTGGTTAAGGAGGTTTAGAAATTTCATCATGACAGTGGCAAAATGGGCCTCTTAGTAATTAGGAACAAATGAAATTGCTTATCACTTACCGAGTTACTGTGCCAGCCATTTGGCTGTGTTCAGAGGGATTAATCAGAAGGCTATTGACATTACATTGTTCCACAATTATCATTCATACGTTTTATGATAATTAGGCATTTTTTCATTGAGGAATTAAGGTGCCTACGTAATTCCAGACAAAATGAACATACGCAAAAACAAACATTAATCAAATCCCTGAAATAACTCGACAATATTTCAGCTGCTGTTCATCATGCAACAAAGTGCTGAAATGAAACGTTATAAAAATAAGGATATCAGTCTTCTCTGAGAGAAACTAAAACACCTTGATAATAATTAATTAATATGAATGAAGATTATTTATATGGAGTTGGACCTAAATGAACTGGTTAAAGAAACAGCAAGGTTTTTACAGTATGATCTAAATATTTGCAAATTGGAAAAACATGTGAAACTGATGTAACACATCTTTGACTCTAGGTATGACTACGGAAGTAACCATTTATTTAAGATCTCTTCATAAGCCTGGTTGCCATGTTGCATCAAGCCTTCTTATTGGATCACCAAAACCCACAAAGTGACACCAACCTAATGAAACAAATGAAAAACACTTTGTTCTTTATACAATCAAAACTTAGACATGTAACCGCCTCCCCTGTGCTCTTTTTCCAATACCCTCACAGGACCTACATGTGAAAATTACATGTCATTGTCCTAATGGCCCAGGGTGGTTGATAAAGGAAGACTTTGCCTAATGCTTCTATAAATGTGTTAGGCAAAGTCCAGCAGGATGTAATTGCATCTAATATATTTACAGAGGATTGATTTCCCTCCCACGACCCATATACCAGGATGCAACAAGCTGCGGTCAATTCACCCAGATCACCGCGGACAAGTTCTGTGTCCACTCTGTCCTCTTTACACCAAGCAACAAGACCAAGCTACAGAGACCATGGAAAGTATTGGAGTGCAGCTTAATGAGGTAATTAGTCAAAGGCCATGACGATCCTTGGAGGCTAATACCTGTGACCTCTTGATCCTGGATTCCTGACACGTCTCTGGAGACTGTACAGGAAAGAAGGCTGCAAAATCAAAATGCTGTCACCTTAGGCAGACACTTGTCAATTTTTACCAATAGTGTGTGATACTACACTTCAAGAACAGAGACATGGGACTCAAGCTGAGCAACCTCCCGCCTCTCTTCTTTTTTTTTTTTTTTTTTTTTTTTTTTTTTTTTAATTACTCCCTCAATGCGGTAATGGGCCTGCCCCCCTTTCCTTCCCTGAAGAAAAATAAACCTTTGCAAACTTAAACTACTTCACCTGTTTACTTAGTGAAAGAAGTTCTGGAGAATTGACAAAGGCAGTGAAAAAGCACAAGAAAGAAAAAAGGGATGAATAACACAAAGCAGGTTGATATTTTTTTTCCCTCTCCCATCCCTTTCTTTTCTTTTTATCAGGTTATGTGACTGGAGGCTTCATTAATCACCACCTCGACAGCCTCTGCCAGGGGGAACTAACTGCATTTGGCCCAATTAGGCGCTGTAGAGACAATAGGAACAGCACAAGTTGTGCCTCTATGCCAGGAGCCAAGCGTTGCCTCCCTGTCATTACCTACAGAAAGGGAAAAATTAACCCCTACCAGCTTCCCTGCTTTCCTCCATTGATCCAAGGCTTTTGTGGTGTCCCTGGAGCGTGGCAGACAATTACAGATATTATTACATCTGCATTGATTTTTTTTAAAGAGAGCAGAGTGTCTCCAAGCAATTAAAAAAAATTACAGTTCGGAAGTGGGCCAATTAAAATGCCCCCGGCCCGGGAGGGTGGCAGCAGTGTTGGTGTGAATAGAGAGACTTGACTGTCAGAATGTTGCTGTTGGTTTTATTAGACTGAAGTGGGCAAATTCACACACTTGAATGCTTATGCAAGCATAACAATACACACAGTAGTGAAATGAAGTGGTGAAAATTAAGTTTGAAACATGGATATTTGTCAGTAACACAACAATTGTCTCAACAATTGTGCTAAACCTGCTCTGTCCATCAGGATTATTATTAGCCCAAAAGCTGTTGAAAATTGAATTTTTCCATATATACTTTGGTCCAAGATGAGCCTCAAGTGGATGTATGTCTTAGCCCATACAGTAAAACTTTTGTGTATAAACATTAAGAGATTAGGATTAACTTTATTATCCCAGAAGGAAATTGGTTTGCAGTGTATGCACAAAATTTAACATACACAATAAAAGAAACATACACACTGGGAAGAAAAAAGCAGTTCAAGACATAGTCCACACATGGCACCCATCCTTTGTAAATACACAAAAGTACTACACAGCACCGTCCAGCAGTGCTCATGGAGTACAAAGATTCAATGTGAGAGAAGACACAATGTGGCCAAGAAATATACACAATACAATACTTTCCAGTGTGCTGCACAAGTACACACACACACACCACGCTGTGGCACACCGCAGTCGCAGCAGAGCTGCGCCAGAAGACACCTGTGCATGGACAGATTTAAAGGTTTACTTTGTGAAGACATAAATGATTTATTGAATACGTTCTTAAATTCCTGTACATAAGCGATATACCTCCACTCTCACTAAAACCAAAACTAAACGTCTAATATGACTTGTCGTTTCAGCAACTTTTTAATGGCGTTTTTCTGGGAGTATCGGGCATATGTTTAGTAGCTAATGAAATTTCTCCGTAGCAATTTAGGACAGTGGTTGTATTGCAGTCCTGACATAACTGACTGTTTCCTTTGGTTGTATGAATGGCTCCTCACACAGCTGCCTCATAAATATTCATCAGAGGTCTTTTCTGATTCATGCTGTTAAAGTATCATACCTTTGGCAATCAGCTCTTCTGTCATCTTTTATGTCTGACCAAATCCTGAAGCACATGCAAACTTTCTCATCCTCCCCCCTTTTACCTCACTTTCTCCATTACTCTACATCTATCTACCTTACTCTTTGTTTCCTTTACTTTTTCTCTCCCTCATTCTGTGACACACATGCATTAGCTCACTTCCTTCTTTCCATCTTTCACATGGACCCTGACGTTGCTTTCCCCCATGGAGCAAAGTTGGCCTTTACCATAGCCATCTGACCAGACTTCCTGAAACCACAAAGAAGGAGAGAATGCTAATTGGAGTTACGGGTAGATGGAAGACTGGCAGTGTAGAGATAAGGGATCAGTGCGATGCAAATAAAGCCTGCATCCAGTGGTTGCAGAGTCTCCTAAGGGCCCATTGTTTTCTTGCTCTGCAATTAAAGCAAGGGAAGGAATTGCTTTGCATTACTGCTATTTGGTGCACACACCTACCTGACCTTTTTTTGGAGCAGAGTTGAGCAGGTGGGCTCTGGAATTATTCAAACCAGCTTTTGACTAAGGAGGTAAACAATACCTCTAAATAAAAAAAAGACTTCTTTACAGAGACACCCAGACACTTGGAAACCGAAAAGGAAAGGCTACAGTTTAAATAAACAGCATTTGGCGCAGGAGGAAAAAGGACAATGAAACTCTGGTTCTGAGCTGCAGTCGTTTTATCATCCGACACGCTGCATGTGTTTGAAGTGGAAAATCACAGTTTCTTTAATCCATGGAGCATTCAAATAAGTTTATTTCACTCGGATTAAAAACAGTAACAATAGCAGGCAGTTAAAAACAAACAGCTCCAAACAAATGGCGACGAGGCTGAGGCGCTCGGCTTACGGGTAAGCTTCTCCATACATCGTGGTCTGTTTCATTAGCTGAAATGTATTATTATTGTTTATCTATTGAGCTTCCTGATAAAAACGAGCCATGCTTCCCTTTGGATTACAGAGTTAGAAAGGTTCAGGGGTGGCTTGCCAGTGTAATCCACAAAATTCCTTTCCAACAACAACAACCTCCGGATGATGGGAGAAAAAGGGAGAGTTTTCAACACCTGTGCACCATGGCGCATTTGATTAAAGAGAGCTAATTTCAGAATATCATCAAAGGGGAAAGGAGTTTGGTGTGTGTGTGTGTGTTTCTAAGAGACCAGTTCATTGTGAAATTCTGGCAGCTGTTTAAAGAAATTAATTCGGAAGTAGTCTCATGCAACCTTAAACTGGGGCCTTAAACTGGTGACTTAAAAATACATCCTGTTGTGACTGTTTTGTCGTGCTTTATGGAGATGCTCACACATGATGAGTCAGATTTGGGGAACAAACTACACAATAATATGGCCTTAATCATCACATGATGTGACACATGCTGATTGTTCATTGTGACGGTCCTAAACCAGCAGAAGTGTTGGAGTTTTTACATCTAAAAATGTGTTAATATCTGCATTAGTCAACTACTTTTTGCAGTTGTAGCTAAATCTAAGAAATCATCACTCATTTCATGTAAACTTTCTGTATGGTAGCTATAAAATACACTGAAATCTCATGACGCCTGATCAAAAAGTTTCTCAGCAACAGTATCACCCACTCCCCTCTGAATGTAGAGGAGCAAAGAAAGCATAGTTTCAAGTTTTCCCTCTTCTCTGTTATCCAAGATCCACACAAATGTTTAATAATGTTGTCTTCACTGTCAGAGTTGCAATTTATCACCAGTAGTAAATGTGAAATACACATCTGAGGTACAGAAAAATATCAGATGATAACCAGATAAGCCTGGGCTGGGTCCAAACAGACCAGACAAGGCTCACATTCCACTGGGGGTGATAGTGGGATGGGGAGGGCTGCAGTAATTTTGGCAGAGTGAATACTCTGAGATATAAATGAGACAGTTGGCTCGTTTCATGATGAATTATCGAAAATTCATCTGGAATTGTCGCGTTGGGTCATTTTTAGGTGGTCGACTATAAAAGCTATTGGTTACAATTCAGCAGTTCTACACTTATGATAAAATAAGTGATTTTAAGAGAGCCTAACTAAAACCATCCAGAATATTCCTTTGGGTTTTATTCAGACTATAAGCTGTTATCAGACAGCTATGACTCACATATACACTTTGAGCCCAAAATCATTTAAAACTCACCTCTTAGAACACCCCCCAACTGAACTGAAATGCACAAAAAAACATGAAAATTTAAATGAAATTATGGGACCTGCCTCTCCTGACAGTCAGTGTGATGACACGCTTTCAGATCTTATTTGGGAGGCTTTAAATGTGGTGAAATGTAAATGACTGGACGCATGGAGGCCCAAATGGGAAGCTTGATTCTACATGGGTCAAAGACAGGAAGACTATAGAACTGAGATAAACGGAGGGAAGAGGGAGGGAGAGATTCTCATGCGAATCGTTTAGCAGCGGACACACCGTGCCACTTGCATTATAGTGACTGTTGCATCAAGGGGCAACTCAAAGGGGCCACTTTTTTGCAGTGCGCCACAGGATTTCTGGTCCTCCCTGAAAAAGGGAACCAACCAGATTTAAGATTAAGCTGCTAACTCATGTTATGGAATCAGATATCAGGCTTGCCAAAAAAAATAACCTTACAGAAATGACCTCAAGTATTTGCATTGAAATGAGCTGAAATAGAAACATTGCAAAACATTGTCCAGATTATATTTTGAGAACCATTAACGTGAAAAATGTGGAAAAATGCAAACAAGTATTAGCATTCAAGTTTGGTATGGTACAAAGTAGTAAGTAAGTATGTACAAAGTATCTGATTCATGCCTGAAGCCCATGTTTATGTCATGCACCTCACCATTTTACTGCCTGTCAATGTCATTATATCTCCATGTGTATTTCATTCATGGTTTCTGACGTGCCTTATCAGTCTGGTGAAACACATACTCTGTGTTCCCTGGAAGCTCAAAGCAGCCTTTTAATAGCAACGATGCCTTCTTGTTAGCCAGAAAAAAGGTCATGCAATTGGATTGCCGAGCTCTTGAAATCCCTGGATATTTACCTCAAACATGGTGTGCGCCTCGCCCTCTCGGCTCACCTTTCATTTTCTCTAACTGCTCTCGTGCTGATTTGTCAACCATAGATAGGATCAATTAATCTATTGAGTCTGAACAGCATGGAAGATTTAAATTGTCCATTGTACACACACCCATGTGGCCAGCAGGCCCATTTTGTCTATTTATAGTCTCCTCAGCGAGTGCTATAGACAAAAGCCTGTCAATTAAAAATAAATCCCCCAGTCATCTTTTTGGAGTCTCTGGAAGATATGTGTAGAATTTACCTTATTCTCACTGTAGCTTGTTCTTTTGTACAAGACAATATAATTATTTTTTTTCTCCACAAAATCAGACATGGAGTTTAATAAAGAGAATTTCATTTAACTAGACATGTGTATCAACAAATCCATCCAATTTCTTCATATCAGCAATAAACAAGCTACATTGTACACTGTGACTGCTTTCAATACTCAGTACTGTTTTCTTATTTATAAAAGGAAGATACTAAGACTATGTAGTTTCTTTCAAGCTTAGAAGATGAAAAAAGAAATCTGTGATTCTCGACATATTCCTTTCTTCCCCTCAGAAAACGGGCAGGTACTGCAGCTAGAAATTCATGTAGAAGTTTCCCGCAGCCAGTAAGTGCCAAGCTGTGTCAAAAATGACATGCATCTCCTGTTTCCATGTCATGCCATGCATGTGATGTGATGGGCGAATGAAGGCAGTTCCTGCAGAGAATGGTAGGGGGTCATTATTAAGCCTCTTAAATTAGCGCCCCCTCCTACACAGCCCTTGCAATTTTCCAAGACCCACAATCCACTTGCACACCCCCCTGAACTCAACACATTAGACTTGACAAAGAAATCATTTCCAAAGTTTACTTGCAGCAAACTCATTTCATATGTGATTGAATTGTACCTGTATGGTATGACCCATTTAAACTCAAAGTCACACATGGGCGCTTAGAGAACCTATTTGAGCAGAACCATGCTGTTACCTAGCTATAGACTCTGCCAATTGCATGTCCTATGCAATGCAATTTACATGTCTCTCCATCACACTCACTTATATGGTTCAACTCACAAGAGCTACCATTTAGATCGCTTATGGGGGAAGGGGAGGGGAGGGGAGGCGAGATACATGCACAGCATTGGTATAATACCATATGTGCGTACTGCAGTGGTATAGAGTGGGTGGCAACAGCGGCAGAAAGCTTAACCTCCATTGCCCCTGAGCTCCATCCACAGTGAAACACAACTAACACCATCTCGTGCCCCAGCCGTGGAAATGGGCTGCTTCTGGTACGTCTCCTCCTATTTTGATAGACAGGTCCACCTCTCTAGCACTTGCCCAGCCCATCTAAGACTCCTAATATCACCAGATTAAAGAGACCTCAGTCCCAAGGTCATCCTCTGAAAGAACGGCCCCCTTTTCTTGAGCGCGAACACCTTTTTTTTTTTTTTTTTTTTTTTTTTTTTACTGCACCCTTTGTCTCACTTTTATTCCACTCCCTTTCACTCGTTTTCTCTCTCTTCTGTTTCTGTCTTTGGATCTATGCATCACAGTCTTCTTCTCCCACCATCGTGTATATGTATATTTACAAGAGTGCACATAACTGGTGTCTGGGGAAGGGTAAGGAGCAGTGGGGAAGGGAAGCCATTAGGGGAATAAAGAGAGGTGCTGCCTCACAGCCGAGCTTCACAGGCCAGTGGAGCAAATCAAATTGGGTCTTGTTCTGCGGCAGGACACACACACATACACACACATACACACACGCACACACTCAGTGACAGTGGTGGAGGCACACAGCTGACAGGAGGGCCTTTGGGACATAGCAGGGCTGGGCATGTCTAGGGCTGGCCCACTAAGGGATGCAGGTATGACCCCCACCTCTCCTGAGCCACAGGTGAGCTCATACAGGAAGAGGATGAGGAAAAATTATGTGGTAAAAGAGAGCAAACAAAACCTTGAGATGATTTTATGATGAATTTGTATTTATTTGTTTATTTGGATCTCTTTTAGCTCAAGGCTAATCTCCCAAGAGTTCATCGTAAAATCACAAAAAGAACATTGTCAGCATACTGTAGGCCTACTGCACACATATGCATACATATGATTATAATACTCAAACTCACACACTCAGTTAAGCTTAACTATACAAAAAATACACAGTATATACACATACATACTTCAACACATCTGCGAACTAATGCACACAGTCTGATGGAATAATATCGTATTTTTTACATATGAAAGATCAGTGTTTTTTCTTGTATCATTTCACAGCTGTAGTCAATTTCAAATGGAAAACGAAACTACAATATATATTTCAACACATTTTTAAAGATTCATTCAATAGGAATCAATGTGGTTGGGGCTAAGAGTTACAGACAAGCTGGGGAAGTCAGAAGTCATTTCATGGGTTTTGTTGACAATAACAAAATATAGAATGTCTTTGCTCTTATACTTTTAGTGTTAATGCTAAATTATAATTTGGAAAAAAAACAGTAAACAGTCTCTCATGAAATAAGAGTAGAATATCAGAAAAACACTTGTGTCATACAGTATATTGTTGATGACATCCCCAGTGACAGTTTTTATGGCCAGTAGAAATATCCATCTACCCTCCCTGCACTAATACCTCATTTATGGTCAAATTCAGCTCAAATTCTCTATTCCCATAATGTTCCGAACGAGATTTAAGTTATTAGTAGGTTCATAGCAAAGTTGAAAAATTGGCAGAGGACTCTAGGTAAAGGGCACCAACGCTAATGAAAAATGAGACAGAGTCATTCTTAAGACTTTAGTTTTATTAGAAATACATGGTAATAGCACCAAAACCTTAGTCAACATAATGTTCACTTCCATCTATATGATACCAATGCCTGTGGGGCACTATTCATCCACAGAGAAATAAAGGGAGATGGGTAAAAAAAAAAAAAAATACATGCAATGCATACACTTCATTCAGCTTCTCCAAAGGATTACCACCACAAATCACTTTTGCTCAATTCATTAGATGCCTGCAGAGAGGGGGCAGATGTGTGATGGATGGTTGTCTGCAAATGGACTTGTCGGTAATAGAAAAATGCACACACTTTAATTAAAGAGGGCTGGACAAGTGGATCCAGAGTGGATTTGGGTGTCTCTCCACATCTGTACAGGCAGGGTCATATATCAGAGGGTTCTTGAGGCATAAGGCAGTAAGAACAAGCTCTATATTTTCTTTCTTGGGACTTATAGTTTATGAAAAAAATGTTCATTGTACTATAGTTCAGTAATCACACGACAAGCATGTAAACCAGACTGATGCACTTGCTTTAATAATGTAAAGGTGGACAGTGACGAACGCAGGCCATACTACAGCCATGTTCAGACTAATATAGCTAAAATGACAAATCCCATATGTCAAGGTTTTCTCATGACAGTAACATTTTGAGATTAAAAAAAAGTCCAACTAGTTTCTTTCCTCTGTTTCTCGTCCTTGAACATATAATTGATGCATTAAAGCCACCATCTGTTAACAAAATGCCCAGTAACATATCTCACACACCTTGACATTAATAAGAATTTGGGTTTAGAATTGATCAGAGTTGAACAAAAGTCTCACTTAACTGCTGTGAAGTATAGTTTAACATAAGTATTATGTTTCAAAATATAACTTTAATCCAGTTTAAATGTTGTTACAGTGTATTTCTGAATTGTGCAATACATTTGTAATTTAAGGTACCCAGTGGAGCTTTTGAACACTAGTATCGCCATGCAACAGTGTTTTTATGAGCTAGTCCCCATTTGTATCTTATGCATGTGCTCAAGGCTGAAGGTTTTGTGCTAATGCAATGATCGACAGTGGTGTCAAAAAACGTAGCAAAGAGCCAACAAAGGCAGAGAAGAAGAATGCTAGCCAATGTACACATAGATGTAAACACTGAATTTTCAAAACATTTAAGACTAATATTCTTTGCAAACATTTTATTAGGAAGGCATCCAACACATTTATTAAACCTACATGCACAATGCTTTTTGGTGAGATACACTGAATGTAAACATAAATTTTGTTTGTTTACAAAATAACAAAAGGCTCCACAGGGTACCTTTAACTTTCAGAATAGTTAAGTGTTTTACTGCTGCAACTGAAGTATACTTTTGCAAACTTAACTTCACACTGGATCTTTCATTTTTGTATTATCAAGAGTCTAGAACTAAAAGCAAAATATTCCCTTTATGTTTTCTCCACGTCTGTTGTTCTCCTTCTATCCATCACTTAGTCCTTTGCATTTCACTCCAATGACACAAATCCTATGCAGCTACTTTTGTTTAAAGGCGGGCCATTAATGAAGAACTCTTCAGCTAAGTACATCTTTATTCTGCGATTAACGATGGTGCTTGAAGTAAGCACTGGTGTGAAAGGAGGCTGAGGCCCTTCAGCATCCAAACCTTTACAGCCACTCTGCCATCAATCAGGCCTTGTGTCCAGTAAGTGCTGCTAACATTTATGAAATATTCATCAGCTATTCACTTTTGCTTTCCACTCACCCTAATCATTACGTTTAGGCAGCATTGTGTCACGTCTCCTCTTAAAAAAAAAAAGGCTACAATCATCTTGCTGAGGGGAGGTGAATTAGGGAATGCGTTCCTGCTTTTATGCCAGGCGTCCTATGGGTGGACATTTTTGTTCTGGTATAAAAGTGTCAGTCACAGGTCTTCCCCTCCTTCCTGGGCTGTTGCCTCATGTTGACTGGGGACAGTTTCAAGTCAATTCAGCTTTATTTACATAGCACCAAATCACAACAGAAGTTATCTCAGGGCACTTTTCACACAGAGCAGGTCTAGACTGTACTCTTTAATATACAGAGACCCAACCTAGCAAGCACTTGGCGACAGTGGCAAGGAATAACTCCCCTTTAACGGGAAGAAACCTTGAGCAGAACCGGGCTCTAGGTGGGCGGCCATCCATCAGTTCGCAATTCCTGTTTTAATTAACCAACTTACTGATGTTTGCACTTGCCCTCAGTACATCCACACTACACATATGCAATTAAAAGTTTCACACAAAAGAAGCTAAGTGAAATATCTACATTGACTCTTCTGTGCCTTTAATAGGTTTCTAATATGACTCACAAACACCACCATGTCAGATTTTGCTGTTAACCTCTGTCTCTTTTTCTTTCTATTTCCCTGTGACTCTCTTACCTATGACTGTGATTAATGTCATTATAATGCAGTGAGTATGATGTTCTCATCACTCATGTTCAACCAATCCAAGACCCGGCCGATGAAAGGTTGTGATATTCATCACCATCCACTGACTGCAGTCAAACGCACGTCTCAGTTCACAATAGCAAAGGGAAATTCCACCTTGTTCTTTACCCATTTGCAATTCTGATTGCTGTGAGAGAGTTAATCTATCCCCAGCAATAACTCATTGGATGTTACAGCTTAAGCGAAGATGTCCTCAGTTGCCCGTCTTGCATTTTAAACAGGGGGCAAAGAGCCTTGGTACAATTTTCCAAACACAACTGAGCTAACACTGATTTATTGCTCCAGTTTATATAACTCATATTAGGAATTCATGGACCTGGCAAAAGGGATTAGAGCGTTTATTTCAGGCAGGGAGATGATCCTGTCATTAATGGTCGATACTTTCATCATCGTTTAAACCAGAGGAATTTGCCCGGTGACGAATCGTGGCGGACATAGCTATCAGGGTTGTGCAGCTGTACTCGTTATCTGCTGACGACCCGCTCTGCTCGGTGAACGTGGACCCGCGCCCATCAAACTTGGATTAGGCTGTCAATCAAGCGTCGGCCGTGTATATTGTGTTACAATTTCTCCCAAATGTCACCAAGATCAGAGTAATTTCTTGGCTAATTGCATCTTGTCTCCCTTTAATGCTGCACGTTTAATGGTTTTGTTACATTGCGTGACAAGATGGTGTTTCTCTCATATTGGCACGGTGATGAGCAGAAAGAGGGCCCCGCTTTTGTTTAGAGAAGGAAATGAAAGAATAAATGACTGTTAAAGTTCAGAGGGCGTATTTCTGAAATGGCAGCAAACAAAGAGAAGAAACTGAGAAATGATCCCAATCTTGCCATAGCGTGACATCAATTACACAAAATTCTCATTAGAAAGGGTAAGTCTGCTAGCTCTGCCTGGGTTGTTTTATTCTGGATGTGGCAGCATGTTATGCTGAAGATCTGTGTCAAAGCCAGCTCAGAGCAATACTGAGGATTTTCTGTCCTCTGACACCTACTTTTTTTTACATGCCACTGACTTAGTTTAAACATGACAAATACAATTTCAAGCATTTTACTATGTCCATGTGCTTCGCCACAGCTAACAATAGTAGCCACAATACACCCATTAATTTCCTCCTCTCAGAAATCTCTGCTTGGAGGAAAGTACTATTAACCATGTTAAATAAAATACTGAAACACTAATTCCACTGCATATCATCAGTAGGATTACATTTACAATACATGTCAAGTTTTACTGGAGGGAGTCGCACAAATAATTACTAAAACTCTGTTTCTCAAATTCCTCAAAGGCCAAACATGCACGGAATGGCTGATTCATTACTGTACTATTATGATGATGGCTCTGTGTTGCAATATAAGCGATATAGAGGTGGCACCATGTAGAAAATAAAGGCTACTGAAATGCCTTTCAAGAAGTCTTACTTCTAACATGCTTAATATAAACTAGTTTGCACAGGAATTATGTTAACATTGTGATTTCAGATATTTGGCTCACATAGAGACTGTACTATACTTGTTATCGTTGTTCTTTTTCTTGTGTAACTTAGAAATTCTTTGACTGAGAAGCAACTTATATATTTGACTGATGTAATGTGACATGTGTCAATGTGCCATCTTAACACTATACTTAAATTTATATTAAAAGGTATAAATGCGCAAAACCAAAGCAGTGCACAGAAACAGTGGCTGACAAGACAATGAAATGCAATTAACATTACGCTCAAGCACCATTTATTATTGGATGGACAAATCAAAGAATTGCCATTAAAACATTCCAAAAAAATGTACATCTACAAATACAAACTATAAATACAGAAGAGAAAAGAAATAATGGAGCAACAATAACAAACACTTAACTGCTTTCCATTAGTGCACTTAACCTCCTCTTCATGGTGAGCAGTCCCACTTTACATTTCCTGTGGCTAAATGCGTGTCTCTAATTCACAAATGAGGGGACGTTTTGAGTGGCCCTCTGTCTCCCCGATGAGCAAATGCTGCAATTAACTTTTCCTCCTCTTTTCTAAGGGGAGAAGGTGTTTTAAAGACATTAGCCTACAGTCAACAGCATCTTCTGGCCAATGCTAAATTTAAGCAGACACTTTTTTTTCTTTAGTACTTAATATTACAGTTGAAGATAATAGCCCATTTATGCTGTATTATTCAAGGATGATTTAATGGAAAAATCTAAAGGAAGATAGTCATTAGACATTATTACTGTCATCAATTGAAATGCATATGCAACTTTCAACAAGTTTCTATCCAAAACAATTTTAACATGCACCATTACTTCTTCCGTCTTAACAGACAGCTATTTTAATAAGAATGACAATTACAATATACTAAGACTTAGTATTACTGGCTGTGTGAATGGTGAAATGTATCTCAGGTGTATACAATGTGCATAGGTGAGGACCTTGATAGGGATTAATGGTCAAAATAGCAATAATAAGCAACATCCTGTGTTCTTGGTGTTACTGCTGACATGACACACTGGTAAATAATAAGCATATGTCAGGAATAAACCTGATTTAGTCCTGTAATGATCTCACTGTATCCACATGTGCATCATGTGAGTGTGTGTGTACGTGTGTGCACTTGGCTATGCATGCCCATGGATGTGTACGTGTGTCATTACAACAAGAGCTGGTTGCATCCATGAGCAAAATGGCTGCATAATTGGCGATGTCCATGACACTGTGCTCTCTGTAGGTGTTTTTTCTGCATGTTGCCCAGACTCTAATTACTGGGGTTTCAGCGGGGAGGTAAGGCAGGCGATGAGGAGAAGGCGCCTGTGCCGCCTGATTCTGTCAACTGACGAGTTGTTCTGTCTACGGCACAGCCAGGCAGCCCAGAATCCCTGGAGTGAGTTTGGGAGAGACCCGGGGACTGGTCATATCAACAAATCTTAATCAAAAGCCTGAAATTGTCAGCTGTCATACACTTTTTGTGATCTTTGATACCTTGCCCCTCCTCTGACCCAGACCGTCAAATAATACCTTGCTACACACACGCACGCACACAGACACACATACATAGAGGATCATATAAACAGAGCATCAGACACGGCTTACACATGCACTCGCTTTTCTCTCATACACTCATACATACACACAGAGAAAAGCAACAACCTGCAGTATCCTCTTTTGAAAAATGCAGACAGGCAGTGAGGTTCAACATATTAATATATATTATTTACAATTGTACTCATAGCTTTATATATGTAGGTGTAATCCTGGAAAAATACAAAATACTTCCTCTGTTTAAAGAAATGAAAAGAATCTTTTCTAATAGTTGTACTAAATTCAATGTGGCACAGTAATAACAGCTCTCCGTTCACTGCAGTGCATTCTCTGTCTTTTCAATATAACACAGTTATACTGCAGGATTTTGGATGAATTCCAACACTTTCAAAACCAAACTTTTTAGTCTAATGAATGAAACCAGCACCTCTAAGTTCCAACGCGATATGCTTCAGCTTAAGAATAGCACATTTTGGTTTACTGAGTCAGGTCAGTGGCAAACAATGCCATTTTATTTTGCCCCAAAGTCCCCTTTCAGACAATCTTAAACTTGTGCTTCAGTTCAGGAGAGGATGGAAGGGCTGTGGTGGCTTTGATCGACCGACTGTTACTAAGAAGCTTTGAGGGGGTTTAAAGGACCTAAAATGTATAAAATGGACGGATCAAGAGCAAGCAGAAATTTGACGGTTCAGAGGCAGGTTAAAAAAGAAAGAGCATTCCCATACAATATATATCCAGTTAGTGCATATTAGGGGACGGCGGATGACAAAAATGAAATCTAAGAGCCGATTAGCACCGTAGTTAAACCTTCACATGAGCAGGGGTACAAACAACTCCATACCGCTGTCTCTAAAGGGCAGAATCCAGGCCTATTTGAGGGAAATCAAAGCAAATATATATAACCATCTAGCAGATTTCCACTTTAAACTACAGTGGGTAAAAAGAAAAAATAATATTCAGATAACTGCATCCAAGATTCTCCATCCAAGAACTAAACCACCAAAGAATATGCAATGCTGGAAGGAGCGAAGTGTAAATGGTTGGAAGAGAATCCAGACTGATAAGAGCAACACACAAAGCAAACTTCAATAAACAGGGTTTATAGCCTAATACTGCTCAGATTAAATACACTTTAGCTTCGCAGCCTGACATTTTAATTAACAATTTTTTCACATTACTTGAGATCTGTTTCCCTGCCATTATTAAAAAAGGGGATTGTTTCTTCATTACAGTGCATGCATGATTAAGTAATTGTTAAATTAAAAAAAAAAACAAATATAAAAGATGGGACGTTATTAGTGTTGTCAAAAATACTATCATCACTTAATTGCCAATTCATTGATAATAAATTGCAGAAAAACATTTCTCTTTTGTTAATAAGGACACATAAACCGAGGCCAAGCCCTCAGTAATGAAACAGGCTTGGACTGCTAATGATAACTGTTATTTATTCCACTGCTGCCCAGGTTTATTTGGGCCAATGTGGTAGCATGAACCTCTCTCACTTTGGTAATTAAGCGTGTTGATACTGCAGGATGCTTACCTGCAATTATGCCATTTTAATGAGCAGCAGCGGATGGAATAAGGGCAAGACGAGGTCAGCCAGAGGCAGCAAAGCACTGGTGTTTTAATAGACACTTAAATGCTGTTAATTTAGCTCCCAGTAATGGAGAAGCCTGCTTGTAGGAAATATCTACACTTCCAGGTGCGGTAAGTCACAGGCGAGAGGTTGAGGGGCTTTTTGAAGGAAAGATGAAAATTCTTAAACTATTCAGGGACTTCTGTTACTGCCCAAAGGAAGATCTCCACATCTTATGCTTGTTATCGGAGGCAGCCTTGGCATGTTTTCAGCTCTCAAGACTGTTGATGGGTTTAGGCAAAGGTTTGGCAGGCTCTCACCTGTTCTCGCCTGCAAAATGTGTCAGTGTCAGACTGAGAGCTGGATTTTTATAGAGCAGACACAAGGTCTAAGGAAAGGAGACAATAATATATTCTATAGTATAGTATAAGTTAAACATTTTTGTAGTTTTTGTAGACTATTAGAAAAAATAAGCAAGGAAGACATTCATATTTATCAATCTTCATGTTTGGATGTTAAAAAATGGTGTAACAACAGTCTAGCTGATCTGAAATGACATACGTTGCATTTTTCATGGCTCCTCCCCTGGTTTAACACATGGATCTGCTGGTTTTCCTCTCACCCATTGCGTGGATGGCGTATCACCTGTGTGACTGTGTAAGCACACACACACACACACAGTGGTACTACAGTACGCAGGTTATTATAACTGGTCTCTGCGAAGGTGGTGTGATAACAGTCATTAGGGTAGCCGTGGGAGGAAACTCAGTCTTATTAAAGGAGCATGGAGATTCATTGGAAAAACAAACACTTTCATTAACAGGTGTGAAGCTATGCAAATATATAAACGCACCCCGGTAACGCACTGTCCTCACACCTGCATGTGAAAAACAGCTGCTTATTAACAACAACCCTGCAATTAGTTCAGAAGAATCAGATTCAATTAAAATGGGCTAGAATCTCTGTAGATGTCCAGATGTGTGTCCACATGCTTAGATGCTGCACAGAAAAAAAAGTAGTCAAATTTGATTAGGTTCCAAGAAATCTTTAACAATATGGGATATAAATACAGAGTAGCAGTGCAGTAGTTGTTTTGTACTTCACAGGAAGTATCTCCCCCCTATATGTTTCTCCTCTTTGGTTGCATTAGTATAACAGATAGATCTGTGTTTATTGAGGCAGTTAGTGAACATTTGTATTAGTTTCAGTTGTTGTAATTAAAATAATCTTTTAAGGCAAATATAAGACAGATGCCCCATAACTTGATATTGTAGTCATACCTACAATTAAAATATTAAGCAGTTAATGCATTTCCTATTAACACTCTTTGTTATGATACTACTTTGTTTATACTGCTGCTCATCTTTTTTGTAATGAAATCAGATGGATCAGAAGACATTTTCCTATGTGACACATTTAATGCATAACATGCTTCCAGTGAGAGCTCTTGAATGGGTAGATTTTTGAAATGTGCCAGAGTGGCTCCCCACTGAGCAGTAAGCTAGGTCTTTGATGTATCGCGCTGTAATGTGGTTGTTATCCATAATCGGCTTGAATTCAGGAGGGCCACGGATGAAAGAGAGGTACAGCAGTAACATGTTCTTGTGGTACATTAAAATGTGGCTGTCTTCCCATTAAAAAAAAAAAAAAAAAAATCCTCCACCCTTGCCCACTGCGACCAGAACTAAACACCCTGAAAACCCCTCAATTCCTAAGCACCTAAAAATGTGCATTCACAAAAACACCATGTAAGATTTAGCAGAAACACTGATAGTTTATGACCGGATAAAGAATAATATTCATAACAGAACATTGTGTATCATTTAAATCCTGTGAACTCGTGAGATGATGCTTAAATGGAGTTTCTTGATGCTTATGCAAATTTTCCTGTTTCTGTTTCTGCACGTTAACGATACCATAAGTTTAAACAAGAAATAATCCTGACGCTATCGCATTAAACTGTGATATGAAAGGTGGGAGGCAGACAAGAGTTTGTGATACGCATCGATGTAGGGCTTGCAAGGAATGTGGAGATGATATTTTGCATTGCATGAATAACAATCAACAGTTGAGCTAACAAGAAGTGTTGTGAAATATATCACGCAGTAAAATGAGACTCCTAGTAATGGAGTTTTAATGTTGCACCACGAAGCAGCAAATTCTCTGAAAAACAACCACAGAAGGGATTTGGACCATAGAATTCTTAACATATAATAATTCTGTCACAGCGGTGGCCGTGTCCCAGTACTTTCCCTTACGTTTCTGTGTGTTTTCCTTTTCCCCTGTGTCTCCTGTGCTCCCGTGGCTGTCTCCCTGTGTTTGTGTGGTGTTTGTGTAGCACTCCGTCTCTCACTCTACTGGCTCCATGATCCCTGCTCTACCTGCACACCTGTCTTCAATCAGCTCATCACCTCCCTCAGCCTACACACCTGCCATCCATCAGCACATCTCCTCTACAGTATATCAAACCTGGTTCTTCACCCACTCATTGCCCGATCATTGTCTGTACTACTGTGGTAGTTTACGTCTCCAGCCTCTTTATCTGTGTATTCTAAGAACTGTTCCTCATGTGATGTTTAAGCTTGTGACTAATGCGTTTGTTTCCTGTGCCTCGGGATCATCTCCAGCCCACCTGCCTGCTAGCCAGCTCATCTGCCCTCTTGCCATCTCCCCAACCATACCCACGCTACCTCCACTAGCCACGCTGCCGCTTGCCATTCCTCACCAACCCTCTGCCTGCTCCAGCCACATTCTCATTGCCACTCCATCCCCGTCCAGTTCACCTAAAATAAACCTTCTAAATTTCATCAGCTTCCTTGTCCAGCGCTTGGGTCTGCTAACACAAGACCTTAATAAATTCAAGAAAATCACAAGTTGTTTTGCCGTCATACATCCGCCAAATATTACTGGCAGTCTTGGTGCTCCATATTTGCACTCATCCATATGGTTCAACGGATATTAATCTACATTACCTGTAATATGCTGTCATAAAGATGTTTTGATGATGCTGTAAAAGCTCAATTGGACGTTACATGGACTTTGTACTTGGGAGCTGGCAGGGAAAGTTCGTTTAATGTCTGATCCAACTGATTTGGACATTTGCATTCACACATACATCTCCTCCGGGTAATGTAAGGATAACTTCTGGGTTGCAGTGCATGTGTGAAGGGGGCTTTACACACTGGTCCTTTAATTTAGCAATGATAATTTGCTTATGCAAGCCTCTGTTGATTAGAGTTCTCTGTTGCACCAACAGTTTTTAATATAGTGTGAATCACCCACTGTGCTTGTTTATACCACCTAAACAGGGCAGGAAATCAGCAGTGAGCCTTGTTGAAATTAAGGATGGTGGAGAAAGCAGAGACACAGACAGTGAGAGCTGCGGAGGAGACAGACAGCCAGACGGAGAGAAATAGATGAGATTGTGGGCGTGGTTGGGGGGGTTGAGTGTTTGTAAAGGAGAATAATCAAACTGCAAAAAAAGACCAAAATATAATATTGAATGCGGCTGACTCTCTGACATTAGCTAGACTATAATAGTTGGGTTTGAGAGGCCATCCTCATTGAGGCTCGCGAGAGTGAATGGAAGTGTACTAGTTATGCATCATTACAGGGGGAAGAGCTGTCCACTTCCTGCTGGGAAGAGATGACCTCTGCTTTCACACTAAGCAGAGTAGTTCACAAAATAACAGCATACCAAGTGTTTGTCCCCCTCTCTTTGACAGAGGGCTCATATGAAGAGCCCGTGGAAAAGGATATGCCTCCATTTAAACTTAAAAGCAGACATCTAATTCACAGCCTACAAGAGAAGTCATAATAGCGCACAGTTAAAAGATAGCAGGGGAGGAAAGGGTGTCGACATACATAAAAATGCACAATTACAATGGTAAAACATGCAATTTGATATTTTTCAACTGAAAAATGGCACGCATCCAAGATTTTACATTTAATTATGAGAATACAGATTGTAAAAAAAAAAAAGAAAGAAAAAAAGAATCTAGTTCTCTTCTTACTGCGTGTGAGCCCCCACAAGGTTGCCCTACGCATCATCAATCTGTATTGTGAAGAGCTCCTGAGGTTTTTTTCATCAAGGTCTTATCCACTTCAGAGGTTCAACAGATTAGCGATCTACTGGGGTGCAATGGCTTTTCAGCGCCTTGCTTTACGTCCAATTTGAAGTGTCTAACAGCATTCTTGTCATTAGTGTTTACTCGAGACTGTTTTTTAGAGAGCCCAGACTGAGTGTGACATTAAAGACAAATAAAACCACATCAGCCGTGTTGATCTTTTTCGAAGGCTCTGGAGAAACAGGCCCAACATTTTATCTTGGCAGACAGCAGTTTGAGAGGTTATAGATAGGCCAGCTCGCCAACGCTATTATTTACCAATGGACCAGAATGTCAGTCCTCCTATGCCTCTTTGCTTTTCTCTCCGTATTGTTTGCTCCCTGCCTTTGTGAAAGGGGGCACTTTATGGAGGTGAGTGTCGAGAGAAAATATTTCTATCTGGCCATCAATGGATCAATGGAGATGTGTTTACTTGTCTAGGGGCGCAATGTTCACTCTATAATAATGGATATTAAACAGCTTGTTGACTGAGTGCTTTTGACCAGGTCACTTGTCAATCTCGTAGACACTGCTAGCCAGCGGAGGGACACACACTAACGCTGTGGGGTTACCACAGACACCTCCAGCAAGCAGCATCTGTCAAACTGTAGTCTGAGCAGGTCATCAGAGCCCCTCCTTCCCCTTGCTGGACAAAAAGGGACATGCCGGGTCAATGAGATTCTCAGTAATTAAACTGAAAGGGGTCATTTTCAGTGCAAACTTGAAGCCCTTTAGGTTTTAGTGGTAGGTTGGAAGGTTTTGGCCTCTGCACACACTCCCTGATCAGTCTGAGGCTGTTTTTACGTATGAACTCTGTACAATATCTGGAGAATCAGGTCTGGACATTTTCCAGAGTTGCCCTTTCAAACATGTAGCACACAATAGGAAACTGTCCGTGTCAGATGTGTTCTCACCTGCTGAAAATACTCCATTTGGTTTAGGTGAGGGGTGACGCCTGGGTAGAATGCGTAGGAGGCAAGACATGACATGAAAAGTATGCTGTGGTTGTAATCCGGCATTTTTAAGCTTTTAACCAGAAATAAAACAGCTTTTACTTTACGAGAAATCACAGGAAGTCCTCTCTTCATGGTGGAGCGTTCAGGCCCAGTCAAAAAAAATGCAGCTTAGCTGGCTTGCTGCGTTTATTCAGCGCCAGCTGCATGATAGAAACGTTACATTTGCGTTCACACATAACAGCTCCTCCGGATAATGTCCGGTAAATTTCAAGGTTGCAGTGCATGTGTGGAAGGGGCTTAAGTAAGAGGTCTTGCTCAAGTTTCTGAGACGAGAGATTGATCGGCACAGAATATACAGTATATTCAAACTATATATAATCTTCACTACGGACAACTGCTCGTCTCTTAAGATTAGAACTTTTGATTAATGGTGAAAAGAAGGTGATCCAACCATTAAGATTTCAGTAGCCACCAATTACAACTCACATAAACTCAACTTTACAAATGTTAAGCTGTAGGGAAAGTATTAATATGTTGCCAGAATCATGATCAATGACAGATACCTGCTGAATATTAGCGCAGTCAGCTAAATCCTCCACCCCCCTCCAGTTAGACAGAACTCAGAATGAGCCATCCCTTTGTTTTTAATCATGACTCCTTGCCTCGTCCATAATCCAAACTGTTCTTCACTGTGTAATAACTGTCCCTCATGTGGAGCAGATTTTTAGCTCATACCTCAATAAAACAGAAACCCATGGTCATTTTGTGGCTGTTGGGCTGCTTTGGGGAATGCAGAGTCTGGCTTTCTTACCGCTGCGAAGTGGTGTGATGGGAGCAGCAGAATGAAAAGGCTGGGTTTGTTTTACATAAAGGCTGCAGCCATCAGGACTCAGCAGGACAGGCGGAGAGTGGCTCTCTGGGCCCGATAAATCATGACCTGCATTCATTCATTCAGTACATTCAGACCCAGACACACATTTCTCTCCCAGCCAGCTCTGCTGACTCCTCATTTCTGCCCCTGTTTAATATGTGACCTTATGCTAGGATTTTAGTTTCGCTGTTCAGGTGGAGAAAAAGTGAAATGGCTCACAAAGGAGCAATGAGATGCTAGTTTTGGAAGCATAAGCTGGGAAAAGATCTTTTACTTTTATTTTTTAAGAAAAGACACACATGTAGAAGTTATGTGACTCACAAATCCACACAAACTAGTGGTGTATATTTTTCTTTTCTTTCAGGTGAATGCACAGCACCCTTTAGGTTTAATGGAATTCATAGTAGTGAGTGACAGGGTTTGAATAGGCTGGAGAAAATGGGGAGGTAAAAGGGGCATTAGGAGTAGCTAAAGAGGTGGGGGTTGGCTAAAGACTGACACCATCTTCTGCCTCTGACACGAGCACACAAACACACACGCACGCACACACATAGATATTCAATAAAGGGTCAAGGTACAATAATTTGAATACATTTGTGGTGTGTGTGCTTGTGCGTGCGTGCATATGCATGTAATGTGCAAAAAACCCTTTTCACTCTTTGTTTCAATGTGTGAAAAGATCTGCAAGACTAAAGACACAAAGCTATTTTAGCGACTGGTTACTCACACACACACACACACACACACACACACACACACACACACACACAAGACATCAACATAATTTGGTATGACTACCGAAAAGATAAAAACTGAAAAAAAAAAGATTAAATGTGTATAATAAAACTGAAAAACACTTCACTCATGAACACAGTAGTGGAAGTAGCTGAAGTAGCACTACTTTTCTCTTTCTGTATACATGAAACATGGCTTAAGAGGTCAGGGAAGAAGTTGGTGATGATGATTGTTTGTTGGTTTAATGCTTGCCGAGATGTGTTTACTTTCCATACAATGCTGGCTAATTATGTTCTCCAACTGAAGGCAGAGCTGGTTACCACATGACAACCATACTTTTTCGTCCTCACTTGTCATGCTTTGATGGCAGAGAACTTGTGAATTCACTCACCTTTTTTGGACTTTGGCCAAGGATCGTGATTTCTTGTACCTCAGAAATTACCTCAGCAGCATCCTTAACAAATTAATGATACCAATGAGACAAACAGAGCAGCAAATAAGGAAAAATGTAACAGTCAATTACTTCTGGCAGATGTAACTTTTAAAAAAAATGCTTGGAAGAAACAAACATTTCCTTGGATGGAGCTAGAAACCATGGTTTGGTCTAAAATAATCATGTTACACTGTATGTGTGAGTGTTTAGGACTGGCAGACGTCTGGATTCCTCACACACTAAACAGACAGCAGGCAGTGATAAGCAAAGGCGGCCATTGTTATTAATTTGTTATTTTTCCTGTGTTTGGTTCCTGGCTGGATTATCATGTTGAACACACAGTCCAAATTCCACTGTAAACATTTGCAATTAATCTTCTCACTGCCCCCCCCTCCCATGACTGTTTTACATAAAGCTGATCAAATTAAGTTGTTTGCAATGGCCAAATTCTGTTGTCACTTTGTCTGGAAATGCTACAACATTCATCTACTGATAGATGGATGAGGATTTCTTTGTTATAGTCGCTAACCATCATCAGCACAAGGCTTTTTTTTTTTTTTTTTCCACTCGCATGTCTCATGAGTCGCCGACATTCTCAGATGGAGCTCTGAACCTGAATGGATGTGCACAACAGCAAACAGCCAGCACGATTTATATTAGAGTAATCCTTTAATTGCTTCATGGCAAAATGTCTATACCATATTAAGTAATTCAATACAGCCAGTTAATGGAAAGGCAGAGAGATATCACGTTTTGCATAAAACCTTTAATGCCACTGCTTCGCAGCGTGGTCTGCCTTTTTCATTTTGATCACATTGACATATTCACAGCCAAGGTAATCCCTTATCTATTTCAGGGTTAGCATTGAAGATGATCAGTCTTTCTTAGAAGGCTAGTGCATGTTACTATACAAAACCACTGTTACAATCACATCATGTTTATGAAAATACCACTTTTGTTGTTTGTGGATGATCATAAAGAATATAGTAATGCCATGTTAAGGACCAGAGATGTAAACAACCAGTAAGAAATGTAGGTTGCATTGTAAAAAAAACAAAAACAAAACAAAAAACAATCAAAATCCATTGTTTTCTTCCGTTTTTACATGCTCCACCTAAGTGATGAGCGACATTTTTTTTTTAAATTGTGTTGAGATATTGCTGTGCAATTTGCAATATTATAGTACATCCTGATTAATAATCTGGCATCATACATGGATCATGTAATAACTAATTAATAAATAAATACAATTTCACTACCATCTTACATAGGATTCATCAAGTAAATGAGTTGCAGCCAGATGTTTATGGTGCTGATGTGATTATTGTGACAACCAGTGTAGGCAGTCATGGGCTAAAGAACAGTGAATTGTACTTCAATGTGCTTCAATATTATTATTATTATTATTATATGTTTTGAAAAAACCCTATAGAAATCTGTCAGACAGACTTCTGCAGGTCCCTCGTGATGGCCTGAGGGACACTGAGAATACATGAAGACATCAGGAACCCTATTGACTAATGCCTGGAGTATTATCTTTACCGAGCAGCACATTTTTTGAGGATGACTGACAAAAACAAAGAATGGGTGGAGCGTCTAAAAAAGCATCTGATCTGCATCTGCATAGCAAAACCTGTCATGTCATAATGAAAGTTTTGACAATATTCAAAGAGGACATGATGGAAAGCAGTAAACCATGAATGCTGTTTGAAGATGTGTAATGCTCTCCTGGGAGAAGGGCTGTCTTAGTGGTGGACCTTTCTTTGCTAACATCATTCAAAAGGGACTTAAATTGGCCTGAATGTTTTGGAATCATCAGCTTTTCAAATGTATGCCTATGTGGTGCATAATGAGCTCCAATTAAAGTGTTCCTACTTCACTTAACATAGAAAGCTGTTTTTTCTGGTTATATCCGTTGAGGATGAATTAAGTGTTGGGGAACAGGTTTTCTTACTATTTATATCAGTTTATAGACATGCTTGCAAGTATATGTATTTATTCTTACAATTCCATCTAGGAGATATACTGATATTTGCTGAATTTAAAAGTGAACATTCAAACTAAAAGACAATGGCATGTTTGATCATGGCTTTAAACAAAACCAAAACAGAAAAGGCCGACAATGGACACTGTGAGAGCAATGGCTTGTTGACACCATTTGACTGTTGGCACATAAACTGCCCATTGTCAAGGCCAACAGGCGGCCATTGGCTGCACTGATCACCATGTGAAACAAGCTTAGAGTGAAGGTCCAGTCAAGCTTTCTCATCAATGGAACTCCTCCAATCCCTGCAGGACTCAGGGTCTCCGGGGTCACAGCTACAGGCAACCCGGTCCAAAGCTAAGGTCAGTAGGGCTGACTCGGGTTTATACACCAACAAAAGGGTGCAGACGCGGAGAGAGAGACTTGGGGGGTCAGATGGATTACTAAAGAGAACTCCCTCCGTTTGTTGTTTGTCGACTAATCCTCTGGGAACAGAAAATGGTCAGTGTTGCCCTCCATACAGAAAAGAAGAAAGTAAATATTGCATGCATTTGAGTTAGAAGTGATTTATATGGGAATCAAACCTCTCAACTTGTCTGTAGGAGTTAAGATATTTGAGCTGGGTTTATACTCGATGCAAGGGGTTAACGCCAGTCCCATCACAAAACCTATACGCTGTGGGTGTATAGGTTTTGATTCATAGTTTGGAGTTCTCCTGTTGATAGCACCACCAAAAAATAAAGAAAAAACACTGGATACACACACTACATATTGAAAAATGTAGTGTCACAAAGCTGAAAACACCCTTTTTCTTAGCTACAAACTATCATATATTGGAGAAACATGGTTTTCATGGTTTAGATATATCCTTTTGTCATTACTAAATTGGGGACTACTGCTGCACAATTGCTGTGTTAACATTCTTATACTCACTGTAATAGAAAGTGGTTATTGCAGCAAGCAGGCTTGTAAAGGAAATGGCTTTGCTAGTTGCGTGTTACTTAAAAGGAACAGATTACTGAGCCTTCAACTTGCTTAATCTTGTTTGTCTTCTTATCAACAGTTTCCGCTAACATCAGAAGCTTGTAAGTGAAAACACAAGCAGCTCAAGCTGACCGATTAAATGTCTTACAGTTTCCACGTGATATCTCTGTGGCTGCCGTAGCACCAACAGATAAAGTTAAATTTTTTAGGAGCCAACATCACAACAGTGCATGATGTAGATACGGCAGCTAAATGCATAGGCTCCGAAGCTATGTCCCCTTAACTCCTTAACTCCCTACTATACATACCCCTTTATACCTTCTAATTATGTAAGCCATGTTTCTGAATGCAAAGGCATTGTATTTAAGGAGTGAAAAAATATAAAAATATTAAATACTTGCAGCGTACAATGCAATACAGCATTTCCGTATGCTGATTTTTCCTGCTTGCAGAATTTTTGTAGCTTTGAGGTAAAGATCTCAATCTGCAGTGGATGAGTAAGAACCGGGGAGGCCAAGAAGACAATGGATACAGGCCAGGGGACAGGGATCTCATATTTAGCTCGTGATTGCACTCAGGGTAGACAATAAGTAAGATTCATTAGGTCATTTTTTACTTGCGTCTGCCAAGATCTGGAATGAAATGTTAAATGTTTCATGGGCTAAGAAAAGGGCAGAATTTGTCTTTGTGTTTGCCATCGGAGAAAGCGAGAGCAGAGGGGAGAGTGTAGAGAGGGAATATGATAGACAGAAAGATATAAAGCAATGAAAATAGGGAAGGATGGGATGAGACAAAATGGGAGGGGGAACACTGTGAGAGCAAGGAAGAGTCTGGGAGGGAGGGCAAAGAAAAAAAGCAAGGGAAGGAATGAAGAGGGAGAGTAAGTGGGTAAGAGAGTAAAGGGGAGCAAGGAAAGTAGGGAGCATGGCTGGGTGTTTTGGGCTGTCTGATGGATGAGGGTGTAGCGGGGTTGGTGGGGGCGGTGTCTCCTGAATGATGATGGCCTAATATCATCATCCCCCTGTCAGGCCTAATAGGCTTTCCTTGGTAGAAATCACTCACACAGAGCCGCCATAATGCCCAGGCCCCTGACAGCATCATCCATCCACTCAAGCCAAGCGAATGTCTCCAAACTAATAAGGAAATATATGGTTCAAGGAGATCTGAAAAATTAAACAGGTAGCTTATGAACAATTTGTTTCACAGGGATGTTTATTATATTTATCGAATGTTGTAGCGGTTGAGGTGTCTCTCTCACTGCGGCTTCATGTTTGAGACATTGGCTCGGAGCGTGATATGCTGACAGGGCAGGTCTGTAAAGTATGAAATAAACACCCTCTCCTATACCTCCTCTACCTCAGGGATGGCCTTGTCCTCCAGTGTTGCCTGGCCTTACTTTTGTCATCCCTAAGCAAGACAGAATAGCTCCTTCATCTAGCTAAATCTATATTTTCCACCGTTGTTGAATTAACAATATGCACAAGCACGGAGGGTCATTATCAGTTGTAATAAAAATACTTTTTTGAATCCTTATTCCCCTGATCTAACAGTCCATTGTTCACATCTTCTAAAATATTCTAATTTTAGCGGCAGCGCTTTGGAGGAGTCACCCATTCCTGTTTTCCTCGCAGCAAGCCTATCTACAGTACACCTGTCATTGCTTTCCCTCATGCAATGGCTGATCACAGCACACTTTAAACATGGTTACTCTCCTCTTATCTCTTCCCATACCCTACCGATCCTGCTATCTCCTATCGCCGCTTTAATCATGTGACACCTTCTCAGCAACCCTCCTTCCCCCTCCCCCCCCACACATCCACAAGAGAAAACTGCCGCCATTAATAACGACCAGAACTTTTTCAAAGTCCGCTCTTAAAAGCCCCTGTCCCATCAAAATGGTCAGATTTCATTATCGATTGCGTGCTATGAAAAAGAGACTCTCTCGCACATTAGGCAATCATTGTTTTGCCTCACTTTGAGAAGCTACACATACATCCTTAACGTGACGATAATGCATTTACATCACAAGTCCACCACTGTCTTTCTTATGCATATAAACTAATTACCTGAAAACTCTTCACTCTTTCTGACAGTCAATATTTGAAGTTGGAGGGGGATGTAGTGGCCCTTACACACATTCACAAACATACACACATTCTTTGTATATAAGGATACTTTGGTGTGCTAACACTAGCTGAGAGAGATTTTGTGAACGATGGTATCTTTATTGTTGTATGATAATTCTTCACAAATAAAAGTTTTTTTCATCTATTTTTGGAATCTGGTTCTGCATGTTGTTTTTGTAGTTTAACATGGCAAGTGATGCTCCTAGAAAGATGTGGCCACAGATTCCCTGCCTTTAGGTTAACATCTTATGTGGCTTCAGCTGCATCTCAAATGTGGTCAGCTCTTATGCAGACATGCGCTCATCTGCAGCCGTGCTATCGCTGTGCATGTGGCATATAGTCCACCCCTCGTACGCCCTCCTCCAGTTGTAGGTTGAACCTGCAGCATGAAGGGTGTGTGTTAATAAGAGAGGGCTTGGTGAGGTGCATTGTGAGGCCATTGTGGTCTCCACGCTCTCTGGTTTTCTTTGTGCCATGAAAGCCTGGCGATACAGTAACAGCCAGAGGCAGAAAGGAGCTGTCTGTCGTCAAGACGGCTGGTAACACTTGTTTCACCCACCCTTCCAGGGGGCCGTGGAGAATAGAGGGGAGGCAGCTGGTAGGCTTAACAGGAAATGCAATGGTAACAGTGTCAACAGCTGCCCCCATGGCCACGCAAGCCAAACGGCCGGCAACAACAGGTCATATGAAAAGCTACGTGTTTGGATAGCTGGGGGTATTTGGTTCCTACTGTATCTGTGTGTAATGCCGCAATACCAAATGAACGCTTTTGTGTGTTTTCTCATTAGAGCTTTATACTTGGTGCTTAGTCATTTCACAGGTGATGACAACATGGACGCCAGTGAATGTTGAGTAAACAAGACAAAAACAACAGCTGAAGGGGAGCAGGCCTCAACTGAAGTGAGGCGGATTGCTCCATTGTAACCTTTTTAAACAAAAGATTATCAGTTCAGTTCGTTGTTTATTTATGCAGGCCTGAAATACCCTAGTTCATTTTTCATTTAATAATTTTGACATGATACAACAGCACAGTGGTAAAATGACTGAATTCTGAAGGATAGGTCAAGAGTTTTCCTGGTACATATTTGCATAAAGTATGCTGTGCAGTTTGTGTAAAGTGAAGATAAGGGCA
The DNA here is from genome assembly GCF_914725855.1 of Thunnus albacares. Lineage (NCBI taxonomy): Eukaryota > Metazoa > Chordata > Actinopteri > Scombriformes > Scombridae > Thunnus > Thunnus albacares. The sequence continues at coordinate 17,881,160 of NC_058120.1, forward strand.
GGAAAATTCCCATTACCCATGGCTGTTACAGTGACCTCAAACTCAGGTCAAGATGACCCCCTGAGGAGTCAATAAATCACGATGTCACCTCTGCTGTCCAATCCCCTCTTGCTATCACTAACTTTGAGTGTCCTTAGCATTCTTTCACTTCCCCTGCTCCTTGCTTGACCCTCCCGTCCAAACAAACCGCCTGTCAGCACCGCAGCGACAGGTACGACAACTCCAGCTCAACGTGAGGAGTGATCTCCCCCAAAAAGTAACACTCTCCCTGTCCCTCGACTTTCTGTCTCCAACGCTCTGTCTCTCCTTCCTCTGCCCCTTTCTGTCTCCAAGAAATAACTCAAGCCTCACTTTTGATGCCTTTTCCTCTCTCTAAATCATAGTTGAGCTGTGAAAATATGTAATTATCACATGTACACTAAGCTATTTGAGGATGGAATTTGTTTTTAGTCTGTATCCAAATTCCATGTAAGAGTTTTCAAATAAGGAACATGGGGGATAGCAGTATAAATTTCAGTCTACAATATCAGAGTCTTTATTTAAGTCTTAGTCACATCCAATTTGCCAGAAGCTTTAATTCACCTTTACAGGATCATTGTTGGACATACATCTGTGAATCTAGTGGTATTATCTACCATTTGCTAACTTTAATACCTCGCTGGGATTGCTCTGCATTAGGGCTTATTCTATGTCTGACTTGAAGATTTGGAGTTCCTTTTATGTACAATTCATTACTTTAATATGAAAGACTCATTGGGGTCATCCTGGAATGAATGTAGCCATCAGTTTACATTCTTAGTCATCATTAGATGAATAAATATCAATGAGATTACCTCATAAGCCTTGGGAAGTTTCCCCCCGCGACCCCGCCACGTCTTCTCAGACATGGAGGAAGTATTAAAGGGCTATTTCAGTTAGCGTGTAAAATCCCAGCTGTGAAATAGCCTCCATTTTTGAGCCTCGGCGAATTATCCGAGATATTTTTCATGTTGCAAGAGACCAAGGCGCTTTTCTCATTGGGAGCAAAACATGGTTTTGATAATCGTAAAGAGGAAGACCAACAGACAGTGGAATCTGCTTTCAATGACCTTAAATACCTTATCTGCACCTTTGAAGCCAGGGCGAGGTGATTGGCAGGTCAATTTGTGATAGTATCGGTCGATGTACTTGGCACTCTTAATGCTCTTTGCGCCAGATAAGTCTGCTTAATATGAAAACTGTCATAATTCATCTGCCTTTTCAGCAATATACATTTTCTTGTGGAATCATCAATCCGGTCACCTGTCAGAAAAGACGTGTCAGGATTCCCATTCCGCCATCCGCCCTTCTGTGATTTCACTTTATGAAGATTATCCCGCACTATGAAGCAGTTAGGATTATTCCTCTGGTATGTTGAATCAAAGTTAGTTTTTCCCTCCCTGAACACTGCATGTAACAGAGATAGGGAGCGCGAGTAAGGCGCCTGGCCCCGCAGTGTGGATGTTTTCACTGTGTACGCTCTTTGTCCAGTCCCTTGTCAAACCCATCACAGTCCCATCCCCTCCCAGTCGGTAGTTTCCTGTGTAAATTAACAGACGCAGTGGTGAACTAGATTCCAATTTTGAAGCAAAGTAGAGTGTGCAAATTAGCCATGTTTTTTAATTAAGCCCAGTGCACAGTGCGAAGGCAGAGGGCCATTGTTCTGGATGGGGCAGGTGCAAATTTATTCTCTGGAGAAACGCAGCAATGTCCGTCCTCCAGCCGAGTCCCATCCTCAGCCTAATCAGTCCCCAGCTTGAAAAATGTCCATGTTTTGGCACCCTCTTGCTGGGAGACACTGCTGAGAGTGGTCAGAAATTATTCATTATATAAGGGCCTCATTTGTAACATTTCCATTAAATGTCGCCACCACGCAGACAGGCTTAACATTTGATTTTTGATAATTATAGTTGCCGGTCAATCTTTTCTGTGCTCCTGTTTCTCTGTGGAGACCCTTTTAGGTGTGGCATCTTTTTTAGAGTCCTTCTTCCTGCCAATGTCCGTCAGTTCCCTCAGGCACACTGTCCTAGAATGCTGTCATGGTCTCCCAGTGGAGTGATGCGCTGGGAAAGTAGAAGCCTTTGGCATTTGTATGGGTGTTTTTTTTCCGAGGTGTTATGTTAGGCATGATATTATGAAGATGTTAACGGTGAATTAATGATTTGAAAAACAGATTTTTTTTTTTTTGCGTTCTTCCATTATTCACAGTAAACAAAATTAAGGTGGTTTAAGTTTAAGATAGTTTAAATCAAGAAAAGGCAATATTTTAACTAAAAATGAGCAATGATATTCAACATCCAATTCTAGAGTGGGTGGGCCCTGAAATATGAAAAAGGCAGATTCTCTTTTGGGTGACAAGGACAATTACATCTTCTCTTTGGGTTGCACACATTCCTCTGTGGGGGCTTGAATCAGACAGAGACTAGCCACAGATAATGAGCCGTCTTTAATCATGGGAGACAGTACTTTGAGATGCTTTGCATCGTATTTGCAGGGAAGAGAAAAGTGGGGGAGGGGGCTCTAACTACTGTAACAGAGAAAAATCACACGGCTTTCTGTCCATCGGAACTGATGCTGAGTCCTAACCAACCTTGACAGGAAGTGACAACAAAGACTGTCTCTGTTCTGAAATCGTAACAGCACAGCAAAACAAAGAAAAGTAAAAGACAACAAAACTCAAGACATTTATGATTGGAGGATTTAGATTAATGAATTCTCTTCTATTTCAGAGTGGAGGCTCAGTGATTCTCATTTGAGCTTTTCTTTTATAATATACTGTAGATAACTACGCATGCCGATAGAATACAATACAGTGGTTACAGTTGACAGCACATACCATATACTTTATTGAAGTTTAAAAAATGCAATTCTTGACAGCTTTGTGCGAACATGTCCAATGCATATCAGTGATACGCCCCTTCCCACTGACAGAATTAAGATGAAGCAGCGTACATCAAAATAGAAACCCATCAGAATGTGGGCTGAAGTTGACTTTGAGTCAAACCAGGCTCTGACTGAAATTGACAGAACAGGATTCTTGTCAAAAAACACTCAAACACAGGAAAGAAGCAGTGAATAGAAGGATTGGTGGCACAAATACAAAGCACACATCCTGTACTCCTTCACTGTCTCAAACACTAATTGCAAATGACACCTTAAGATGTTTTTAAAAAATGAAACATGACTGGTATCATTCCTGTGAGGTTTTTAAACTCAGTCAGGCCAAGGAAATCCAATTTTTCATCAGGCCACACTGATATACACATTTGTAGAATAAAATAATCTTGATGGCAGAATCCACTGAGCTTCCTCACCACCGTGTACATTCCATTATACTAAAACAGCTGCCTGAGATAAGTCCTCCAGTCCCTCCACTATTTCATCCTTGTCCATATCCATAAGCAGCAAAAAAAAAGATTTGTCCTATAACCCTGTGTGATCATTTGCATCTAAAACGATATTCGACATTTGTTATTCCATCAATCAATACCATCTTTTCCATTCTCTGTGTGCATAATCTCAGAGCCTGCATGCAAAACGCTTAACAATAACATGTATGTTATACAAGAAACCATATATCATCCCTGGACGCATTTACATCCTGTTAACAATTTCTCAGGGCAGATTAGAGGGCGCTGAGACAGCAGCCCAGATCCCATGAGAGGTGGGCTTTGGGAGCTGATAAGGCCAGCCATAGGAAGGCAGGATTAATACATATGACCAGGACACATGGAGACCCTCTGATTATTCCGGCAGAAAAACGGCCCTATCCCATCGGCCCCCGCGTGATTAAATACAGCCTGAGTGCGGACAGGGAAGCAAAAGGGATGGGGAGATAACCGATTTTATTTATGCAAGCCGGTTAGCCGGGCAGATCACGTCTGAGGATTGTTCACGCTACAGGGGTGAGGGATCGCACCAGGGGAGCTCACCCCTGATCACACACAGGGCTGCTTTAGCTGTCACTTTTCCACCTTGCTGTCTTCCTTCTGTACAATATAGATCAAGCATTCCCAAAATTATTCATGTCAAGGATTTCCAAACAGAACTGCGTTGTGCCACAGACTTCCATTTGATAAGATTTTGTTCCCAAGGAAGACTTCTTGAAGAATAATCAGTTGGAGAGTTAACAGTTGAATTTTTATATTTCAACTTGTAGTCTTATTATCTAGTGTAAAAAAAAAACACAGAACCCAAACATAAAAAGTTAAAATGTTCATCTCACATCACCATGAAACTTCTTGGTTCATGGAACTCTTCTTCCAAACTTTTTTTAAGCTCCTTACTGTACATGTACAATACATACACAATCTCTTTACCCAGATTAGGAAGTCCAACTATTCAGGCTGCATCCGTGACTAGAACTTCAGCAAGTTTTAGCAGTAATTGTAGTTCATATTAGATTCTGTACACAAGACTTTCTGGGAGCGCAGATTACCTAATTAACTTCTTCAAAAACATGTACTCATTATAGGTTGAATTCCTTTTGATAGTTAGAGGGTGCTTAATTAATTAATCGTGTTAATGACCCATTAATGGTGGTGCATGAGGAATTTTAATGAGCCACCTTAATTAAATATTATCTCACTGTTTAATCAATGCGTTTAATTATTCACTTGATATTTTCTGTGGAATCAATTTGGTCCTGGGTCGCAGGAGCAAAATGCTGATTGTGTGCTCCCTCGCTGATTCATCACTGAATTGGTCATTCAGTTCAAAATCCTCTTTTAATCACGGGGAATATAAGCCATTTGGCTCAGATCCATATGTTTTGGTGGAAGAGAGTAATTCTGATCATTTTGATATCAATTTTAATTGACCCTGGGTCACATTTTACATCTGTTTGAGAGACATGTTTTAATTAGAGATATGAGATGTTGCAATTACATTGCCATGGTTGCAGTGTGTTCCTAGCCATTAGAGAAGATAAATGGTAGGATTCCATATATTTTCATATATTAATGGACAATCTACCTGTAATTTTCTCATTGTACAGCAAGCTATGTTATGTTAATGACAGCCTGATATATGACTTTTTGTATTTCTCTCTAACACAGTGTGACTCCACGCTGTAAAATCTTTATGCTCCTTCACAGACAAGCTGAGGACAAATTGCATGTGTTCTGCCAGACACATCGGCATGCATATACACAATATGTAATTTAAAGTGGAAACACATCCGTGAAAGAGAATGCATTTTCTCTAAAATGGGATTCATAGCCATGTCATCACCAAGTTTCTCTCCATCATTTTAATCCAGATATCCACATATCAGCAAGTCCGTGAACCTCTGCTCTTCCTCTCCCTTCCCTCCTCCCCCACGCTTCTCCAGAACAAACTGGAAGACCTCAGTCATCATCCTCGTTTTAGCTCAAATTCGGTGGGATCAAAGGTGGCCAGCTGGGCGGGGGCGGGGAGCAGATGGTTGCATGCTCAGGGGGACCAGGCAAAGGCCCTTCAGATTTTAACACCTCCTCTCCCCTGGGTGCCCGGGTGGGGGGGATCCGGCTCGGGGAACCTACCTGAGCTCAGTGGCATGACCAGCAGGCTTCCACTGCACCACCCCCTGCTTCGCTCACATATGGCGCCAGCCATGGGGGCTCTGAGCTGGGGTTCTGACCTGAAGAAAATAAACTATGGAAGGGCAGGGGAAGGTAAGCCTCATTCATTAGGATGAGTGCATGAGAATGAATCTTTTCATTAACAAACCAAGAATGAACTTTGAGTTCAAGGAGTTGGGGATTAGACTTTGATATTTAGTACCCGAAAAGTTTAAAATATTTCCATAAAACCAAAAATACAAAAAACATTATAAAAATCAATGAACAATAAAAAAGATTAAATACATTTTTCCAGATTTCTGTAGTTTTACCTCTTTACCTCTTGTAACCCGCTGTTGTGGGGTCTGTATGGGCCAGGCGATGGCTGGTTACAGAGACTGCAGGTGCTTGGGCAGATTAATCCCTTGCCAAATCAGCTCCGCCTCAGCAATCTCAAAGTTCCTGGAAAGAAGCCTGCTGGGAACGTGAAGTGGTACTTGTGGTCTGGGATTATGACTTTCAGACTTGTTGGCCTTGAGAACACAAATGTAGCCTCTTGAATTGAATTTGCAGAGGGAATGAGTTCTGTGGGGGGAGTTGGATTCATCCACCGACCAATGTTTTTTTGGGGATAACAATTTTTCCATAAATCCATCTTAAGTAGTCACATTCTCCCTGTGGCTAATAGGATCATGATGGGAATAATCTTTACAAATCTGACAGAAAAAAAAGAATGTCCTGGCCTTCAACTTCTTCCTCTCGGTAAATGAACAATTTCAAGAGTCTTTCCTGTGGGACGGGGGAGGGGGGGGAAGACTTACATTGGCAACGAGACAAAAAAGTTAGAGAAAAACAACAGAATTTTCTCAGGAGAGGGTTCAGTACTATTCCTGAATCTATATAGTTTATACTGTGTGTCTTTATTGCAGCTGCCAACGTAAACAATTAGTTTGTAACTGTACTGCAATTCAAATAAATAAGGAAAAATATATAACATATAATGACATATACCTCACACTTCACAACACGTTTTCACTTTTCCCGACTTTTTGTGAAAACTATGAATACAGATACGTTTTTATAGATTTATAGAAAATGAGCCTTCAAAAAAATAAAAGTGACCTATAGCTGTCCAGTAAAACCTCTTTTGAAAATAGAACCAGCATCCTGTTCTTAGCGGGTTGAAATTGAAACGGCGCCCGATCGGATATTTACTCCCCATTCTCACCTTGTCACTCACAACCAGTTCTACATAGCCCCACAACGGCCTTGGACACACAGAATATGACCAAGCAAACCTCTTATTGTCATATCAAACTCTTGACAGCACTTGGATACGGAACCTGCTCTGTATTTACCCACCTGTTCAGATGTACAAACACATATCATTTTAAGCCTTCACAATTTCCAACAACAGAGAGAAATCTGTCATTTATTGCAGAAGTTTATGATTTTTTCCTGTACAGGTCTGGCCTCTTAAAGCAGACTAAAATCACATTTCATGATATTAATCTATTTTCCTGTAAACATAACATGAAACCATTGCAAAAGGAAATTCAATCATACGAGTACTCAAGCAAAAATGCCAAACATGGTCTGGTTCCAGCTTCCCAAATGTCATGATTTGCTGCTTTTCTTTCTTTTGTATCTTTATATACTTTAGGCCTGTATCTTTGGGTTTTGGACTCCTGGTCCCACAAAACGAGCAAAGACATCTCTTTGGGTTTCAGGATAATACACAATTTTCTATATCATGACTATTTGTTGTCATGGAGAAAATGATAAATTGAAGAATTGAGAAAATTAAAATTAAAATCTGTCTAGGGCTGCAACTAATGATTATTTTCATTATCAATTAATCTGTTGATTATTTTCTTGATTAATTGATTAGTCATTGGGTCTATAAAATGTTGTAAAATGATGACACAACCTAAATTGTCTTGTTTTGTCCTGACCAACAGTCCACATCCCAAAGTTAATCAGTTTACTGTTATGAAGGACTAAAGAAACCAGGAAAAATTCACATTTTAGAAGCTGGAACAATAAAATCTTGACTGTTTTTTTTTTTTTTTTCAAAAAAGGAGACTCAAAACTATTAATTAAATCTCAAAATAGTTGGCAATTAAATTTCTGTTGATCATCTAATCATTGCAGCTCTAAATCTGTCATGGTGCATCCGGCTGGCATTCACTATTTTTAATCACTTGTGTCCGACTGAAGACAGTGAAGGTATTGGCTGTGTTGTAACTGGGATCCGCAACTTAACAAAGAGCCTCCTGCTGCTGGGCCTATTGCATTCTGGGACAAAGGTGCCATCCCGGACCCATCTATCTTACAGGATCACAATGAAAGCAAGGAGTTGATTTAGCTGGCATGTGTGTTTTCTCTCTGCGCCTTTTGTTGTTGTGTGCTTGTGTGTGTATGTGCCTGCACATGTGTCTATATCTGTGAGTGACCCATTGTGGCCAGACACCTGCCCACAGGCTCCTTGTCTGACTGATGAATCAGTGTCTTCAAGGTGTCTTTGAAGAAGTCTATTGTCTGCCTTTGTTCTACAGTCTTAACCATCCTGTCCTGCGTCTCCCTCTGCACACTAAAGAGAAAATAAATCCACTGCTGACACCGCTACAATGAATGGCCCGGGCCACCGTCCCATTAACCATCTCTTCCAACTCAGAACAGAAGGAGAAAAGGATAATGGATGTTGGATCAGAGAAAAGAAATAAAAAAACAAGAGTGTATACAGAATCTGACAACAGACTTCCATCTCTTTCCCATCTACCCATCATTGCTATGAAAGAATAAATTAAAGCGAAGAAAAAACTTGCCAGAAACTTTTTCCTCGTTTTTATCCTGTTTTCTCTTTATTCACTTCATTTGATTTCTCTCTTATTTGTGATGTCACACCTGCTATCATTCATGTGCTGCACGGTCTGTCAGGGCAGATTAGAAGCAGGGGCTTGTGCCTCGACAGCCATCGTACAGTATCAATATTGTGACGGCTGAGGAGCCGCCTGTCCTCACATCTCCTCAGAGTGCAAAGACAATTGAAAAGAGGAAGCGTCACAAACCTGACACCCGAGTCACTTCAAGGAATCCCTTTCAAGAAGAAATAAAACCTCACCTGACAAAGCAAAGCTAGCCCAGGACAAGAGTAAATAGCATCAAACAGCAAGGGTATTTCCACTTTTAACAAAAGGAAATGCACCCGCTGGAATCAATTAAAATTCTGGAAGGGAAATTGCTTATGTTCTTAAAAGTTTTATATTTGCTAAAGGAAATGGTGATTAAAATTCATGTGCATGAGATTTTTCAAAAACAACAAAAAGAGACAACAGGAATTCTGCTTGGCTCCAAAAGGTCCTCAATGAAAAGTTGAGGTGATTTCAATGGCAAACACAGTCTCATTAGTAAAGCAAAAAGCATTTTCTATAGGGGCTAATGCATGTGAGTGCATTTTTCAAATCTAGTAACATTAAGCAGTCGCCTTGGATTTTTCTCGTATGATGTCTGCTACTGCGATTTTTCATAGCTTGACCAAATGTAATAATTTCCTCTAATACAGTACTACTCATTAACCCCAATTACTCTTCCAGGAGGCTATCAAAATTGCTCTTTTTTCCCCAGTGTTCTCATAACTCCAGCTGGTCTCCTCATCAAGCAGTTTAATCTGGGAGACTTGGACTGGGATATAAGCCAAATGAAAAAATGTAACATGAGGTTAATCACCCTGAATACATTTACCGAGTAATGTAATTTGTCCATATTCTGTCTTTTCTCTTAGTTTGTGCACACTCCCACCCTGCTGAATGTGTCATTAAAAGTCTGTTATTGCTTTCTTTGTAGCAGGTTAGCATGTGACCCAGTGGAAGTTACATTCACTGTGTGAATAACATAGCGCCTATTGCTCTTTTTTTTTCTTTCTCGGGATGTGACCGGCTTGGTTTTAACATAATCCCCACTTTTCAACGTAAGACATTTAATTGACATTTAATTTAGAACCACTGTTTAGTTGTAGTTGCTCTGACCCAAAGTCTGCAGAGCATGCAAGCAAACGGAGCACTGTTTGTGCATCCCAGTTGAGATCTCTATAGAAAGCAACAAAGGTCCAGGAAAAAAAAAACAAGATGAAACAAACAGAGAGAGAATGAGAAAATAGAAAAAAATCCCAAGCAAAAAAAAAATCCCAGGGTGATTACAAGATCAGCATGCCATGGTACAATTACCATCACTTTGAATTTGAAATGGCCATTTAAAGGGCAGTAGAGCATCCTGGAAAATTAAACTGGGGCCTAATTAGCACACTCCAACCTGACAACGGAGGAGCTTTCAGGCTGGCTGAGCAAAGCAGTCAAGCAAGAGGAAGTGACTGACTGAAGGACTGAAGGACCAAGGAGGCCCTGCCGCTCCCGCTCTGAACCCATCACACACCCAACTGTGAGACACACTTATACACAGACACGTATGTGCAAAAGCACACATGCAAACTCTGCACTAAAATACGCAAATTCACACATATACAGAAATTATGAACTTGACTCATCTGCTGCATATTTGAAAGTTGCATTTTCAGATATTTTGTTGTCTGCGGTGAATGCATGATATAATGTTATTTATTTGTGAGTTATATGAGAGAACATTTCTTATACTTTATTTTTGTTTTTGTAACAGAATGGTGGCGGTCAAGCATGTCTTATATCCCTCTCAGCTTGCTCGCAGCGGTTGGGTCAGGCCCATGACCCCCTGACCCCTCACCGTTAAATTAACTCTGCCCCCAGTTGGGTGTTGTGCCAAATGTCAGGAGCGGCCTCTAATCCTGTCTCGCTGTCTGGTTGGCCACTCAGCACCAGACTAGCTTTCTTGTCCAGGCCAATCTGCCTACATACCAAGTGCAGCTCAACTCTGCTGCAGGCTCTGCTGCAGCAAAGAGAGGACCATCCATCTACTGCACCTGAATACATTTTTTTTTATCACACCCTGCAAAATGATGCAGCAGAAAGAGTTTTAGTTTCTAGCTAAAACTTTTGACCGTCAAAGTGGGTGAAAAGTGGAATTGCAAAATCCTGCCGGAGGGGTGGAAAAGTGCTGAGGGGAGGTGAAAGCAGACACTGTCAAGACAGCTCTGTATGTGTGTGTGCGTGTGTGTGTGTGTGTGTGTGTGTGTTTCACCTCTCTTTCCTGAGCCCTGGGGTCTTGACTGAGGTCTGGTCAAAGAGAAGGAGAGCCCCATGGCTATATCTGTCACAGGGCACAACAGGTTGACTTTATCTTCCCCTGAAAACTTTGCAAAGTGCAACTGAGTGTGATGGTTACGTGTTACCTGGATAAAGTTAGAAATATGATGTGAAATAATACAGAAAAAAGACAAAGAATCAATACAATTCAGCAGGAATACCACTGGTAGAATGTCGTGTAGGTTGCTGTTGTGATGTACTATGTGCCATATTGATTGTGGCTTGAACAGGAGATGATTTCCTCTGGACAGATCAATCCAAACCTGTTCCAGGGACCTGTGTGACCTCTCCATACCACAGGCATGGAGCGCTGGTATTGTCTGAAGGCACAGCTAATTTGATTTGAGTCAAATGTGGGGCTCAATCACTGCCGATTAACTTAGATTTAATTAGCCCAAATCGTGTTATTGTGTTTGATGACAAAGAGGTTTCTGTGTGGGAACCTCATTGTCAGATCATTGTTCTGTCTCATTCAATTCAGTCAAAGGTTGACAAAGACAGACCAGCTGCCAATGTGGACTATAGAGGGAAACAAAGGTCTTACATTATTGTTAATGGAGGGCAGGCACCGGATACCTGGACAGAGACATGGCAGCTATTCAGCCAAGCTTGATTGTACTTTGGTGTGCTCCTTCAATAAAAATGAGCTTCTTAAAGGACCAGTGAGTAAGATTTAGCGGCATCTAGCGGTGAAGTTGCAGATTGCAACCAACTGAAATACCCCTCCCCCACCCTCCCCTTTCAAGAATGTAGGAGAACCTGCAGTGGCCACGCAACCTGCGAAAAAACGCGAAAGCGAAAGGTCCTCTCTAGAGCTGATATTTGGTTTGTCCATTCTGGGCTACTGTAGAAACATGGCGGTGCAACATGGCGGCTTCCGTGGAAGGGGACCCGCTCTCTATGCAGATATAAAGGCTCATTCTAGCGTAACGAAAACACAATGATTCTTATTTTTTACCTTATACACTAAAACATACTTATGAATATTATATTCCATTTCTGCCAAGTCTGTTCCACTAGATGACACTAAATTCCATACACTGGACCTTTAAATGGAAATAGAAATTGTCTTTGCGTTGAAATTGATGGTGACAGGAAAGGGAAACGGTCACTCTGATCTTGTCAATATGGAAATATAGTATAAAGAACAAGATAAGAAAAAAAAAACTGTTGTTTAAACTGTCTGCGCTGCCTTGTATCACTTACATTTCACTGCAATGTTCAACTTTGTCAGTATTTTGATTTCACTCTCACTAATGATGCCGTACTAAAGAGTGGAACAATATATACAGTATAGCATTTAGACGGTTTTAACTGGTCTTGCTGACCTGTCACATAAGCATCCTATATTTGAAATCAAGTTTCTGTTGAGAGTCAAATTAATAGGAAGAAAGCCTGACACGTAAAGAATGAAAAGTGCAAATCAATCACCTTCAAACAAAATGACATTAATACCATTAAATTTCATAAGATCTTATTTTACCTCAGTCTGCTCTTAATGCCTTTCTCTCATCTGGAGTGACATGATATTTTTTCCCTGTGACACACTGTATAATTGACAAAGCCTGGCTGCACTTCGCCAAAGTGTATTGAGCTGCTGTCTGGTTGAAGAATACAAATTCATCGCGAATCTGAGGTGCTCAACAAAACTGTTGCCAATTATCCGAAGCCCCGTAAATGATAACTCTGTGGCCGCTCGAGCATAAAACAAGGAGATGAAGATGAATTTTACTCTTCCCCATCATTTCATCCTATTTAATTGACAAGCTCTCACTCGCTGTTAAATTTAGAAGATTACAAATATGAGCAGAATCTCGAGCACCCAATCCACCCACTCTAATCACATGCAGAACCAGTCGCAAATTAATCTACATATTTTAATAAGGTGCCAGTAGCAGGGAAGGTATGTGCAGACATTTAACGGATTATCATCCGCCGTCCCCAGAGTTCAGAAATTGAATAAATATCTTTCATATAAATACTTGGGAACCTCGGCTGAAAGCGAGGAGCTTTTCTCTTTCCGAGTTACTCGTATTCTCAGCTCTCTTTTCTCTCTTGCAGACGAACATGTGGACTAGGCTCTCAAAGGCTTTTACTTCACTTGTGGTCCATAGTCTTATACTGGGGCCGATTAACAGTCCACTTTGAACAGAGAAGATGTAATTTCCCAGGCCCGCTAATACCAACAGCTCCTGGGTTTCTTACTTCCAATGTAAGCTTTATGAGCACAGGAGTGAATGATGGCTTTATCAAGAATTAAACCTGCTTTGGAGATGAGGAAGCCTTTGAGTGTAAAAATGGCCATGTATAAAACACTACTACTTGCAGTTTTAAGAGTTAACAGGCAAACTAAAAGCCTATTGGGGTTGACTCATGTCTGAGTCAAGGACTGTACAGAAACTAAGCAGAGGCAACAGAGTGATTAAGCTGAATCCATTGATCCATTTTTTTCCGCTCCAAACTTACTTGTTAGTCAAGACTACGTCGTGGGACTGTTTCAAACAGACTTTTAAAGTATTTTCCACAGATGTGAACTTTGAAGATATTTAGCATATTTCACAGTGTGATAGTTCAAATGAATGCATTTCCTTAAAGTAAGTCTAGTTAAACAGTACCAGTCATTCAAGTGAATGGGAGGTGTGTCCAAACTTTTGACTGGTACTGTATTTTAAATAATTGTTATCCCACCAAACCAGACCAAACCCCCCGGGTCCAACTTTTCTACTGTGTCTGTGGCGCTCAGCCCCACGCCCATTTCCTTCTACTGAAGATGTATTTAAAAAGGGGTCACAAATATATCTTTTTTTAGTCTTAAAAAAGGCTCAATGATTTCTCAAAACAGCTGGTCACTGTTGTTTTTAGCAAACATTACACAAAGAAGGGTAGAAAGTGCATTTTTGGGGGAACTATTTTCAGTTTCAGATTTGGTGTTGTAGTGGGTATTTAAGGCAGCAGGATGGTGTTTGTGGGATCGGCTCAAAATAAACTACAGTGACAGTGTTTATAATAATAAAGGAACATGTCAGCTGGTGCAACAGTGTGACTCATTGATGTGTTTTTAATAGTTTTTGGACAACAATGGAGCTCTATGGCACAGCGGAATAAGCTATAACAGGCTTTGTTTACACAGACAACACTTGTTAGTCAGATCAATTCATTGTTGGTTTTTGTGGGATTTGTTAACAGTAAGAAAAATATAGTGTACAGCCAGACTTATCCTTTAATATTTGCAATTTACACTGCAGCTATGTTGACCTTTCACACGTATCCATTTTGTCATTACATGTCTTCTTTTGGCTGAGCTTTAATCCTTTCCCTAAATAAACACACAAACATGTGGTCAAGAGCCGTAAAACCCTAACCCGGGACCTGCAGCTGAACCTGCTGTTCACCTTCTTAAACATAACTATTTTCCTTGAGAAACACTGAAAATTACAAGCTTCCTCATTCACCGCAAATAAACTGGTGATGGGACTCTTTAAGTGGCAGTACAAAGAGTTATAAATTGTTTTTTTTTTCACCTTTTCACAATGCCAGGAGGAATATAGCCCCATTACACTCCTGAGGGTCACTTTAAGTGTCTGAAGGTAGTGCTTACACAGACTTTACAACGTGTATCATTATAGCTTGCCATATAAGGAAGTGGCTGGGATGAGAAAGGGAAAGAAAGAGGAGGTCACCCAGGCTGTCAGTTTCAGAGGGAAGAGAGGACCAAAGATCAGCACTTAATTATCACCACTTAACTGAAGTGAATCTTCCTTCTTTTTCATGACACCTGATTGTAAAATCAGCTTTTTTTGAACCTGTAGTGCATCACACAGTAGCCTAATCTCTTTTCTTTGTTTTCTGTCAGTTAACTCTTCCTTTAAAGTTCATTTTTGTGGAGAAATTTTAAACCCAGCAATCTAACAAAAATCACAAATATCACTCCTAACCAAACATATATTTATCCTCAATCAGTGATAGATAAATCTCAGTACCAAGACAAAACGGTGATAAACCACCACCGTGACAGTGATTTGTCATTTAGAAGTGATTCGTCTGGTGCTGTCCCATCTCCTGGCTGAGTAAGACATCACATGTCAGCAGTGATTGACAGTTCCCAGTTCTATCAGTTAGCTGCGGGGTAGCTGCAGGGAAAGATAAGGACATCTATCTGTGTAGTCCCTAATGGCAGGCTGGGGTCACGTGGAGGTCCCCTCCAACCATGATGATATCTGTATCTAGTAGGCCTGGGTTTACTCCCTCTATAACACCTGTCCTCAGCTGACCTTTCAACCCTAACTGAGTCTAAAAACCAAAAGTGAAGTAAAAATGAAATTGCTGAATTTATGGAGGAAGTTTTTATGTGAAATAAAATAAATAATTACCTACAGCAAGATTTCAAGGCCATAAAAATCCACCTCCATGAGCAAAAATGTAACTTTTATTGAATAATGTTGATAAGACATGTTTAAAAAAAGTTTCTTTATATTCAGAACATAAACAACTCCTGGTGCCTCCTATTTTTCTGTCCTCTCCAACAAAACTGGCTGTCTTTATCTTCTGCTTGCTTCTGCCATGATAAATGTATTCATCAACATGCCCTTTGTATTTGCTTCTGTTTTTTGTGATAATGACTGTAAATACAAACTATAACTATTTTATAATCATTTGCACTTTTCATCAAGTTTACTGAATATAATTAAATTGATTATTCCTATGCTTATGCGAAATATTTGTATTAAATAGTGGCCCTGTCTGTATGATGTCAATAGAAGCAAAGAACCAAGTAGCGGCACCTCTCAAAATAAAGGACATACACTATAAAACTGCTCCAAAGTTGGATGTCTGGTCCAACAAAACTACACACAGTAATCATTTTACAGTTGAAGAAGTGGAATTGTATCTTATCCACCTTCTTTTTACATGCACACACAACCACATTGGATGAATACGCACATCAGGAAGAAGAAGATCTGAGTATAATGCAACTACAATATTACTATTTTTAGCACTAAGCATGAGTACAAAGTGTTCAGCTTTTGGTGTTAGAGAAAGTATATTTTATGACCTGCTACTTGCACCTACATGAGCCAATCTAACGTGTTTGACACAAAGTGCCCTCAAACTGTGCTACCATTACTGTAAGGAGAAAACCAAGTCAAATTCTCCCTTTTAACCTTTGAGCAATGACTAATGAGCAATTGAGCATGTTGAAGCTCTTGACACACTGGACTGTACCAGACTGCACAATTCCATAAGTGTGTTAGCAGATTTAAGTGTCCTTTACTTTTATCTCTCTAAATCTCCTTATTTGGGTTTATACAAAAGCAAACTGAGAACCAGGCATTGCAGGGAGTAATGCGGGAGGGGTTGGGGGGTCAAGCTCAGCACCACTTAACCTAAAAGTACCTTGTATTTAAATCCCTCAACATATGTAGTCTGGACTTAAGATCTATGTCACAGTTTGTTTAAATGTGGTTAACTTAATAGCTCTTTTATAATGTTATTAGCTTAGCATTGCATAGCATGTTGGCTGTTACAGTAAAGAGGATTTTTTTGTGCACTGGTGTGTTGTGTGGTACAATGTACACTCTCCAGATCCACACGGAGCCAACCTGAGGCTAAACGACTTTACCAAAGCATTAGAAGATGGATGGATTTAGACAAACGCTTAAACAGAAACACATTTTAATTACAGTATACTTTTCACTGTGCATCTGTCACTACAATATCAGGAAAACACTCTCTGATTAACCAATGGAGGTAGTGTGTCATATGTGTCTCTGTGGACATGTATTGGCTTGTTTGACTGTTGTTTGTTTTTGACTGGGAAGGAGTCCAAACAGGGTACTACAGTGAACTGACTAACCCTTCCTATTCCTAGATGTTCCAGGTAATATGAGTCACAGGCTGAACATGGGGTTATAGGATATTCTGAAATTGAAAAATAATAAATTTAGGAAATTTAATTTAAGACTGAGACTTATACAACTATCAATAGCAAAAAGTATACAAGTTGACTGATAAGGATTGATACAGAAAGCTAAAAACAGCAGCTCCAAATCCATAAATGACCTTGTCTGAGAAAGGAGAGAAGGAAAAATGCAAATAGCAATGGGAAATGACAGAGTGGAACAACAGGACATTTAAAAGGGGGGTAGGGGGGTAAAGGGTAAGAGAGAAAGCCTTGCTTATTATCTCAATCATCGAGCGGAATAATAGGACAACAAAAAGCCTGAGTGTGCCCAAACCTACCAGCCTGCCTGCCTGCCAGTCAGGCCTGATGTGGTTAAAAAGAGTTTGGCTAATCGACTAAGCTCTCGCCGTCCCCACCCCAGTGACCCAGAACAGCCATCTTCCTCTCCCTGCGAGACCCCTACAGAGCAAACACTGCAGGGACATTAAACACTCATACACATTTTTAACCATTATCTTAAATGGCAAGGACTGTTCTTTTCTCCTTCCATAAGGTTTGAGCCATTGAATAAACTCAAATGATAATCCATCAATTTATTTCTACTTAGGTTGGTGAATAATGGTGCAATATCAGTCCTGGAAGGAGCATCGGGGAGTACAGATAAGTTCATGAAAAATTGACATCATTTATTTCAGTAGGGATCTGGATTTTCTTTTTTAAACCTTTACAAAAATGATCTTAAATACTTTCTGCCAGATACCTCTGCACCGTGCTTGTTTGTGATTTTCTTGTTGCCCAATTTCTCCCTTCTGGTAAACACTCACACATGGCTATGTGGCAGTAAAATGGGCAGTTTGCCAGACCCATTGTTACTGTAAATACTAAAGGGCTACTGTTTCCCCAGAGGACTATCATTTGAATTGTAGCTATATCTTAACCACCTGTAACATGTGAACTAAGTTTGATCCCTCGAACATTTCCTGTCCCAGAAGAGAACATAAGCCTCTGTGGTGAAAGGAGGGTAAAATCCCCGTGTGTGGATTTCCTTTAATTACAATAACATTTGCTGTTAATTATATACAAAGTATTTTAACAGCGCAGGTTGCCTGACCTTCTGTGACATAAATTATTTAAGGACAAGCATTGAGATAGAATAGTAGATGAACACAAATAGAACTAAATTAATTAACATATTACAAATGAAAAGATAGATAATATGTAAACATATATAGCAATCAATACCGAATAAGAAATTAACCACAGTTATTACTATTACACCAAATTTTTGAAATAAAATAAGGGTAACAATGAGAAGTACAATTTGAGGCCCTTATACTTTACTTGAGTATTTTCATTCTGTGGTACTTTATACCTTTACTCTACTATATTTAAGAGAGAAATGTTCTACTTTTTACTCTGCTACTTGTATTTTTATTTACTACAGTTACCAGTTACTAATAAAATTTTATATTATACACAGATTAAACTACCCAACAATATATAGTCAGTCAATTAAAATTGGCTTCACCTGACCAGTTGCAACATTAAAATGCTGCTTAGACATTATATTAATCAAATAATGTGTACAATACCCATCAAATAATAATATTTACATTATATAATATGTTAATATAACACTTACAGGGGCCGTTTTTCTGAATAATGAGTACTTTTTCTTTTGTTGTTTGAAGAACATTTTGCTGGTAATATCATGTATGTACTTAAGATTTTGAATGCAGGACTTTTACTGGCTGTAGAATATTTTTACCATGTGGTACTGTACTTTGAGGTAGATACGCTGTGGAGTTTTTGACAGTTAGTAGTGCTACGGATGTTTTTTATGAGTGGCTCCCCATTTTTGACATGTTACGCAAGCATTTGGGTGACACGATACACATTCCTATGCCAGTTTCACGCTATTGATACGGTGGTCCTGAGGTGCAAAAGAAAACATTTCACATAACACAACAACAATTCAGAAAACACCACGACATTTCACATAACACAACATTTTGGAAAACAACAACATTTCACAAAATGGAAAAGGTAGGGACAACAGTTCTTGTTTGTTATTGGACAGAACCCAAGTCAATAGAGGTTTGTCAGTTATACTGTAAACTGCCATGGATGCACTGACTTGCCATGAATGTATAGTGGGGTGCTATTGGGCTTTTGTCTTCATTGAAAAAGCTATTACGAGAACCCAGCCATAGACGAGATGAAATAAACCAGGGGTTCCCAGACCCCAGTCTGCGGACCAGAACATTTATTGTTGGGAACCATATCATTCAGTAAAAAAGCTGAACAATGATTATATAACTTTGTAGGCTATTATAGGCTATTTTGGGGGTAAATACCTTGAACTTGGTGCAGTCTGTGCTGCATTTTCCTCATCACTCCCTGTTATGCCAACCTCTCTCTCTCCCTCTTTCTCTCTCTCTCTGATGTGTGTTGTCTTGCTATATCTCTACATCAAGGCTGGCAGGATAAAGACAGACCATGGCTGAACCAAAACGTATATAATCAGTGAACAGGCGTATGATAGCTATCTTCCAGTACCCCACTATACACTCATGACCAATCAGCACATCCATATACAATCACTTACCAATCTTGACTGAACTCTAGTTCTGTCCAATCACAACCAAGAATTGTTGTCCCACATATTTCTGTTTTGTGAAATGTTGCGCGGTGTTTTCTGAAATGTGGTTGTGTTTTGCACCTCAGGGCCATTGTATATTCCACTGTATGACGATTGATGGTGGTGGTGGTAACGCACACAGAAGTGTAGCAATGCGCCAACCAAGGCAAGGAAGAAGACTGCAAGTTGCAAACATGACTGTTACAGTAAGGAATCAAGATTTACAATATTTTTTTAAAATTGACTTTACAAATCTTTTATGAGGAAGCAAATGCTCTCAACACGCTTGTGAGACCCAAACAATACGCACAATGCATTTTGATGAGAGACACTTACTGTAAACATAATTTCTGTTTTTTTACGGACAAACAAGGAAAGGAAATTTCACAAGCCACCTGTAAGTAAAAGATGTGAATACTTCTCCCACCACTAGCTGCACATCATGTTGAACAGTTGGCTCTTTCTGAGCGGCGCTAACTTAAAACATCTACCATGCAGTTAAGAAAACAATGGCCCACTTTTGTCGAATGCTGTTTTAATTCCCTATTGGCTTGACGGAGGGAGCAAGTTGGTGTGCTGACTTCCTGTGTGTGTGTGAGAGAGTATGTGCACGTGTAGTTTGTGATAGGGAGGTGATTGTTAATTTACATCCGTTCATTGCCATCCCCTGGTTTTAATTCCGCCATTAGGGCATTAAAGGCGCCGCTGGCAGAGGCCCCATTACTCTGTTACTGGGGGATGTTGGAATGAAACAGTGTTATTATATAAATACCATTGCACTTTTGACTCCAGGAAGCTACTTCCTGAGGTGTAACCCTTAGTCATTCAGGGACCTGATTTACAGTAACTGGCCAGGGGTGGACGTGCTTCTCTAACACTTTATTTCACCCTTCTGCACTCCTTCCCTCCTTTCTCTCCTTCTCCTTCCCACCCTTCACAGACACCCAGGTTTCTCATCTAATTTTAGGACTGGAAATCTCACTCTTTGACATGTCCTGGGGTTGATTTTCACCTCGACCACCGGCACAGCTGTCCATCCATGTGACGTCCAGAGGCGAGATGTTCTGCTTTATTAAAAAGTGTGAATATAAAAAAAAAAGAGAGAGAGAGAGAGGAAAAGAGAGTGAGACATGCATGCACTCACAAAAAAGAGGTACAATGGCAAGACTGTTCACATACATCTGTCCAATTTGTACATGCAGAGATGCAGCCTTGCTCTAGCTGGGGCCGAGGTGTGTTTGTTTGAATTATAACTGGCCAGCGTGCATGTTCTGTAGTGTACAAATCCATAGAAGAAAGGGTGCTGTTGCAGATCCATTCATCTGACAAACTTCTCAGGCAATTTGAGGTAAAAGACAATAACAATTTACATGACAGAGCGAGAGAGAGAGGGGAGGGAGAAAAAAAAAAGATGCAAACTCCCCGCCAATCAAACTTGCTTTTGTGTACACCACAGCAGATAAAAAAGAACCTGACTTTGGAATCAAAAGATTAAAACAAAAGCTCCCTTGTCGAGTGTCTGTAATAGCACCAGCTCTCTGGCTACTGATTATATAGAAAACAACTGCAATTACATTTCTGGGCTCACAAGAGAAAGGCGAAGAGGCAAAACCAGGCCCAGGAGAGATGATTAATATTCTTATTTTTATTCAGACGCAGCCAATGCTCTGACAGCCACACCGTCTCACTGGTTCCCTCATCAGCCTGGCCACAGAGAAGAAAAAAAAAAAAAAAAAAAGTCTGTGTTTTTCTGGCACAGAATCTCAAAATACACATAGTCGTCCCACTCCTTTCTTCTACTCTCACATTTGATGAGAGAGCAACAGTGGCGTTTTAATTTAAATGTGAAAATCCCAGTTCTCTGAAGGAGAATGATGCTATTTCCCCCCTAGTGAGTCTTTGGAGAAATCCTCAGCTCCCCTGCGCCTCTGTAACTCCTAATTTATTTCAAGAGTGTGTGTGATTAGAAAAACCCTCCTAAATTACTGTATCACACAAAACGGTATAATTAAATTAATATTGGATGTAATAATTACTTTGTGGATTCTCATTTTTCATACGCGCAGCTGCTTTGTTGCCTGAACCATTAGCATTTGTCTGCTGCAATTAACAAAGGCTCTAATGAGATTTCTGTGCATGTATGTGTGTGTACGTGAGCGTGACTTTATTGGGCCTTGTTTGAATGTGCGCGTGTGTGAGTGCTTATGCATGCAGATTTTGACTGTATAGTGCGGGGTAGCTGGCACCCACCTTACAAATATATAACAGCTCCGCATTTCATGACACCTTAAAAGGGTTTTGTCATTGCAGGTTTTTTACGAGTGTCTTAGGACGGAGTAATTTAGCTTGAATGAGAGCATGAACTTTAAGGAAAAGGTGGAAAAGTTCCCACTTTTTAATGACTAAAGGTTGAAGAATCTCTGTGGTGCCAAGAAAGGTACATTACTCTCAATCTCAACTGTAATGTATTCCACTACTTGTGAAAAATAGCTACATTTGTCTAATGCATGTCATGGAACCGACTTAATTCTGAATGATGATCCTGTCCGACGATTTCATTCACATTCTCACGTTCACCAAGGACATGAGTCATTTTCTTTCAACTTTAATAGTTAGAATTTTATATTCATGGTTACTTGTACAAAGAGTTTAACACTGATGTTTAGGCTCGGTTAGAAACATCCAGTTCAGATACGCTCTGCTAGTTTCACGTCTGCAACTAATAAATTCCATTACATTAATAACATGGCTAAATATGTCAGTTAGTCAATAACTGTCAAATAACTGCTGGCAGGTTTGGGACATGCTCGAGCCCTTGCAGTGGTCCTTGAGATAACCCTGTCCATGTGTAATGACTACAGTGTGTGTCACAGTTGTCTGCGTGTATTCTGACTGGCAGGTGAACCTCCTGGCAGGTGAACCTCTCTTTTCTTCAAACAGGACAACAGTCTCCTTCTCTCTCTCTCTCTTGTCTGTCTCTCTCTCTTCTTCTGTCTACAACAGACACACTTCTGTGCCAGTACTGTCACTGCGGATGAAAATGTCCCTTAGTTATCTGCCTGTGTAATTGCTGTCTTGTTTGGTTAGGAGATTAGAGGGCTGAAACTCTTTGTGTGGTCTTGCAGATTGAACAAACAGGCACCAGTAGGAACCCCTGTCCAAAAACCACAAGACAGACTCTTGTCTGTGTGACGATAGCAAGCCAGATGGACTGGCGCAGGTGATAATTGTGGTGTTTGGCGTGTTGATGGGTCCATGTTAGGGTTTGACGATGTAGCCTCATTTGAAAGCCATTCCACTCCGTGTTATTAAGTTTCCAGATATGAGGGCTGAAGTTTTCCTGCAGAGCAGACAACTCTGCTCATGAATTTACACCCATGACTTTGATTTTTTTAGCAACTCAGACAAAATTATTGTATAGTTAAATTTGTCAAAACTCAAAGGGCCACAGTCTGTCACTGTTAACTGCCCTGGTGTCCTTAGTGTACTGTATACAACTGCTGCACCTCGAGTGGTGAAGTCTGGTTTGGTCTTTTGTGTGCTGTCGCTAGTCAGAAGTGACAGCCTACAGTATATTTCAGCAGCCTGCACTTTTCCTCCCTGTCTCTGAGGGTGGTATCCCATCAACAGCGCAGCTTCAGCCTCAGCCCTGTACAATGCTACACTCAGGTCCTCACTATTAAGGCAAATTTCCATCCCAAGCCCTCCTTTGGCCTGTGTGCTTTTATTTCCCTCTTCTTGCCTCTTTTCGCTTTTTCTTTCTGCTGTCCTCCCTCCCGTGAAAAGCGGAGAGAACGTCAGGCTCCTCTTGTCACAGCGGTTCCAATCAACGGGGCAAAGCTCAGGGATCATGTTTGATACTGTCAGATGGCCTGGAAAATTAAAAACCCAATTAAAGTGGCAGTCCAGAGGTCAGCTCTTCTGCATATCAAAAGCTCTCCTCTGGCCATTCTGCGCAAATTATATCCGTTAACAGCTCACTTTGCTTAGGCTGCAACAGCACAGCACTTAGGGAGTAATAAGTGCTTTCCCTTCTCTCTGTTCCATTTCAGATGTAAACCTCTGCGCCTGCTCAGCCAGAGGAAATAAAGATGAACAAATCATTACCAAATCATTTTTCGTTGTTTCTTTCTTTGAGCAAGACACAAAGGTCCGTCATGGGGGTTTTATTAATGTGGTGAGAGAAAGAGAAATACAACCAGGAGTTTATTTTTAGATATGTTGCCACCTAACTCTTTTTCTCCTCTTTCTTCTTTGTCCACACATGACATGCTACATTTCTGCTCGTATTTATCTTTCGGTTTTGAGAAATAGCCACCGACCAAGCCAACCATTTCTCTCTCACTTTCTCTACCTCTCTCTCTCTGGTTCTTTTGTGTTCCCTGTTTTACCCCACGATTCATTAATTCCTGTACAGTGGTAGGAAAGGACAGAGAGAAATGGCCAACCAAGCTTAATGGCATGCGTCTCGGGCCAGGCCATTAATATTCAGCTTAATGTTTCTGATAACAGGGCTGGGGGCCATGAGGAGCCACTGGCCCAGACAGCCTTATTAAGCAGCTGGAGTGGAATGATGCTCGCTCACGTCGGGGATCAAATGCAAGAGTAAACACATATGCATGCACGCATTCACACGCACTCACGAACACACACACACACACATGCACACCCACTCACAGTCAAGACAATTGTCTTCAGGACTTCAGACAGCATCAGGATCTTCCCACTAAATCGCTCTCGCCATCCGCCCTCTCTTTATCTGTGTGTCAGTAGCAGCCAAAGGTTTGGTAAGTTGCAGTAGCTGTTTGTACATTTACAACACCGTCATGTGACAGTGTTCCAGATCATTGTCATAGGTTGGTCAGCTTATTAAATGTTTATGTTCCCACAAATGAACATAGCCTTGACATTTCTTTCTTTTTTTTTTTTTTTTTATCTCAGATTTTTTTTTTCCCTTCCCCTTTTTTTTCTGCAGCAAGCCACAAGTCCTCTGCGTTGGGTCTTTTAGCTCCATCTCATTTACATTTAATGACATGATAATACACATTAGCAGACTATTTCAAATAATTACAGCCTTTCAATCGCTTTTTACCCTCACCTCTCTCCCCCAAATGTTCTTCTACATCCTACATCCTCTCTGTTCTTTTTTTCCCCCTAAACTTTCATATTTCTAATGGCAATAATAGAAAATGCTTTTCCTTAGAAACAATGTATAATAATATGTCACAGGGAAAGGGGAGGGAAAAAAAAGATTGAGCAATTTTCCAAACGGTGCAGGGCGGAGGGTTGAATAGGACATTAAGTTCTTTTCTCTAGTAGTGGTGGTGTTTTTTTTTTTTTTTTTTTTTTCCTGTCATGCTGCCGGGGTTGTACGTTGAAGCTAACAGTGGCTGGGCAGAAAAGAAGGTGAAAGCTCTTCTGTTAGATCAGCCATGACCAACGTTGAATAAGAGCTGCTGTAATTGTCCTTCGAGTTCAAAGAATCCATTCAGAAAACAGGATCCATTCTTTCATATGTTGTCTCATACTTTTGCTGCGTTCACAGAAATGTGTTTAATACTGTTTTCAGTTTTTTAAAACTGTAGGTAGGAAAGTCAGGGATAGGTGACAAACAGATGCATGCTCTATATCTGATTGGATGTAGATTTTATGAATAAACAAAAGAATGATAAATAAAGGAAATGGTAAAGGCAAAATCTACACCACATGTTTACGAATGATTACGGTTTATCTGGTTTATTTTCATAGTTTTTGCCTTCATTTTTGTCTTTCACTCAGTAAAGGCATTGCTGAGTTCTCAGAACATGGCTTCAATGTGAGCACGTACAACTACGACAGGTCAAAGTTACTCATGAAGTCAGTCTGTGACAAACTGTGACAGTTTTGTTTTTTTGAGATCTTTTTGTTTGACTGCACGCATTCTTTCCCCTGTTAGACTTACAACGTATTATAGTACTGAAAGTAATGAAAAAGTTCTACAAAAACAACAGAAGTAAGTTGCAATAAACCAGAATTTCTCTTCACAAAACATCCGTCTTGGCTCTAGAGCTTTCCATTAGGATCAAATGATGTTTTTCATCCTGGTGTTCATGAAACCATTTTTCAATCTATGTAGTAATGTGTATGAGGGCCTTATCAATTTGGACTTTAGGAACATAATGAGGGTCTCTCTAGTCCTGTAAAATGGTCTCAAATTCGTCTGCAGTTATGGTGCCCTGCAGAGTGATCATTGGACCTAATGACTCTGAAAAGTTGGCTGACCATACCATTCCAATCCTACACCTTGTTTAACAGATGACAACAAATATTGTGGGCTGAGCCTGAAGGATGACTCATCATCAAACCATATTGCTTTTCGGTAATAAAAATCGGTAATAAAAAACACTGTTAGTTGCAGCTCTATTAATTTTTTTTTAGGTTTCAGGTCTACACTTACACACACATACACACAAGCATCTAATCATCAAAAACATGAATTAACTGATGAAGGACTCTCACGTATTGCTGATGGCCTGCTAACATGCTGCATGTACAACAAGCTAATGTACTTTTAAAGAATCTTTAGCCTTTTTTCATGTCATGATTTCATTATTTTGTCCACCACCTTATTTCAGGAGGAGCGGGAAGCTCTTGTATATGTTAAACTATTCAAACAATGAAGAACAAGCCAAACAAAGGGAAAGGGTTTACCTGATATATTGTAATTCTCTATTATATACTTGAAGTAGCTTAATATGGACATTGTCTTATTAGCATGACAAATACACAATGTTATCTGTGTGTGTTTGCATGTGCATCCTTGTGTTAATGTGTATTTGGGCAAGGACATGGGACAACGGGACTTGTAAATGAAATCAAGGTTTTTATAGTGTCTCTATTTTTTTCCCCCCATAATATCGTGTGAAAGATTTAGCCATGTGGAAGAGTAAGCAGAGCTCCCTCGTGGTGCCTGTATGAATCTATTCCTCGCACTTGCGCCACACTGGTCAAACTAATTAAATTACTACACCAGTATGTAAGTAATTTTATGTAAATAATGGTGTTAATGTTCTGCGTCGTGCTGTTGATGATGGTGCTGGTGTGTGTTCGTCCTCTGGTGGCTCTTGTCTGTGGGCCCGGCAGTCAACGGCTGGAAATGAACATGTACGTTTGCCAAGAACAGTCGACAGTCTGCCCTAATTTTGTTCTCTCTAGTGTCTGTACATTCAAAAGGATTTAACATATCTTAGTTGGCTTGAGGCTAGAACAGTAGTGGGACTTGAGTAGAGGGTGGTTAAGATGCACACGGCTATTGATGTCAGTACAGATATATCAAGATTTAGACTTATTTTTGGTCAAGAGGAACATTTGTTTTTAGGCATACAGCAGGACAACAACCATTATATTATATTTTAATTGTATTATAATGTAAGGTATCTGAATTTTGCATGTTTCCAAGACATTGTTTAATGTGACTTTTAAGACAGGAATAATTTGAAAACACATTTATGGACTCACAGACACAGATACAACTAAACTCAACTCAGCCTCCATCTCATTTTTCCCTCACCAAACATCTCCGCTGGTATCCACCCCCCCACCCCCCCCACCACCACCCCTCCCTTTTCCTCCTCTGGCTGCTACAATTCATACAGCCACGGCGGAGCGCAGGATTTACACTGGATTTTTGTTTCAGCCATCTATGGAATTAAGAAGTGTATCCTAGCATTTCATTAAATCCTGCCTAATGAGATGACTGTCTCTCCCCAAAGAGCAGATGATAAAGTACCCTATGCCATGGTGCATAAATTAGTATGGTGAGGTTAAATGCTGGAACTGACTCATGTTTCACAAGAGGACCCTAGCAGTTAAATCAACTCTCATAAATACTGCCAACTGCAGGCTGGATTCACCTGCCTACTTAGAGCTTGCATCCAAACTGGATCGTTTGTTGTATCGTAATGGAGTCAAAAGGCAAAAAAAAAAAAGATAGGAACATCATTTTAAGTTTCTATGGATAAGACAGAGTGGTAAATGATTTCAGCAATTCCAGTAGCATTTAAGTCCAGGCATTTTGGTAGTCTCTCTTTCCTAAGGTGTTTAATTATTGTTCTGTTTAGACCACAAAAACAGTCATTTATTGCTTAGTCCCCTTCTACTCAAAAATGTGTATGTGGATTGTAACGTCACTTTGATGTTTGAGCTTCACTGTACAGACTGATGTATGTGCTGGGCACTAGAGGGCTGTTTTCACATCGTTTAAAGCTTCTTTGCTTACCTTAAAGGACGGGTTTCACAATTTTTCAAGTCTGTCCTAAAACAATAGTCAGGTGTCCAAATGAACACTGACACATTTTTTTTTATTACCATAATCATTCCTTCTGTTCATACTGGCCATTAAGAGATCCCTTCATAATGAACTTTCGATATAAGTGCAAAAATGTGTTTCAAAGTTTTCTTGGACGCTAATATGAGCTTTCAGTCTTCCAAATAAAATCCATATTTTAATGCCTTTTTAATGCCAAATTTCCTCTTTTTGTTACGATCCTTCCACTGCAGCTGAACAGGAAAACGCTGTCCATCGAGACACAAAGAGGAAATTTTTTTACTGAACGGATCCACTGCATTTGAGTAACTCAGACGGCTAAAGCCTCATATTATCCTCAGATAAATTTCTCAGTACATTTTTGCTTAAAATGATAGAAGAGATTTCCGCACACTTAGATTTATGCAGTTTTTCACTTAATTGGGCATTTGGACTAACTGATGCTTCCAGCACCTTAACAAAGATTTAGCCGAGTGAAGCTGTGGTCATCCTGTATTAATACATTTTTTGCTCAAAACGTGGACTGTG
This sequence comes from Thunnus albacares, assembly GCF_914725855.1. Taxonomy (NCBI): domain Eukaryota; kingdom Metazoa; phylum Chordata; class Actinopteri; order Scombriformes; family Scombridae; genus Thunnus; species Thunnus albacares. The sequence goes on from NC_058120.1 coordinate 17,909,328, forward strand.
GATTTTGTCCCTGATCGCTAACATTGTAAACACATTAGTAAGGGATCTTATAATGGTCACTATGAACAGGAGGAATGATTTCGGTAAGAAAAACCTGAGTTAAAGAATCTACATACAAGCAACAAATAACTCTTGGAAGCTAATCCTTGTCCAATATGCAACTTATTCAAGTGTGATGTGGAAACTTTAAACTTTTAAATTGAATAATATTTTTATTCTGGAGAATAAGGAGATAATTTTACTTTTCCATTAAAAAAAAAAGTGTTATGGTATGTATCACATTTTAAAAAAATCAAGCAGTATTTTCAAATAATTCATAGCTTTAATCTACCAGCAAACTTTTAGTATTTCTATGGAGAAGACTCAGCTGTATGACTGATTAACTAAAATACCCAGTCAGAACTGAAATGTATTAATTGTGGGGCTTTTTCATTGTTGTATCCTTTCTGCTATTTCTGTGGAGGTGGGTTTGAGAATACAGAATGAGTGATGATAATCAGTTTGATATATATTTCAGCCAAAATTATATTACTATAATGAGGGGCCCCACATGGCTCATGCACTTTGAAAGAGGCATTTCCGATGTATTAGTATAATTACCAGTGATGAGAAAACTAACCAAATTTCCTTTCATGAGTTCATCTGAGCTGCAGTTATACCATACACACACACACACACACACACACACACACACACACACACACACACACACACACACACACACACAGACACACACACACAGCGAGAGACAGACAGAGAGAGGAATTGAGAGAGAGAGGAAGAGAGAGAGACAGAAATCATCGAGAACTCAAGAGTGGGGTTCATGCCTGATTTGATCATTGCTTCTAATTGGAAGATAATTTTCATAAAGCCCTTCAAATAGCTGACAGCTTCTGTCCTCCATTTCTGTCTACCTCTACAACTCTTTCACCATATTTTTTCCATGTTTTAAAAGATGCCCTCGGCAGAAGGGGAATGATTGGAGGGGATGCTGGGACTTTGCTGATATTCCAGGTATTTTAAGATTTTGGGTCCACATGGGTGTAATGGACTTATTCTCAAGCAGTTCTTGTCTCTCTAATTAGTGGTCCCCCCTCGAGCCGTAACAAGGGCACTGACGAGAGAGGCTTTTTCCCAATGATAATGTGAATGGATACCTGCAGGGGGAGATTTCTGCACTGTTCCTCATCCTGTCAGCCACTCTAGGTAACACTGGGGCTTAATGAACCTGAAAACAAGACACTGTGTGTGGTGAGGGGAGTGTGTGTGTGGGTGTCTGTGTGTGCATAAATCCAGATGGGTACTGTACAGTACCTTAGAGCTGGTAATGGTATATTTTTAAAAGTAAAGTCTCTAGTCAGAAATAGACACTCTTACACTGTTATGCTGATGAATTCAATTATTTGTCTGCGTGTTTCGGGTTTTCGCGTCAGCTGTAAAGGTGAGACAGGCGTCGGCACCTCACCGCATACACAGAGGCACAGTTTACCTTGTGTGAAAGTGCAAGAATTCGAGTCAAACCGAACACGTCTTTCCCACTGGAACACAAGAGCTGCTGAACATGTAATGTGATATGTATGTCCTGCCTGTGAGATGGCTTGACTGATAAGTTGACACCATGGAGATGCATATCTAGGATGCACGCAATGTCACAAATGTCACGTAAGATCGATCGAATGCCACGCTGTCTAAGTGAGAGGTCATTGCTCTCCATATACAGCCGGGGGGGCTAACGGGACAGAATGCATGGTCAGCACATGGTCACATTTTGGATGCACCATTTTTTTCCCTCCCTCCCCTCCTGAGTGGGTAATGAGCTGAGTTGTTGTTGGTGGAGCACACGTCACTCCGTGTGACATTAGACTCACTGAATGCTGCCAGAGCATACCCTGCACTTTGTCTTGGACAGTAGGCCCTTCCAATGTGGGGCTGCAACTACCTTCTCTAGCCTGCTGACATTGAATGATGTGTTTGTTTATCATGGCTGATAGATGTCATGTTAGACATGCATTAAGTCATTGCAAAGTGAGCCATGCAATTTCTTTCTCTTGTAATAGTGCTGTGGACCAAAGCAGAAAGCACTTGCTTGAGGACAAGGCGATGGGGGGAAGTTTATGACGGATTAAACAAGGTGAAAAAGCTCCAGTGAGTAAAGGATGAGCAGGAGAAATGTGGACAGGTTATGTGTTAGGTAGGTAGAGAGACAAAGAGACAGAAAAAGAGAGACAGAGAGAGGGAAAGAGTGTGAGACAGAGATGGAGGAAGGGAGCCACAGATGTGGCAGGGCCTCGGGCGATACAAGTCATTATGGTGTAAACTGCTCCAGTGGTGATGTTGTGGGGAGAGCAGAGAGGTCACCAGCTTGGGGTGTGTCAAGCAATACATGCACGCATACACATAAGCAGACGCACACACACAGAGGAAATTGAGAGAACATCTGGATATGTGCCACCTGCCTCGAGGAAGTCATCTAGTTTACATGCGGTACAGGAGGGGGTTTGTCCCTTCCTGGATGTGCAACCTTCATGCTAGCCTGCACCACTGGGAGAGGATGGAGGACGAAGTGGAGAGTGAAGAGCGTGCAAACCAAATGACACACTTTACAGGGATTAAGTGTTAAAGTAAACAAGGATATCGTGAGTAAGGACAGGAAATGGGGAGAAATACACACCGCCGTCTCCTCTGTGGACCCCTATCATGTCACCACAGTTGCTTGTTTTACTCAGCCACAAGGCCCTGGTCCAAGGCACCTCATGGATGCTTACTGACAAGAGCTATATCCATAGCAAACCCAATGAGAATAATGAAACTGAAAACAACAGAAAAGATAAAAATGTGTAAAAAAAAAAAAAAAGGATTTAAAATTAGCTTTATTTTGTTTTTGTTTTTCATGTCCTCTTCTTGAGCCTCAAAGCAAAAAGGAAGAGAGGGAAGGAAGACGCCACAAAACTCAGTGCTAAGTATTGACCATCTGGCTCCAGCCCAAGCTAGCGTGCCACAAAACAATTGCATTCATTAGGTTAATTTATCATGGTGGTAAGCTCAATTTACTTTTGCTTGTGCGAGCGTGGCTCATTAAGATTCAGTCTGCCGTTTCCTCAGGCCGTCTTGTGATCATTCACACAGGGTTCACGCATTTTGGACCAGATAGGAAGCCACTCTGGGGTTATCTGCTAGACCCAAACTGTTTAAATAAAGGCAGCAAAAAGAAGAGGTGGAGAGAGGGATTACGGTGGCAAATGAGAGAATGAGAATGGGATGGGGGGGAGTGTCAGCGGAGGAGTGATCTGAAGAAGAATGCCGTTGAAGAGAAGTGGGGAGAAAGAAAGGCTCAGCTCTCAGTTGACAGAATGGATGTTGTGCGGGCCGTGGTGGAAGAGCAATGGAGAAAGAGCGAGGGAAGGGAGGCACGTGACTAAATGTATTCTGATAACTGAACAGCAGATGTCTCGCATGGAGCTCCTTTGTTGCCTGAACAGCAGGACCCTGCACTTCAGTGGGCTCACTTCACACCGCATTCATTTGCCTGCCAGCTGCCAATTTAGGGTAGAGAGAGTGAAAAAGAAGGAGAAAGAGAGGGAGAGAGAGAGAAGGGAGGGAGGCTCACACCAGTTCGTCCCTCCCCTCCCTCGGCATGTCTTGCAGAGAGGCTGCCATTCCGTTCTCTCTTCCCCCGGTGGCCTGTACAATTAGTGATCTGCATAGCCACCCACACCTCCACGTACTGCTCTCACAGAGCAGAGGGGGAGCTGCCTTTGTCTTTTGGCTGCTGTACAATGAGTCGCTTTGGACTTGGCTGGAAGCCAGGAACTGTGGCACAAAACTGCATGTTCTTGATGGATGACGAATACTCCCGGAGTCTTGCTTCCTGATGCAGCTGATTTGGCGGGTCAGAGATGAACTGCAGCAGCAGCCGTCAACAGCCCTTTTCGTTAAAACACCTCCTAAACTGTGGAAAGGGAGAAGTTTTTTGAATTGTGAACTCTTATTATCCTCCCAGGTACCTTTGCTCAATAGAAGCTCACTCTCATTAAGCCCACAAAGCCCACAGTTCATTAACGCCTGGGTGAAAACAAATTCACACCCCTTTGCTAAGTGATGTGGGCCGAGGCGTGATGGCATTGAGGCTTCAGCGAGGTTGGCTGTTTGAGGCGAGACTCAGGTGACTTAAAACCACAACTTCACAGCTCACCTGATGCTTGTGACCTTGCTGAGAACCAAATCACATCTCACTTTGTGCAACACATCCTCTGCCTTATGAACAAGAGGGAAAAGAGTGTGAAATTCTTATTTAGTTAATATAATTGGCTGTAAGCATACGTCTTATGTAATTTAGAGGTAAACTTTAGGCTTTATTCTCTATATATTGTCATTGCATTCTCCCTGGTTGCACAACAGTACCATGAACTTCTGCTCTGCTTGACTTTCACCATGTTATTATCTTAATTGTGAAGGCCATTCAGTGATGTGGGTGCTACGGCAGCTTTGAAGGGATTGCTAACCCCATTATTAAGGCTTGCGTGGTGCATCGTACAGGAGATAATACACGTATTGATCGACGACCACCAGCTCATCTAAATTGTGCTCACTTGTTACAGTACAAAAGGCAGCAAGAGCAGATCCTTCTCATCACCCTCCCCAATGTCAATTCACAGGACGAGCAATGGAACGAGCATTATCCCCACTTCCTGAGTTGGAGGGGGGGAGATGATAAAAACTTTTTGATTAAGGGAAGGGAATGTTCTATTTCATTCTGACTCGGGAAGCAGCAGAAAGAGCGGAGGATTAATCTTAAGGCCGTCGTTTTACTGCCTATCCCCACTCCTGTCTCAGAGCTGAAGAAGCGCGAGTGAATAATGGGGTGTCCATCAGCCGTGGGCTCAAGCCCAGATTGGGATTTTCTCTAGGGATAATACAAAGCAGGGCGACAATTGATGATTCATAATGTACAGTTTTAGCCTGGCGATAGCACCAGCTATTGTGGCGGGGTTGGCATTAGTATTACAGTATCTCCCAATGAGGTGTTCCCGCCTGACAGCAATCTTTGGAAGTGTTCTTCTGCTGAGGATGGGAGAATCATGAGTTTATAAATATGGATATAGAGAATCATATACTCTGTAATTCAGATATGTGACAAAATGCACTTTTAAGTCGTCTGAAGAACCATCTTCATTCAGTCATACATGCACAGTGTAATGTTTAAGAATCCTTTAAAAGGAAGGGAGGATCCAGATATGGCAGCATCCAGCTATGGCAGGAACCACTGAGGAATAATGGCACCTTGTTATGTTCACTTACTTAACCCTCTCATTATGTACACATGCAGCTTTACACTGAACCGAGAACAGTCCTGCTAACAAAGTTGTCTGGCTCTCCAGTCATGTGAGCAGCACCTGTCGTGTCAGGGAGTGGAGGCTGAGGCGGCGCTGGGGATCCATGGAAGGGACGCTATCCATCCGTGGTTCCATTTGATATTTAATTTAGACTTTTATGAGCCTTAGAGGATGGGCCATGTCATTTTTCTCTCCCAGGCTCTCTCTATAGGGATGGAGGATAAATTCCCTCCATCCGTGCAGCAGCCTAACCAAGGATTCCTCAGATTTATAACTGTATGTGATAGTGGTGATGCTGGTAGCAGACAATGACTGGACCACATCCAGCACATAGCAAATGGGTCTCTGTTCAGGTCATACCTGCTCTAACTTGGACAAAACTCTGCATAAAGATGCACATATTCATAGCAGGTTTTTGTAGTTGCTATAAAAGTTGACTATGGACATTATTACAGTGGCTTTATATCAGTTAGAAAGAACTGTCATGATGATGTCATACCTGGCGTCCTTAGAAGAACAATATTCTCATTTAAAAGCAGCAGAATAAAATCAATTAATTTAGCATTAATCAACAGAGTTAGTGATATTACGCATACATGTTTTTTATTTCCATGAGTTATGGATGGAGTAAAATAGGCGATATTCTGAGAGGGTAATTTTAAGGACCAGCAACGAGTTTTATAAACTAATCCTCTCCTAATGGTCTGTTTTAACGTAATTTATAGCTTCATTCATTACCCCTTTTGTATTAGTAATTATTTCTAAAATACCAAAGAGCCATCTTTTCTTTCCTGGTTCTTCTCAGGCTCTGATTTATCGCCTCGGCTCTGGCCTGATGCTGTCTTCCCAAGGTGTGACATTTCAAAATATTTATAGCTCTGGCACATTAAAGGCCTTCCTTTGAAGGTGACCGACCGCTCTTCCACACCAGTGTAATTAATAGAATCTCAGCTTGTTCGCCCTGTGTTATTTATCCACTGCATTCTGTTGAAACACTATGGAAAACAGCGAGATATTGGCTCTGCTACCTCAGCTCATAAACAGACATTTTACATCCGCCGGTTCCAGGATGCAATGAAGCGGTGGGCGATAGGGAGACCGTTCTCCGTCAAAGCCCCAAAAGTTTAATATTTTATTGATTAGATCTAAACCTTCTGTCCAAAGAGGCAATTAAAATTCAATTAAACTGACTGAAAGCATCATATTAAATTTCATCTCTTTATGAGCTCCAAGATAATGCTGGAGGACAAGACTTGGATATAATCACACCCTTTTTAGATTATATGATCCTGTTCATTCACAATAAAAGTGACACTTTTAGGTATACTTTGAATATTTCTTAACTATAACTTTCTAATGAACACATTTTATAGCCATTAAATCAACTATTATTGGGTATTGTAATAAAGAGACATGGCTGCTTTTTGTTCTGCATACCGCTTGAGGAAAGAGTTAGTTGTGTCCAATTTTTACCTGCAGGTAAACCAAATGTCATCAAAGCAGAAAAATATTAAAGAAACAGAAGACACAAATAGATTTAGCATGTTTATTACAACCTCCATCATGCTTACCAACATCACACTTGGGTAACAAGTAAGGCGGCCTAAAACTTTTGTTTTATTGAAGACTTAAAATATAATATAATAATAAATATTAAAATAATATGTTTTGTTTTAAGTCTGTCTTCAGAGTGATACTCTTTGTAGAAGGATACAGCTTTATTTTCATGTAGAACACAGCACAGCCTGGAAAAAAGTGTGAAAAATATTTTTTAAAAACTGCATCCAACACATCTTAATTCTAACAAAAACATTTATTTATGTTTGATTAAAAAAATAGTGCCAGGACACATGTTGTTTCTCCATCATATTCTTTTTTTTTCTCCCCTCAAAGGTCAGAGGTCAGTGCTAAGCCACAGCAAGACCATTGATCCTTCAGCATCCACCGCAGTAAGCAGGCTATTTAGATGTACACAGAGAGCAGTGTGGGAGACTGAGAGAGGTTGTTATTACTGAGTGGCTCTCTGTTTCCCCAAGACTGTTTGCTCTGTGAGATTATTCTCTCCAGCTCCCCGAGCATCCTGGCTCCTGCCTCTGTGATAAAGATATTCATTTACCTGATATGAAAATCTTGTTCATGCTGATCCCAAATGACTCCAGATAATAGAGGAAGAAAGCGGGGAGGTGAGAGGAGGTAGCAAATGAGGATAGAGGAGGGTGATGGGAAGGGAGAGTGGCTGGAAAGAATGACATGAAATATTAATACGGTCTGAGCCAATGTGACACCTAAAGTTTGCATGATAGCAAAATAAGGGTTTGCATCAATTGTGAGTCTGAGATTTTTATTGATTTGTGGAGAACCCATTGCCAACACTTGCAAGTCAGTTGAAGTGGAGATCATACGTTTCTCATAGGTTTTAATGTGTTTGTCTGTTAGTGATGCTGCTGTTCATGACATGTGTATGTTCTTGACTATACCGAGGAGTTTTCCACTGTACACATCCTCCCCTTTGTGCTAATGATGAGATTCACATCATTTTAACTGCCTCTGAACGAGGAGGCTTGGCATCCATCCACTAACTCTTCTGCTGGGTTGAAGTAGAGAGATAGATGCTGAGAGACGAGAAGAAAAAAAAAACTAAATGTGTCCTCTCAAATGCATCCTTGTGGTTAAAAAGGATAAGATAGTCACTCCCCCTCATCGTGTAGCCAGCCTGTCTTCTCTTGCTTTATTTTGTTTGAGTATATGGCTCACTCATCTCAGGTTTTATTGTCTCTATCTCGGGGAGTGCTGCGTTCCCCTATAACACGGTCACCATGTGCGGCACATCAGGCAAGTTCTTGATTCTGTACTCAGTAATTTAAAGCCTTTATGGAATTGCAATTTCAGGGCTCAGTGCTTGTTTTTCTAAAATGTACTCAAGGAATTAGCTACTCCAGCCACAAATCAGTTGAATTTATGCACAGTTGTAATACACTTTATGGGCTCATGGTACATTGCTTCAAAAACAGCATATGTGAAATTATGATAAATATAATGAGGGTTTTTTTTTTCTTCCCCTCTCGCCTCTTTCTGTCCCTCACCCTCCTTCTTTCACTCTCTCTCTCTCTCTCTCGACTGTGAGAGAGAAGGATGTGAAGCGTGTTTACTTACCCCATACAATACATTTAATGTCTTAGTAAGGGCCGCCAACAAAACCTGATTAATGTCCTCATCTCTTTTATTAAAGATAAGAGTGGCACTGCAGTCAGGAGATAGAGAGAGTGCCATAAATCTCAGGCAAAATGAGCAGTCAAATAATCACTCATCGGAAATGAAATCTACATACATTAACACTCGCAGACATTCTGCTGTGAATATAAACACAGGGCTACAGGCGATGAAGCCGGCTCCATTTATCCACATACTCGCGGTTAGGGGGAGGTAAAGGTGTCTGGAGAGGTTGAGCTCTCAGCTGGTGATGATGTTTAAGGGGGTCCTGTCCTGCTAAGCTACAGCCCACCAGACTAACCATGTGTCCAAGGAAGCAGACGCACCATCATTAGGGCAATGGATAAGTTGGATGGCAGAGGCAATTAAGCATCACCCTGAATAGGACATAATGTTGATCCATCCCTACGATTAATCAAGGCATGCATTAGACAGTGATGGGCGACCCTGTGCCTTTGTGACAAAATGATTCTTCATCCCGTGTTTGGGGATTGGGATCCTGAGGTCCCTAATGCGCCTTAGAGGCGCCCCAGTGAAACCCCGTCATTTATTCTGTTTCTGTCCCTGACAGCTATCAACCTGTCTTCTGCCAGCGAAGGAACATTATCTGAACTCCCAAGGCGGTTAGCGACAGAGACTAAGCTTATGAGTGGTGGTAGCACACAGGCAGATATGTAAAGCAATGAATATGCTTCCTTTCTTGTGTACTATCGCAATCAATGTCAACCCAGGTACATGACGTGCATGCATTCCTATACATGTACATACTGCAGACACAACATATAGTAGATGCATGCAAGCGTGTATTTACACATACACATGTGCTGCGGACATGTATGCACACATGCATGAAGCCATATATAAACACACTGTTATGCATTCACCGCTAATAGGGAGCCACATGTGCTTTTTCCTTCTCACACACATCACGGAGGCCTCCCTGTGACAGATGTCATATGTTGTGATTAAAAACTTATGGAGAATTAAAAACAAATGCACAATGCACTATGACTGCTCTTTGTTTTGGTGTCAATCATAGCTTAATCAAAATGAGCTTTTTTTTTTTCTTTTTCATTCACTCATTCTCTCTACTATGGCATCTGGCAGGGACTGGCTGACAAGGTGTCTTTACAGGGGAAATGACAAGGAATGGATTTTCCATGTTTGATAAAAGTCGTACACAAATAGTGGGAGTGTCAAACCACTTCATATGGAGTTGTGCAAAGTATTGCAGCTCTACTCAAAATATTGACAGCGATGCATGGCAACGTCAGTGGTCTTACTGTGATGATGACATGCTTGCAAGCTGATACTGTACATGTAGCTCATAGACACAAAGCACATTTATGGTTGTTAGTCTTTCAGTATTAGTCACTCATGATTGAAACACTATGTTGTATTTAGTTTTTGTTTAACTCTGCAGTCTTATTTTTATAGTACATTCACCCTGTGACCCTTAAAAATAGGGAGAGAATATGACATTCAAATCTTTTTTATCAGCCAAACTTTTATCATTTACTGTGATACAGGACTATAATACCCCCATTATTTCTTATCTTAAATGTGTAAGACATCCAGTTGTTGTACTCTGCAGTTTTCTGCCTCCCTCTCTGTATTCTCCCTCTGTCCATGGTTACCTATTCACCTGTGCTGCTGGATCATGAGAATGTCATTACCTCCGTCATTGAGCCAAGGCATCTAAGAGCCTTTTAACCTGGAGCAGGCCTGGCTGTGCAGCCCTGTGCTGATGGTACAATATGCTCCTTGTTATTCTAGGATCATTGACGCTGAAGCCCTGGCAATCAAGTCAGTTTCGTTGAAGCTCATTGGCTCAGTGGGGTCTCATCTCATCTGCGAGCGTGGAATGAGGAAAGGAGTGTTCGGGTTAGTTGGGTCGTTAGGTAGAAATTCTTTGATAATGGTGCATGTTACATTAGAGCCTTACAAACCAAGGATAAGTGTTTCAGAGTCTGTGTAATGTAATTTACAGAATGGTTATGGTAGATAAGAAATTGTGTGAAGTATGGAGATGAATAGTTCCTTATTAATCTATTCTACACTCATCACATGCTATACAGGCAAGACACACTAGACACGAATAGATTCATACATTTCAAGACACTTTTATTGCAGATGATATATGGATAAAAGTATCTTTTCAAATTGCAAACCCAATGCAGTTAGTGGAAGGGTGTGATTGTTAGTGCTATCATCTTGTTTAAAACAATTGTCCAAACAACGGCTAATTTCATGTTGCATTAATAAGACATTCATAAATGGCCACTAGTTGTGAGCAATCTCTCAGCATTAACAGGAGCCTGATGAAATGTAGATCCATGATGAAATGGAAACAGCTGAACAGCTGAGGCTGAGGCTAACTGCAGCCACCAGATTCCTCTCGTATGGAAGTGGTGTGACACTTTATCTTTAGTCTTCTGTGAGACCAGCATCAAAAGTTTTCATGCAGTGTGTTGCAACTGCAGTTGAACTGTACATCAGTCTTAAATATTTATAATTGATAATCATGAATGATTAATAATTGTCATTCTATGGTAAAAATAAGCTCCTGATAAATCAAGGTACTTTAATGAATTAATGCAAAAATCACACAATAATTCAACATTATGGGACGTCCTGGTACCCTAATAGTTAACAAGGTCCCCAGTTTGATTCTAGCTACCCACCTTTGTTGCTTTTCTTAACCGTCACTCTCCCATGTTTTCTTGACTATCTCCACACAAACAAATAAAGGCAAAAATGGCAAAAAAAATAAAGGTGAAAAATAAATCAGATAAAATAGAAATTTTTCATGCTCGTATCAAATTCAGATTATTTGAACTTTTTTCTACTGAATTCTTGCAAGAGCCAATCAAAACACTATATCATGTCACATGACTTCCAGTTAGGTTTTGGGTAGCTACTATACTACGATCAACAGATAACCATGAAAATCTAGTAGTTTCAGTGTTTGTTGGTTAATATTGTACTGAAGTGTATAAATTTTGTTTTACGTAAGGTATACAAGCTAAAATGTCAGCTGGTATTATCTTAAAGGGGATGTATCATGCACATTTCCATATCTATATTTATATTCTGAGGCTCTACTGGAATATCTTTGCATGATTTACAGTTTAAAAAAAATCTTAATTTATCTTATACTGGTTATGCAGCCCCTCAGTTCAGCCTCTGTCTGAAACTGGCCGTTTTAGCTTCAAGGCCCCCATTCTGATGAGCCCACTCTGTTGTGATTGGTTAGATCCTGGAGGCTGCCCCTCTGCAGACTTTCAGTGGCTCTGGAGGCTTCGCAAACAAACAGTACACTGTAAAGAATTTCACTATAAAATAACGCCAGCAAAGACGCCAGCATTTTACTCTTATTTTACAGTGCATCTACTGTAATTTATTTTAACTGTATATTACCATATATTGGATTACAGTATATGACAGTAGGATAACTGTGGGTTTTATTGTAATTTAACAGTGTATGCCAGCATGTTAATGTTTATTTACAAAGGGTAATAAAATCTGATACTTTTGCATTTAATTCCTACAAATGCCCACAAATTAAACAAAAGTAGACAACACTAGAGAATACACATTCAATAAAACATTTCTGTAGTTTATTACAAGTCCTCAATCATTTGCACAGCTGACTTTGTAAGACTAATAATATTTGAAACATTTGTATTAAAAAAGTAACAAGGTCCTGCATTACCATATTTGGAAGAAACTGTCTCCACTAAAATAATTAATGACAGGCTTTACTGAACTCATGAGCATAACCTCAGACGCTGAATTAAAATAGCATCAAGAACAATGTAACAGATGCATTACAGCCAAGCTTGGAATCAAGTCCTTTGCACATGTAAATCTGAACTCCATGACAGTGAAAGTGAAAGGGAGAAAGAGAAGAGAGGGAGAAAGAGAGCGAACTGTTAGAGGGGACTTGACTGCAGCATTTGGTTGCTATCCTCAATCACCGATGACGAGGGCCTAGATGAAGTCCCACTCAAAGTCCAGCAAGTCCTTCAATAGTATGGCAACATGCAGGTTGACACTTTCATCTGTTTTTTTTTACCACCTTCCCGGTCCTTTTGGAAATAACCTTTCCATGGGTGGCCTTGCTACCTCTTTCCGGATATATACTGATGAACTATCTTTGAATGAATTCCAGGGTTTTGGAGGCCTCGTCTTGATACTTAAGGTGGAAAATGTAGAACACTGCAAACAGTGCAGCAAGTCCTGACACAAAGGTTGGCTGAATGCCCTTATAGACCACGTGCCTCTCGATGCCGATCATCCACTGGCTCTTTGTCATGGGCTCATTACCTAGCAAAATGAGCCGAGGAATGGCTGGTAGAGTGAACCTTCTCTCAACATCACTTTATGTGGCAGACACCTGAAAAGTCAAGAGAAAGTAGAACAAAATAATAATAAAAGGTATAGTTATAGTACATGTACAATCAGAAGTCATTTATCAATCACTGGTTAATACTCAAATCAGTAAGAATCATCAGCCCATCTTGGCTCTCACCAAAATAAGCCATAAGAAGCTGAACTCCCAAACAGTGTATTCTGTCAATGGATAATAGTCAAGTAGTTTTTCCAGTAGTAATTCCAAGACTGTTTAGGGACCCCAGTATGCAAATATTCAAATACACCATTTTTAGAATAGCCGAAAATAACAAATTTATACTGCATGCAAAAAACTGCATGGTTTTTGCCAAAAATTGCATGGGATTAGCATAACGTGGGCATGTCTGTAAAGGGGAGACTCTTGGGTACCCATACAACCCATTTTCATTCAGGTATCTTGAGGTGAGAGCAAGGGACCCCTTTGAAAATGGACACACCAGTTTTTCCGTCGCCTAAATTTAGCCTAAATTTAGCCTAAATTTGTAGCATTATTTAGCCCCCTTCTCGACAAGCTAGCATGACATGGTTAGGTATGCCTTAGGTATAGTTTCACATGATACTAGTATACACTATAACAAATTTCTCTGTAAAATTACAGTAAACTACTGGCAGCTGTAGTTGCCAGCATTTTACAGTTTTTTTTTAGTATTACTACCGTAATTACCGTTAATTGCTGTAAACATCATAACAGTATTCTGCTGTAGACTGTGATGAACAGTTTCTTATTGTGAATGTTACAGTAAACAAATGAAAAGTTTTCTTCTTATTCATATTATAATATTTATAATATCCTGAGCTACCAGCAAAACTTAGTCTTGAGTCTAAACAGCAACTGCTTTACAAACTACTGTTTAAAAAAAATATAAAAGCACAAATAAACAGATTGAAGAAAAAACAATTTGTAATGCCTTCAAATGTCTTCTGCTATAACTGGTTCACAGCTCACTGAGTGAGAGGGAACCAAAAATGAAAATCGAGCACAGAGTGAGAGATAGAGAAATGAAACGACTGAATGGGAGACATAAACATTTTACACAAGAAGGAAACGTAACTTCCCTTTATGAAGTGATGTCAAATTCCTCAGAAGAGCGGTGCTGAGGATTCACTGTGAGATTTCCTGTCTTCTTCAGAATTACTTCCCCAGCTGACCATAGTTCCCCTCTCAGGGTTAATCACAATGAAAACAACATGTACTAAATCACCTATTATGTCCCAGGTTTTAGCATTGCTTGGCAACAAACTACAGTATATTTGCAGCAACCTACAGCTGAGAAACACACACTTGGATTGAGCTAAGTTAACCAATATAACTATTCTGTCTTTTGGGGCCCAGCAGCAAACATATCTTAATCAACTTGGCTACATATATGAATAAACTTCAATTGTTATGTGCTTTAGATAGTAGGCTATTATTAATTATGAAATTCATATGGGATAAACAAGGTGTAGGTATAAACCAGGCCGGAGTAACATTAATATTCACTGATGTGTAGTTCAAGAGAAAACAGTCATCCACAAATAATCTTTACACTAGACTTGCAAACAGCAGTGAGAATAATGTTTAAATACCATTTATTCAAACTTCTAACTGAAGAACACCACCTGAAAAAACACTCTCTTGTGCCTGTCAAGTGCTTGCTAAGATTATACCAATATAATGTTAGCAAAAATGAAACTTAGTCACTAATTGAGTAACCGGATGTACAAATGTAATTCTTTTTTCCCATTACGATGTTACTGACCTTTTGGTTTGATTCCACAAAGGAAGATGAACAATGACTATATGATGTCAATGGTTGCATGTGACTTCTGTCCCTTCATTACTGCAGCAGTGAAAATGAAAATACTGTATTTTACCATCAAATCTTACAGTAGCCTACTGTTAATGTCTGTTCTTGGTTTTGGCTCCAAAAAAATTTAAAGTATTTTACTGTATTTAGAGAGAACATACTTTATGGTTAGAATTTGGCTGTATTTTTACAGCAATTTATTACAGTGTATTCACTCTAGCTTTAAACCTGAGCCCACTACATTCTCTGAAAGAGAGTAATGCTGGCCGCGGGTGCAGACGCGGGTCTCTGAGGGTTTACTTTGCTATTAGCTAGCTAACGTCATTATGGCTAATCGAGCATGAGATGAATATTTAACAGTATTTTATAATTATTAAAAAGTACAGTAAGATACCGTTGTAAATCCACAGTAAATTTACAGCAATTCATTACAGTGTAGGATTTCGCTTCTTTTTCTCATTCTTTACTCAAAATATAAACTTAAACTCAAATACATCTGTAAATTCGAGCCCAAATTCAATCTGAAATATATGAGTGGACAATGTGAACAACCTGTGGAATAAATGGCTGTTCGTGGGCATGCGCAAACGATCTGATGTCAGTTTGATGGTGAAGTCAAGGTAACATTGCAAACGGAGCAATCAGAGCAGGCTGAAACCTCAGAGCATTTTTACATACGTTCATCTCAAGTTTTGGAACTTTGTCTATGCTTAACACAGACATCCAATATCATGAAAAATAACAGAAAATTACAAAAAGCATGACATGTACACTTTAACCATTAGAATGACTCCATCTGCATTTTTCTCTGGGTTGTTCAAAGGAAATGCCCACTCAACTGTTAGCAAAAAGCAGTGACGTTGGTTAGAGCGCTGATGCCCCCCACCACCCCCTCCCCATAACACACACAAGCAGTTCGCTGATACTGTCTTCCTAACATGCTCGCTGTATGTTAGAGCGTGAAAAATTGTCCAGATATACTACGAGCGATGTCACAGCGCTGAGTCTGAGTGTGTGAGATGTTTATAAATGCACCGGACGAAGTGAAGGGACAGACAGCTGCTGAGTGTTGGGAGCTCTGGAGGAGAGCGCCGGGAACAGAGCCAGAGCTTCGGAACGAATAACACCTGTGAGTCACACCAGATTCTGCTCTGATCCGGAGCCATTTACTGGTGGGAGGAGATCTCAGTTTATTTTCTAAACTTTGAGCAGCGGCAACAGTGAGTGCTCCGTCTGTGTGTGTTTGTTAGCACATTTAGCAGAGCAGCAGTGTCTCTGTGGCTACTGGCTAGGTATGATATCGTGATATGAGACTAAATAAAGTCTTAGATTTTGGATATCATAATATCGTGATATGGCATAAGTTTGTGAAGTGTTGTTGCAGTAAGGTGATGTAGTTTTCTGAATGTACCAGACTGTTTTTAGCTGTTCTATTATTTGACTTTACCCACTTAGTCATTATATCGACATTATTTATATGTAGCAACGTCATCATGCAGAAACCTACGTCAGGTCACGATGGAAAAAGCTTTTAGAAGGGTTTGGAAAAATGGCACTACTGGGAAGCTACAGAATGATATAAATACCTCAAAAAAACAAAAAAAATATTGGACCTGCCCTTTAATGCGAGAATGGCTTGCAAATTAGGGTGTTGTCTTGAAATGTTTTGCAACAGTAAAAATTGCATAAACTTCATGCAACATGCAACTCTCCACCACAGTTAGGTTGCATGTAGTTTTACCCTGTAACAACAGCTGACGTCGCCCTGCAACGTTTTACCATTACGATTAGCATTCTGTGTTGAGTTGTGTTGAAACCCTGAGCTTCCATGATTTCCTCAGCAGATTCTCTGAAGCATCTCCAGTTTATCCCTCTCCCTGTGGGATGTCAGCCTCTGAGAAAACGAGGGGGCCATCTCTGAGGAGGTGGCGTCACACAGCTGCCATAGCCCAGCAAAGCTCCTCGAGGAAAGACATGTTGTCAGTGCGCATTAATCATCGGGCCCACCATCGGAAACAGATTCCCTTCATAAGCAATTTCACTCATTAGAGTTCAGTGCTGATTTGCTGATTAGAGTTACACTGAGGCTACTACACTGTGAGGGAAGGAGAAGAGAGCAGGAGTGAGAGAAGGGGAGGAGGGAGGGAGGGATGGATGGAGGAGAGGGGGAGAGAGGGTCTGACACATTTACAGTGATGTGAAAGCTGAGATGTTGATTAATGTGCATTGTTCCTGTCACATAAACTGAATAAATAAATATCAAACAAAAGCAGAGGGAGAGACTCGTTTACAAACCAGGAAATGAAAGTTCCATTTAGTTAGGGAGTAAGACAGACTAGGATGACAGTCTGTAGACATGACTGTAAACAAGAAATCACCACAGTGTAAGTCAAGGCCACGTGTCCGCATGCACAAAGCATCTGGTGTGGCTGTTTCAAGCTTTCCTTAAACTCACTCCATTCAAGTCTGTGTGACATAGACAAAACATTAAGAGGAGCCAGGCCCTCTGAAATCCACCATTGTGATAAGTGGACTCCCTGGGAAACATGACATGCTTCAATCAGCTCTTGAAAGCCTGCGGTCTGTGATTGGTTTCAAAATACTTACAATCCAAACAGGGTTAAAAACACATTTAAAAATAACATTACAGAATTAAAACCCATCCAGCAAGTGATGCATGCTGATAACAGAATATTCCATATTCATCCCTGTTTAGGTCATATTTAGGATTGGGCTGTGTATATTGATTTTCACATCCCATTCGCAAACACCCTTGTTTACATAAATAAACAATATTCTGTTTGCTGCCATGGAAACACAGTTTACACAGTCCACAGAATCACCATTTAATGGAGTAAGATGTTTACATGCCTCAGAATGCTGGCTAATAATGGCATAGCTCAGCTGTCATATTCTCGTTTCTCATAACTGGGATATGTGTTTATCTGTGCTATTGGGAGTGGAAGATGGTGTTTACAAGCTACAACTCTTAAATGTAACACTTTTGTATGCCAAGTGATTTCAGAATATTAATGTGAACAGGGCTCCGGTGATAATCCTCTGGCAGTAATAGATATAGATTTTTAAAAAAAACATCATTATTCTATATTATATTTCAATTTATTTCTAGATTTTTTTTGACCTGAAAACAAAACTGTGACTGCAGCAGCAAAGTATAATTAATACAAACTTAACAGACTGAATCTATTGTTAAACAGTGTCAACTTTGCATCTTGTTTCAGTTTCATCCCATCCATTACATCCTCTCAGTCAAGGTCCCTACGTGACCCCCTTGCCAGTCATTGGATCATCTGTTTTAGGGAGCAGCAAACATCCGAGGCCATCTGAACCTTTCCTGTGGAGTAGAGCCAACAACCGCATGACTTAATAAATGGTGACAAACATAAGCCAGAGCTCACGTCAGCAACATTACCAGGTAACAGAGACACATGAGCACCAAGTTGAACCGTATAAATGGTCACTACAGGTTTTATGTGTTTATATGTACGTGTGTATAACTTACACCTCATCTGTCAAGCCGGCATCATATCTGTTCTTTGATCACATTCAAATGATCTTTGGCGTGTGATTATTCTCTGACTGGGTGTACAGATACACAGCCTGCACTAATTAGGCGTTATTTTGTCAGGTGAGCGATGGCTACCGATACACCCCTCTGTCATTTTCTTCAAGAGGAAATGCACTCGTGCAGGAATTCCTCCGTCTGCTTCCCTCAGCTCCTTTTTATTTTTTTCTCCTTGGTTTTGCAGATTTCTCCGTTGGCCCCGGCAGCCTGGGAGAAGTCGTTTTACAGTTCAATCAGGAATTCTAATAAACTGACCTGTGCTTTAATGACTAATTCATTGTCTCCTTTACTACCTTCATGGGTATAAAGCGGATTAATGACTTGAGCAAGGTTAAAAACAGTACCACTGTGCTTTTCCTTCATCTATTATCAATCATCCTTTAGATTCTTAAGAGAGCAACGGAAATTGAAAAAAAATTAGTAATCCTTTTGATGGATGATAGCATAGGTAGGAGTGTATGTGCAAGATATAAGTGTGGCTATAGCATTAAGGGAAATGGCATGATAAGTAGTATCACATGAGGAGCTTGCATTTCAGGATGTGCCACATATATGGAGCAAACTGTAATGCTGTATGACAGGAGCATTATCATTTTGTGACAACAAAGCCACCACAGTTTTAGCCAACCCGAGCGAGGAAAAGAAGTCATATTTTTGATTATCCTCTCAACAGTGGACCCATAAATACCTGTTATCAAAATGGCCCAGAGACATAATCTCATATATTGCACTTCATAGTGCTTTACAGTACAAAGGGCTTTTAGGAAAAAACTCCAAAGAAAAAAGAAAAACTCCACTGCAGTTTAGAGAAGAGAGGTTAAGAATTCCACATGAGTTGTTAAACTTCTTTGACAGTTTCTTTACTTTTCTTTGCACTGTACTTCTTTCTTGTTGTTCAGAAAATCCCATGGAAGAGGAGAGAAATGAAAAAAAAAAAACAAAAAAAAAACCCAAAGGGGAGGCAAAGGGGAATGGCAAGGAAAAGGGAAGAGGCTGCGTCTCTTTGTTTACCATTCTATATTCCCATCACACATATGTACGCCTCTGCTGCATCTCTGGGCTCTTCCCATTCTTGGCCCAGTCATTTCTGACAATGTTAATGATTTAGTGGAAAGCCCTCCACAACGGATGATTTGTGACATGTAGGAAGGCTCGGAACGGGGGAGGACGGGGCAGGTTTCTGTGGGGAGTGTTTGGGATCCAGGGATGCCTTGAAGATGGTGATTCATTATATTTAAGACAAGTGTGACATCCTACTTCAAGGAGGCAGCACACATGTATGGAGGGGGAGATTTTTTTTTTTTCGGGTGGCCAAAGTGGGGAGGGGAAGGTAAGTACAAAGGAATGCCTCAGTGTTTTTGGAGATGACATAGGAATAGTAGGCAGGCATATGGAGACGGCAGACTGGAAAATAATGGGTAATGGAGGAATTTAGCCTCAGGCTATGTGCCTGCTTTGCCTACTTCTGTATAACTAGTATATTTATAATTCAAATACATACCTTTAATAATTAACAACCAGTGAATATTAAAGGAGAATGCAGGATATCTTTTCTACAGATGGAGTCAGGTGAAAAATAGTATTAAATTTCAAATTTGACAACAGCACAGAACAAAGGACGGAAGAGCGAAAACAAAAAGTTGGCTGCCATTTGTGGCCAATTTTTATCTCGAGCTCGCGCAGTAAACAAAAGCGGTCTGTGCCTGAGTGTGACGTTTATTTTTTCACACGTGGAAGCAAAAGAAAATTATCTCAATGTCGCTGGGTTAAAAAATATTTGTGTTCGTTATATTTACATTATAGTTAAAGGACATTCAATCACTGGCTGCCTGTACATGTACAGTAGGCTCATTGTTTCTGAGTTTCTCCTGGTGAATCATACCATAAGCCAGTCAGGGGCAACTCCCTGGAAACTTTAGTGTACAGTTACACAAGCAAACATCTCACTGATTTTCTAGCAGTTCCTCATTCGGTATTTGATTGTTGTCTGGAGTCATTGTGAACTTTTGCCACGCTCCAGTCATCAGCATAACAACACCAGGATTGGTCTGATGTTGACACCCTTTTTGTCTGGCCAAAATGTAAAACTGCAACGAGACACACACATCACAGAAAGAAACACACTATGACATTCATGTGACTGAGCGATAATCATCGACTCGCATTAAACACACACACACACACACACTACTCTGCATACAATTATGTGATTTCAGACACATTTAGGCTGAGGCAATTTGGAAATAAGAACTGTGTTACCAAACGCATTGAAATTCAGTGTATTTATGGAGAGCTCCTAGTGTGCCTTTTAAAATGAAAAATCCCAAAGGACAGTGTGTTTTGTAGTCTGTACACTAGTGGCACAAAAAAAGCTCTCATAGACTGTGTCAACCGATGTTATGCAAACACCAGAGTTCAACAAGAACCGATGCATTTGCATATTCTGGATCTGAAATGTGTTTCTCCTTTTTTTTTTTTTTTGTGCAGGCCCTGTTTCCATCTCTACTCTTTGATGTAGCTCATACATATTGACGACCCCGCCGAAGAAACCAACCATGTTAACTAAAGCATGAGCTCAATTTGTGCATCCTTTTAAAAAAAAAAATGGAGCATTAGTTTGTCCCATTTATATTTCCAGGCTTAATTAGCAAGTGAGAGATTGGACAATTAGCTCATCCATGCTAATTGATTATAATATTACAACTTGGCGATGATAGGATGAACATAGACTCCTCGTTCCATATTTCTCTAAGGGATTGATAATATATACAATGCTTCTGTGTAATGAGGGTTTTAAAAGACCAAATCAGCTGGGGAAATTGTTAATTCAATTCCACTCAGATGATACTGAGTTTTTCAGGGCACAAATGAATTGAAGTGAATTGCAGGAATGCAGGGATCTTACAGAATGGCACTGGTCCTTTTTTATTTATTTATTTATTTATTTTGACTCACGTCAACACAAATGATGTAGATCACTGGTTCATTTCAGTCAATGGCACAATAGGATGTGAACTCTCAAAGACCTGATCGTATCTAGGTCATTTCTCTTCCGCTCATAATTGAAAAGCTGTTTCTGTTTCATATCTGCAGCTTTCAGAAACGCAAATAATAAAAAAAAAAACCTCTCATGCAGCTTCGGAGGGAGATATACAGTGAATATGGAAGCAATCTGAGTGTTGCTATTGCTTGTATAGGATTACACTTTCTGTCACTATTTTACTGTCCCGCTCCTTATCCAACCTCACGGTCACACAGGGCCAATTCTATCCTCAGTTTGTCCAGCGTGTGGAGTGTGAAGCTCAGGTACGCACCTCTAACCGCCACTCGCCGGTGGCCCCCTCTCGAGCTCCATCACGATGTGACAGACTGTCACGAGCCGCAGGCCGCAGAGCTGTGCGGAGGGAGAGAGCTGCATGAATATGTGCTGATGTAGCTCACCTGGAAAGTCGCAGTAACAGGAAGTGTTCAAAGTTTCACTTTCCCTTAAACAAATATGACAAATTAAAGGAAACTTTTTGAGTTTTACAGCGATCAAGGGCACCGCTTTTGATATTTAGCCTAGCAAAAAAGCTGTGATCTGTTTTATCTTTTAACTCAGATGCCTTTTAGCCCAGATGTTAATTATGTATATTCTTAGGCAGCACTCGTGCTCTATTTGAGAATTATTGTTCTCTATTTCTCAAAAGACGTTTTTTATTGAGCACATCCCTGTTTTTTTTTTTTCTTTTTCTCCAGCCTCACCACACTATAAGAGCCATGTCTTGTTTCACATGTTCATCCTCAGGTGCAGCAAATAAAAAAAAAGATAAGATTCATGTGTTAAATGCTGAAGTATTACACGTCTTTACTGTGCTTAATAATTAATAGCCCATCCCATCACCCTATGAATATTTACATGCAAAGTGTCCCTGGGAGCCTTCCATACGCCAGAGGGAGAGAAGCCTGTGTGTTTATAGCATTAAACACTCAAACATCGTCACCGAAAACCCCATTTCGCCTCCAACCATGAAAAACACTCACTAAAGCATTGCAAGCATTTTATTTGTTGTTGCACAATGTAACCTATTCAACTTCCATTTAGACGTGGCAAGTCAAATTACAGGTGCTCTTTCTGTGCCGAACTGAAATCCCAGGACGCCGCTTGTCGACTTCGAACGTGAGGGGAGCAGAAATGAGCTTTCTCAGGTATTGTTTCCAGAACAACAACATTGTTCATTTGAGATCACCTTCCACTTACTGTGTCAAAGTGTCAAAGGTCTTGTCGGCGCTGCCTCTCCCCCCCCCCCCCAAAAAAAATCAAGGTATCTTTACGCAGCTAAAGATAATACATGGTATATTGAATTATTATTATCAATCCAGTGCTGTGGGAGAAAAAAGGTGCATGCTGATATAAAAAAAAGTTTATATGATACTGCACAACTGTAAAAGAGTAAAATAAAATATAGGATATAGAATAAACGCTGTATCAAAAGATTATAAACATTATATGACCGCTCAGCCTGCTTCAACATAACAACGCGCAGGAGGAAGAGCGCAATCAGATTCATAAATTTCCCACCTTTGACCCCAGAGAGAGACTCAGCAGGATGCAAATCAGGAAGGTCCGGGGATAGAGCAAAATACTCCTTGTTAAAGTTGCACTGCGGCCACCATAAAGGAGAGCACGAGCTAATAATGGACAAGGAGGGTATGTAATACAAATAAATACGCTGTTACTGGTGAACCTGGGCATGTTTGGCTCTGTTGCTCCCATTGGTGATATTTATCTAGGATGGGAAGGCTGAATGTTGTTGTTGCCTCTCTGCAGGTCCCCGAGCACTCAGATCTCCTCTCTGTCTCCTGTGTGGATAAGTAGTGGCTGCAAAGGCAATGCTGGTCTTTGATATTTCACTCCTCATTTGAATCAGTGGTCGCTTTATTTTACAATGCCAGGTAATTACCTGGGTACCTTGCTTGATCATGTGAACTCCTGCAGAACCAGATTGGAGGGAAGGAGGGAGAGAGTGAAGTAGGAAGGGGAGAGAAGGGGAGGGGAGGGGAGGGGGGGAGAGAGCTGGGCTGTGGGTATAAGAGAGGGGATGGAAATGGGAACACATAAACAGGAAAAAAAAAAACAAAAAAAACACACAAACACAAACAAACCATCTGCATTTGTTTACCTGCATTGTTTTCTGCGAGTATTTCAAACAGATGGAGTCAAGATGAAGACATGCACTGTGTTGTGTTAAGCAAGTGTGTTTTTTAAACATTCAGCTGTGGGGTTTTGTAGCAGGACTGTCCCGTGCTGTGAAGGCATGAGGTCACAGAAATGCATTTTTTTTTTACCCAGAGAGGAGATACACTAAAGTTTATTACAACTCAAATGAACTGGTGTTGTGTCTCCTGGGTTCAGTTGTTAAATTAGACTGGTCACTGTGAGCTGTGTGTGTGTGTGTACATGTGTGTGTGAGTGAGAGAGATTATTCAATGAAAGCTTTTAGTGATGAGCTGGCTGTGTATGTGACGGTGTGCTGAGGCAGAAACATTCGGATAAAAAAAAACAACAAAATGAGAGAGAAGAGCAAACCCAAAGACAGTTTAAAATGTTTTAATTCATCAGGAAATCACCACTTGAAGAAGCAAATTTACATGAGAACAGAATACAAGTTGTTACAGTACATACATGATGTGGGCTAAAAGACTTTATACATTTTGATAACAACATTCAAAACACAAAACTTGTGATTTATTTTATTTACAAGAGGAAGAAAAAAAAATGCTGATGCTTAATGGGGTTAAACTCAGTGTTTCAAATGGTTGGATATGGAACCTTGTCAATGATGTTTATTGAAGAGGAGAGCAGTGTTTACTCTGTTGTGTGACTAGAATATCAAAACCCGTCACTCCATGTGAATGCAGCTGCGTTCAGGCTGACTGACTGAGCTCTCCTTGGAGGAAACCAGCAGCAGACAACTTGGGTTTGGCCCTGAAGTTTAACTGAAAGACTGTAACAGCATTTCTATAAAATAATAAAATATATATATATATATATATATATATCTAGCTCCTGAATCCACATATGGAATAAAAAATTAGCACTAAAGCATTAACTATAAAAGCATGTTTGATTATATAAAGAAATACACTTTTAGGTTCAAGACTCCCTCACTGATGTTTTTTTTTCCCTTCTCACCTTTAATTAATTTTATGAATAAAGTTTTAATTGATGCAGATAGTTTTGTCTGATATTTTCAGCCTGAGTTTGGATGAAATATTTTTTTTTACAGCCACGTTTCATGTCACTCACGCACTTAACGCTGAATGCATTATTTCGGCTGTAGGCAAGTTTGCAGGCACTCGGAGGCAGAATGCTTTAAGTCTTCTGCAATTTTATCCCCTTCCTATCCTAATCATATTGAAACCATGAAAAAAAAAAAAAAAACCCTCCGCACTTTCACACCCTCCCTCCCTCCCCTCCTTCCCCCCTCCATTCGCTTCCGCACTGGACAAACAACACAAGAGTGGAATTTACATTCATTTCAAAGTGCAGAGGAGAATTAAGACAGTTTAATAAAGGCTTAAACCGCTCGGGTTGTCTCTCCAGCGCCTAAAGCCATATTTCCTCTGATCAGCGGAGGAGGGCGACTTTATTGGACATGTTTCTATTTCCAAATCCGCATAACAGGCAGCGATGCATGTATTTCCTATAATGTAGATAAGGGAGAGAGGGTTTGATATGTAATAAAAGGTGGGTCTGTGCTGCCTGTTTAAGCCCCTTAAGCCTGATAAATGATGAGCGACAGAGGCACAGCAAGAGGGTCACCGCTATTAACTCCTCGGTTTCCCGGCCTCCACTTAAACTTCTCTCAATTACATGTGGTAATGTGGCTGGATACAGGCCTTATATGCTTCGATTTGTTCAATCTAACTGAAATATATCTCTATATATCTATATATATAGATAGATATATATATAAGAAGAGGAAATCATAGCCAAATATTCACAGCGCTTTGTGAATGTTAGGGTGTCCCTATCAAGCCACGTGTTAGGGGGGAAATAGGGATTACTAACACATGCACACCAGATATTCTGGGACAAACACCCAATGCAAGCTCATTAAATCAGCATTTGGTGTATCCGCACAGGCGTTTACGACGGGCTCTAATCTCGGCGGTGACCTGCTCCAACTGTGTCACAGGCGAGCAGAGCAGAGAGGCTGCAGAGCAGGAGGAGAGTTTTTCTCTGACCAACTATGGCTGGAAAATATTCCTCTTTTACATGTTAGGAAAACGCGCTTCGTTTTGAAATTCGTTTGGAAAATATCGCTTTGTAGTTTTACACCTGAAAATAAAGAATTTTATGGAGATGAAGAAGCATTTAAAAAAAAAAAAAAAAAAAGGTTATTTCACAGCGGTGATGTTTTATTTATATAATATTGGTTATTTTAACGCGCTGTTTTCCATTTCACAAAAACATTAATCCATTTTTTAGACTTTGCTTTAAGTTTAATTTAATCTTTTTTTATATATATATATTTTAACGTATAATAACACCTGCAACAGCAGAATGTAAAATCGTGCAAATTAAAACAATAATAAAACAATCACATAAACATCATATTTACAGTTATATATAAACCAGCGGATTAATTGTTAATTTCAAAAAATATCTAACTGATTTTGATTTATATGGAAATATGAAAATAAATTAGACGATAAAATAAATTTATGATATTTCTTGCGCACATAATTAAAGACAAACTTCGGCTAATAAAGGCCACATTTTTCTTGTTCGTGTGGAACAGTGACAAGTCTTATAACAGCGTCGATAAAAAAAAAAAAAATAGAAGGAACAAATGTCTGAATTACACAAACTCACGCACACATTCAAATCTTCATATTGTTATATTTTTATATTGGCAGTCCTGTGGTGTCAAAAAAATAATTATTTGATTGCAAAGCCTTTGATTTGAATTTTAAAATACGATTTTGTTGTACTTTATGGACAGACTTTCGGCACATTTAGATGTTCTTTCGTGGGCCTTTTCTCATTTGTTGCAAAGCGCTCATCAGATCGGCCTCCGCTGCGGCCGCCAGGTGTCGCTAGAGGGCCACATATTTCTCATGTACCCCTCCGATTCTTTGAAGGGAAAAGCCACAGTTACATTTCACGTTGGCCTCCTCTCTCTCTCTCTCTCTCTCTCTCTCTCTCTCTCTCTCTCTCTCTCCCTTTCCCTCCTCCCTTTACTAACCATCTGACACCAGACTCTGAGAATCGGTGGAGGGGAAAATGAGGCTTTGGAGCTGAAGAATTTACAGTTAGTCGCGAAACTTTTACAAGTATTTGAGTTGCTCACTCCACTTTCTGAAACCCTATAGTCACATTTCACTCTGGGGTCAAAAAGAGTTCAGATGCAGGGGACTGAGGTAATGCTTTCTGCAAAAAGGAAAACACCGAGAAGTCAAGTTATTATAAATAAATCAGAAATAAGATCATCTGGAAATCTGTTAACAAATGAGGAAAATCCAATGCAGTTCGTAGGGAGGAAGAAGATTTAATAGTTGTCGTCTCTACAGATGGCGACGCAAATATGCATTTCTTTTATTGGGCTCAAATTTTTAATCTTTAACTTAAATTATGCATCATCAAATGCATTCTGTTTTTATTTAGTAATTTACGCAAAGAAAAAAAAAAAGAAATGGACTGCAAGGTTTCTGCTTTCCGAGCCTCTCCAGCAGTCAGTCTATGATCCATTCTTATCTCAGCCTCTCTATACATTAGCTTTGCTAATTTACATAATCTCAAATACTGAAGAGGGCCAAAGAAGAACAAAGTTACAAACAAGATTAGGGTGATTTTATTTGTCCCTGCGGTTGAGCGCCGATTGTTTCTCCAGGAGTGTTTAAGGTCACTAAGAGGATTTGAAGCTCGTTTCATATCAGTGATCTTTTTGAGGGAATTAAATCAACAATGCATTTCTCTCTCCATATTTAGCAACAGGCTTGTGTGTGTGCGTGTGTGTGTTTGTGTATGTGTGTGTGTGTGTGTGTGTATGTGTGCGTGTGTGAGAACAACCAAACCCTGCAGGGCAAGAGGGATTGTAAGTCCTGCAAAGAGTAAACAGAGGAGTGGAAGTTCAGTGCTGGCGCTCTGGTCGCATGCAGGCGGTCCATGGTGCACCTTTTAGGATGTGACATGCAGTGGATCTTTAGCCTGGTGATTGTCCCAGTAGTGTTTTCCTTGAAATGGATCCTCTCCCCCCCCCCTAATGAATCCAAACGCAGCTGGCCATGTCCCACACGGACACCGAGAGCTTTAACCCTAAACTGACCTCAATTTGACACCACCAGATGAAATTTTACCGCCTGTTAATGCCATCCACTGATTTTTTTTTTTTTTTCAAACGTGTAAGAGTTGTGTGTGCGCACCTGAAAAGGGCCGCGACGTGAAAGCCACTTGTAAGAAAACTACTTAAAAAGTGTAATTGTCTATGATAGTTGTCCTTGTGGGATTATCTGGATTATAAACGCGGTCAGGTTATAAGCAGGGGAGTTAAATTGGCACAGGCCTTGTTTATGAGGGGAAAATTAATTTTAATTAACTATTGAGTGAACGATGATTAAAATGAAATTAGTAAATTAAACACCGACTTGTGTAACACACTATTTATGTCGCATAAAAGGATATTATTAGGCGAAATTAACTAAATATTGTTAATTATGACGCGTTTTGTTAATAGACTCCATTATACTCGTAAATAAATCGTTCACAAAAGGAGTTTTAAAATTTCACGCCGTTAGGAGTCGTTGCTGGAAGTTTTATAGGGAAGGGTTTCTGTGGAGCCGTACATTGGACACGCATAATTAGCCTCTGCTATTTTCACACGCTCTTCGGGTGTTTACATCACTCTCCTCGGGGGCAAATCACATATTTCCACGATAAATGCGTAAAAATGCCGGTAAAAAAGAGCTTAAGATCCTGAAGTATGTGTTTTTAAAAATTCGCTCGAGGTTTTGTAATTTTTTTTTAAAGATGCTCTACTGTACAACTTAGCGGCAGCTTTATCATTAATATGAAAATATATTAATTTTATTCGCTTTTTTTTGTAGTCCAGCCTCAAAACTTCCCCTTCACTGCGCCTGGAAGGACGCGCGTTCACAACAAAAGCGGTAGATACAGTATAAGGTTTACTTACCATGGTTGTCCAAAGGAGGAGGATGAAAACAAAAGTCAAGCGTTAGTGCGCAAATCAACGTGAACGATAGTATTTAGCTTATGAAAATATCAGTCTTCAATAGCAGCAGAGTCTGCCGGGCTGGTTGTGTTTACAGAGTGTAAGAGAGACTTGGAGATGGTGAATGCCTTGGCTCTCTGCGCACCGCTCTGCAGCTCCTTCCCGGGGTATTGCACGTTGAAATGTCCACACAGCCGTTTGTCAAACCCTGCAGTCCTACACTTCCCACCCCCCCTTTATGCCAACAAACATAACTGTTGTCACGGTTTCATTTATTAAATCTTTTTCTTTTCTTTTTTTTAAACTGCTATTTCTGCAATCGACCCCGAACAACTCTGCTTGGTATTTTGTTTGTTGGGAGAGTTTATTGACCCTCCAACGGTAGCCACAGCCCATCTCCTTGAGCGTGTGTCTACTTTAATCCTAACCTGTGAATAATTAATTTCCACCATCAAAAATGTCACGGAGCCATAAATGGAGCCTTTATGTGAGAACCTATCAATACAGCCATGATGCCATATTAGCATTGATGGAGCTAAATATTAAAGGGGATAGATGGCCTGCTTCTGTTTTGTGCGTAAAGAGCTCAGGCTCCAAAAAGGGCTTCACTGCAATCGATGGCCGGAGCTTTGCTCCTCCTCTAAACTTCAATCTCCTCACATGATTGATGATCTTGGGGAGCTTTGATAATTGACTACTCTGAGGTAAGGCACAGATTTCTATCAAGAGAAGGGATTGGACGAAAGAAACATACAAAATTACTTTCTCCAAAAGCTTTTTTTTTTTTTTTTTTTTTTTACCTCTTGGAAAAGTTCATTCTAGGCTTAGAGGGGTGCTGCGTGTCGTTTAATTTGCAAAACGACCAGCACAATAATTAGTTGTGAGATTAGGAGGTATTACTGAGATATTACGTAGGCACAGCGGCTTATAAACACCAAACAGATAACAAGTAAGCGTCATGCTCATATATTAAACTCAGCTTTCATAGGATGTCCTGGTAATTTTCACCGAAGATGCCTTATACTCTTTTCTTTCACTTCTATCAGTGACTGAGAATGGATAAAAGTTTATATATTTTGTAATATGTATGTAACATTTTACCGTGCGTAAAAGTTTGAATGCATAATTCTGCTTTAAAGTTAACTTTTTTAAACTCTAAATCAGTTGAAGTGAGTCAGTGTTGTGTTTAATTCAACCCAAAGCAGTTGCAGCCTAAGTGTCCGCGCTGCTAAACCTTCCTCACACAGCCTTTTCTGCTTTTTCTTTAGGACTCCTCTCGGCGAAAAGGAATTGGGTGGGAGTTGGAGCTGAGTTTGGCTTTTACCACCAGTGTGGAGTTGAAGCCGTCCCTGTGCCTCGCATATACTCTGCATATCACAAGATTTGGTCTCTCCTCTCTCTTTTCTGGAGCTGCTGTAGGACTGGCTATGGCCACCACTACTTCCGGGATCCGTCATTTCATTCGCCCACCGCTCAGCGCTGCGAACTGACTCTGTTTCTATAAGCAAGCTAGCAGCCAACCTGCCAACACTCGCTGACACTCACTCATCTCAGTCTCGCCAGATAGACGAAATACCTACGGGGGAAAGAAAGGAAAGATCTGAATCGCAATCTCTTAATTTCTACTGCTTTTTTTCTTTTTTTTCTTTTTTTACAGTGATAATAAAACAAGATAGCGATCTGGAGGCATTAAAGGAGACGCGGACTTGCGGGATGAAAACGGACTAAAAAGATTCGTCCTTCTCTTGAACATCATCACCAACCGTCATTCATTCATTACCTTGACAACCTCTGGCTTTGATTGACAGCTGGAGTGGCAAAAAGCCATGAGACACGACAGTTTAGTTACATGCAGGTTGTTGATGGGCCGATTGTAACCTTCACTTTGGCGCATTTTTTTATTTTTTTTTTCCGAGGAAAGAGGGAAAACAAGAAAAATTGCAAAACTCCCTGATGCTACGATTTCAACTTAACCACACTGGCGAATAGGAGAATTCGCAAAGTTGGTTGAAAAGGGAATCTTGCCACTAAATCACTTTCTAACCGGGACTGGGATATTAAATATACGACAGATTCAGGAGTTTATTGGAGCGCAGCCTGATGGCGCAAAGGGTAGGTTTTAAATCTCCTACACTTACCTGTTCAAATCCACTGTAGAGAGGCCCTCGTATCGCTAACCTCTTGTCGGGTGGTGGCAAATTTACAAAGTATTCCTATCAAAGCCGCTATATTTGACATTTTTGCAGCGCCCTTACTCTTCAAGCAAAGTGACAGCCTCTGCTTTTACCGACAGCCTCCGCGACAGTCGTGAAGCAGTTTCACAGGAGACTCCAAACTAATTCTCTCTTTTCACCCACCAAACTCTCATACCGGGATCACCAAAGTTATAATGTTTTTGGTAATGACAAACCGTTAAGCAGATATAATATATGATACTTTCTGCCCTGGCTGCAGCGCATTTTCAACGCAACAGCTTATTGGTTTCTGCTTTGCGTATATTCAAAATGAGACGGCATGCTTTCTGTACTTTTCACATTTGTTTAAAAAGTAGCCGGGCAGCCCGCTGACTTTTGCTCTGATTTTATTCCCAGTACGATGAGCTGGCCCATTACGGTGGGATGGACGGAGTCCCGGCGTCGATGTACGGGGACCCGCATGGTCCCCGGCCGCTTCCCCAGGTCCACCACCTGAACCACGGACCGCCGCTGCACGCCAGCCAGCACTACGGAGCACACGCTCCTCACCCAAACGTTATGCCCACCAGTATGGGCTCTGCTGTCAACGACGTTTTAAAGAGGGATAAAGATCAAATTTATGGGTAAGGTTTGCATGGACCAAATATATGTTTTTTTCCCCTAATTTTTCAGCTTTTCTATAAGTTAGTATTGTTGAAGTTTCTCTCCCACCACTAAATTCAAACAGTGTTTTGTGCAGGATTGACCGCAATTTTGGAGCCCCATTGTTGGTGAGGGGAGTTTTGTTAATGTGTAATTTTATACGCTTTGTAGAAGGCATCGTCAAGCCTTCAGTAAGTAAGCCTAGAGCTTGAAATACAAGCTATGAAATAAAAAGGAAGCTCTCTCCCTTTATAGTAGTCCAAGCTTTGAAAGTCACAGACTGCATGGAAATATAATAAAAACAATTTTCAACATCACAACAATTGCTCCCATGTTATAAACTTTGCTTTAATATTACAGAACACTATTATTTGTCTGTCTTTCAAATAATCTGGAATAATTTCAACGTTCTTGTTGTTGCCTGCAAAAACTTCTAAAATGTTTACAAATGAAACACACACACACACGCAGGACGTGTTACAACGCACCGTGTGTCTGTATAAATATGCTATTATCAGATTATTTTCACATATTGGAAGAAAACGTATTTAGATGTTCTTACTGATGGTTGCAAAACGTGTTTATAGATATTTCTCACTCACACGTGAAAGTGCTGTAATCCACAGTGTATCATTACAATCAGGGATCCACTGATCTCTATTACTCACGTTTTAGATGCGGAATAAAGTTTAGCTTCATTTTTTTAGACTGACACAAATATAAATGACATTATTAAAAAAAAAATCTGAAGCCAGTTTTATGACGTAAACGCATGTTATAGAAATATCCCCATTTACCTGGAATTATAGTTTAGATTTTAAAAGTGATTTTGGGGAATGTTTGTCTTCTGATGTTGGCCGACTGAAAATTCAAGTTTACCTTTTTTTTTTATTCACCCCTGCATCACTGTTAAAGCTATAGGCCCATTAAGGAAGAGCATTTTAAAGTCCTCGGTGTCTCAGTTCGTGAAAAAAAAGTAACTCTGCAGATTTATTATTTCATTGTAAGTTTTATTTTTGCTTAAAGGTGATAATTTCTCTAAAATCTTAGTGGCATCTGTCGCGTGTGTCAGTTTTGTTATTGCAGAGTTTTGATGACTTCTCAGCCTTTTCAGTATGTAGGCTACTGAAAGAAATGTCAGTCTCAACAAGTCGATTAATATCATATTGAGTCTAAAATCCTTACTTTCCCCCCCGAACGAGTAGTAAAAAAAAAAAAAAGCCAGATGCGCAATTACGCTTGTTCCCAACTCAAAGCAGCTTCTAAAAATAACATGTGGAAACAAGAGATATTGTTTTACCAGCTTTATTCTTTATTTTAAGCTGTCGTCACTTCTTCTAAGAGAACTGTGTAAAAAAAATTATGCAGTTGGGGGAAAAGTCAAATAGTCTCATCCAACGGTGAGATATTATCAGTTTCTTTAGGAACAGTGGGATCTTTGGCCAGAGAAAGAAGAGAAATGCAGGTTGATTGGACACTTTTTGCAGTGGGCATTGTGGATCGGGTGTGCTGCATGTACTCAGGCTGTGTTTCCCTTCTTGCAGTCACCCTTTATTCCCACTGCTCGCACTGGTTTTTGAGAAGTGCGAGTTGGCGACGTGTACTCCGAGGGAGCCCGGCGTAGCAGGCGGCGATGTCTGCTCCTCAGACTCCTTCAATGAGGACATTGCAGTCTTTGCCAAACAGGTCAATTTCAAAATATCAAATGTATATATATATAAATATATATATATATATATTGTGGGTGTTGTGGCTGCGTCACGGCACATAGTTTTCTGCCTGCTTCATTATTATTATTTTTTTTTGTGTGCAATGAAACGTCTCTCTACATATGATTAAAGAATAGTGTGTGTTCTCTGCAGATTTTTTAACACAAAAGTTGTCTCATTTATGAGTTTTATGTTATCAAATTACACCCCAGAATAAATAAAAGAAAAAAATAGACGCACATTCCGCTCATTTCATACCAAACTAACTTTGACATTTGGTGTATTATTTTAGGTCCGAGCAGAAAAACCTTTATTTTCATCAAATCCAGAGTTGGACAATTTGGTAAGCGCACACTTTGACCTCTCTGTCTCACAATAATTCTCGCTTCAGTGTGGTTGTACTCTGCCTTGTTTTGGGATACTCTGGACTGTCCGCAGCATCACACAGTAAATATGTGAACATATAATTTAAACTTCCGCACAGATGTCAGATCAGTTTTCAAGTGAAGCTGTCATTGTTCAATCTTCCCACCTTACTGACCCAGCTGACCGCTGTGTAATGACTTATTAGACTGTGAGAAGCAGCTTCTTTTTAGAGTTACAACATAGTTTGTACTCTTGCTGGCTATAGTGTGTACTATATTATGACGGGAGGATTATCATATAATAAGTCTACACTGTTGTAACAAATATTATTACCGTACATTTTGTGATATAAATCGCGCTCCTTTTCATTTGTTTCAGATGATACAAGCCATACAAGTATTACGGTTTCACCTCTTGGAATTAGAAAAGGTAAATATTATAAATCTTTATATTTTTTAGAGCTCTCTGACCTGCATGATGCTACCTGCACAAACAGCATGTATGTTCACTGATATTAAACCTACTTCAATATTCAATATCCAGTGCAGTGCTTTACTTATCAGCATATATTTAAAAATAAACCGGAAACTTTCAGGTTTTATCATTTTCATAAAATATGCTATTTTATTTAGTCAACTATTTATGCAGCTGGAGTGATTATTGATAAAACATGCTGAAGCCTCTTTGCTCACGTTGTACATTGTTATTGATCCACAGATTTAGTTTCAACTGCTCATTATTTCGCCAGCTTACGGCATGCTGTTTATTTTTTTGTCGTTCAACTTGTTGCTCCAGTCTCAGGAGAATAATAAGCACTGCAACAATTTCACTATTGTTTCCTTGCCGCCGATAATGCCCCTTAATTGGAGTTATTCTTGGACTGGTTGAAGCGTTTCCCCATCCTGAAAAAGGTGTTTTCTTCCTTTTCTTTTTCTATAGGTGCATGAGCTCTGCGACAATTTTTGCCACCGGTACATCAGTTGTTTGAAAGGAAAAATGCCAATAGATCTAGTTATTGACGAACGGGATGGCAGCTCAAAATCAGACCACGAAGAACTCTCGGGATCGTCGACTAACCTTGCAGATCATGTGAGTAATAACATTTATTTTATTTGTAATGTGTGATGTGCAGTTTTTTGTGTGTGCACGCTTTTCTGTTTATGATGGAGTTCATCTGAGCAATTCGGATTTTTTTTTTTTTTTAAAAAAGAAACTGCATATAGATAATGGACTACTTTTAAATAATCTTATTTATGATGTTTCTCATAATGCCAACTTTTGGGCTACTTAGCCTCTGCTCAGTGTGTGACCCTGCTGTGCCATCAGTAAATAGAGCATGGTCTGCTCTGCAAGGAAAATCTGCCGATCGATGTTCTAAGGTCAAAAGCTAGATGTGATACAATAGACTTAGTTATTGTTTTAGTCTTTTGATTAGAGCCAGTCATGTGTGCATAATGCAGTGCTTGCTTGTGTGTTCGAGGTTTGAGTGTGTGTGTGCGTGCGTGCGTGTGTGTGTGTGTGTGTAGTGTGTGTGTGTGTGTGTGTGTAAATCGCTGCCGTGCGTTATTGGAGTGTTGCACGCTGAAAAAAAAAGAAAAAAAAAACGTGAGGCAATTATCTGTTACGCAGGTTTAACGTTAAAGCAGGGTATCAGCGGTAAGCTTTAGCTTTAGGCCAATATTTAAAAAGAAAAGGGCTTTATATATATGAGGCTGTGGGAGCTGGATATGGCCTGTGCGTAAAGCTGTGGATTTTGCTGCAGAGGTGGAGAAAGTGGTAGCCTATTGAAATAGATCTCAGAGCTAAAGGCTTACCATCAATGTCAAGTTCACAAGGCATATGATGGTTCGTCTGGAGGCCTTCCATTGCTGTTGATGTTAATGTGTTTAATTGTTTCGTATTGATTGCCGTGTGGTTTGCTCTGCAGTGGCTTTCTACTCTGCTCCCCATTTTATGGCTGGAGGCTCCATAATGCTGAATTCAATTATATGCACCTGAAGTACAGCTTTAAATCTGAGGATCGATACCCTGGTTTAAATCGTGCATTTTCGGTGTAATAAACACAGGCTCTCCCCGCCATATGGATTGAGTTGACAGTGTAATATTGAGTTGATATCTGTGAATTATTGCGTCTTGCATGCCTGTGATAAAGCTAATGTTTTGGTGGGGTAGTGGTGGTGGTGGTGGTGGTGGTGGTGGGGTGCGTGGAGGAGAGGGGGGGTGGGGGGTGGGGGGGGTGTATGTGCAGCTATTGCAACAAAGTAACTAGTTAATATCTGTGCAGCACAAGGCCAAGCCTATTAGGAATTAAAGCAGATTTAAGTGTTATGCAAAGTCACTGCGCTACATCTGTTGGGTCTGGCTATAGGCCTAATAGCAGTGGATTCCCTTTGAAAGCCCGTCGCGTTTACAGGGACAAGCAGCGCACTGCACAAGGTGAATTAAAACGTAATTAGACCTAAGATGCCGATGTTGCTTTGAGAAGCGGTCAGAGCGACAATATTGTGGTCCTCCAACACAAGTGTAGAAATGAGGCATGCTGTTGTTTATATTGTAGAGATTAGATAAACTAGCCTGTTTAGTTTCATGGCAGATGGTTGATACTCAAGCCAATTTCCAATGGTGCCTCCAGTGCTTAGACACCAGCTTTTTTTTTTTTTTTTTTTCAGCAGTCCACTTGTGAGAAATATTTTGATAATTAGAAAATTAGATATGCCAATAAAGTAAATCAGGAGCAGCAATAAACAAAGAAGGTGCATGACAGCATGACAAGCCATTCATCTTGGAGTCATTTGGACTGACCACCTCATTATGTATTTAAGTTTTGAGGGATTTATTTCACTTTTGTGGCACCAATGAACTTTTTATTATACCCAACTGCTGGGCTGAATTTCACAAAAGCAGAAGAGAGTTTCCCCCCACCTTGTTTGACTTTAGAGCTGCATCTGAGCTGAGAAGTGATTTTTTTAATAATGGTTGAATAGTTTAAGTTATTGAACAATACGCACTCTGGTATATTGTTGCTTTTTTATAAAGACAAAGCTTTATTTTTGTAGTGTGTGTGTGAGCATTCGTGCACCTCGCGATGCTTTAGTGGGAAGAAAAAAAAAATGCAGAAAGTTAAACTACTGAAGTAAAAATGGCACTCTCGCTGCATTTGTGTGTTCAGTGCAGTTATGATCTAAAACCCTTGTAGGAACTTCTCCAGCAGTCATGTCTTATTGAAAGGAGTCCAGCTTTACGTGCCTAAATGTGTTTTGAATATGGGAACAATGCACAAAATGTATTTGGCTGCAAAACTGCGCCGCTGGATGGAAAGCAATTTCTGTCCTACTAGTCTTGATTTATTTATTTTATTTATTCATTTGTATTTGGCTCTGTTTTATTATTCATTTCTGTCCTCGCTTCCCATTGAAGAGAGGAAGGCGATTTGATAGTTAGATATGCTAATTTATTTAGTTAGAATCTCTCACGTCCATTTTTCTTTGCTTTGATATGCATTTTTAATATATAGCCCTGGGCTACATCTCATTTGGTGAAAGTTGTTTTTTCTGGAGATGATGAGGCTCTTCACTGTGAAGGAGGCGGCCCGTTGAGCTTGTTTTTATGCGTGTATGTGTCTCCTTCCTTTTCTACCTCTTTTTCTTTCCCTCCTCTCCCTTCTTCATACCTGACAGTGGAGCATAATGAGCACAGTTTT
Source organism: Thunnus albacares (assembly GCF_914725855.1). Classification (NCBI taxonomy): domain Eukaryota; kingdom Metazoa; phylum Chordata; class Actinopteri; order Scombriformes; family Scombridae; genus Thunnus; species Thunnus albacares. The sequence goes on from NC_058120.1 coordinate 17,946,492, forward strand.
ATTTACACTTGAATGCAGCATTGTCTCAGAGATGATTGGATTATGGTATAGTGAGAGCGGGATGAGGCCTTGCTGACACTGTTGATTTCCCTTATTCGCTTGCGGTGACTATCTCAACCATGTAGCCCACCCAAGGCTTCCTAACTCATCGCCCCTCCTCAGATCAACCCCATCCTATTTAAAAGAGAGGAAAAAAAGATGTTGTATTACACGTGAAGGGTGATGAGGAGGGGAGAAAAAAAAAAACACAGAGCAGTGTAAAAGGTTGGTATAGTGTGTGTGCTTGTCAATGGTTTGCTCTCTTGTCTTTTAATTAATGAATAATAAAATTTTGGTCTCTTCTGTGCTACATCCAATTAGGGAGGCAAATAGAATTAACAGTGTCTGAATATTATCTGTTCTAATGAATTAGCCTTTGTGTCTTCTGTGCTATTGTGCCGATTCTTCAGTTAGTTACATATTAGCAGAAGGCTTTTCATTTCCTTTATGCATATGCATTATGCTTTTGAAACTCTTTTGCATTTCTGCATACTTTAAGACTTATACAGACATACTGGAGGATTTGCAGGGCCCGCCGCTTTGTTTTGGCGAGCTTTCCTCAGGGAGTGATAGTAGTTCCCGTAGAGGGTTATGGTGTAGCTTATCTTGACTCTGCATGGCTGGAAAGGGAAAAGGGAGAAGAAAAAAAAGCCCCTTTCTGTTTACATTTGATTCTCTGGTACAGACTCTGGGTGCAGTAGACCATTGGTCAGATATGGTGGTGTCACAGGTTCAGTCAAGTAATGCAATAGTTCATCTTGTGCCCATGTAGTGATTTACTGTGTGTATTAGGGGCGATGGGTGCTCAGTAATGTCCTGTTTCTGTATGTCACTATGCGTGGTGCAGAGCAGCCCTCTGCCTCCGCTCACTGCCTGTGGACAGCGAGCCCTCGGGCCGAGCCGGCCTGCTGAACCGTGGAATTTCTCCGTTTTGGAGGTGCTCTAATTCAACTAGCTTTGTTCTCCTCGGGGACCGACTGCGTTTGGATCTCTCCCCCCCTCGTGAAAACAGTGCATCGTTGACTTGGACCGCTCTGTCTGTTCTACACAATTGTTTTGTGATGGTGGGATGTCTGGCCTTACATTTCCTATTTGATTAGTGTTCAGAGGCAGGGCCCTGTTGGCAGGCATATCTAATCATCGCTACGGTGGCTGGAGAGAGGCTAGGCTCACTTGTTGCATATCCCACACTCCCCTTCCTTTAACTGCATGTAAAAGTGCTGCTGTAAATACCCGCAATGAATAACAGTTGCCGAGGAGTCATTTTAGGATCACGAGATACATGTATGTTGACTTGTACTTAAATACAACACACAGTCGGTGATAATACAGACATATATTTACATACTCATTTACAAGCCCATATTTTCCAGTTATTTACTAACTGAAAGTAGAATTATCTATAATGACTTGTCTGTTTCATTTCATATTTTAGATTAGCACTGTCATTTTGATGTGTGCCAAACTCATGAGTCACAATAGAAATTGCATTTTTTTTTAATTTAATCTCTTCTCTCTGAGGACATATTTGTACATGTAATGTGCCACTCACTACAGTGAATAAGGTTGGTTTTGCCTCAGAGAAAGTTTTCAAGCATAAATACAATCAGTCAATCGTGTCTGTTAAAACATGCTGCGGTGAATTATTAGCTGCTAAATTAAGGTCTCTTTATATTCTAGATAATTGAGGGTGTTGTAAATACTCAGCTGTTCAATAGAGGTGCACCTAAATTTTTCTAAATGGGCTGTATATAATTACGTGCTCAACCCAACCAAAAATATGTGAGGAGTTTTTCTCTGTTTATGCCATGTGGCAAGATGTGTCTTGAAATGTCAGCTCGCTTTATGATTTACGAGTCCTGTGTTTTTCTGGTGTGTCAGCGATTCTGTACATGTTCAGCACAGGATCCCTGTAGCTTCTCTTTGCTGTATGTCCAACACACACACACACACACACACACACACACACACACACACACAAGGCTAGTTGTTCTCAGTCTATACCTTACACTGCTATCACACCAACAGATTTCTTCCCTTCCCTCCAGGTTCCAGGGGAATTTGAGGGAAATTCAATGATGCCGCTAAATCAATTTTATTTGAAATTCCTAGGGATGTAGGCAGAGTGCAGTGAGGGAAGTGAGATTGCACCAGGCAGGTGTTTGTAAATGAGAAACAGGGGACAGGAGCGGAGGAGACGGCAGCATTCTCCCGCTCTCATGTGGCCTGGCTGTACTACAAGCCTTCCTCCCCATATTGTCTCCTGCTTTTATATTAATTACAACTTGTATTATCAGTCACCAGTTGCTAACCCCAGCAAATAGAAAAGGCTGCCCCTAGAGACCGTGCTTCTTTTGTATCTTATTCTCCATCTAGTCCTATTGTGTTTGTGTGTGTGTGCGTTCCCGCCTGCACATGTATGTGTGTTTGCTTGCTGGCATTCTCCTCCTCCTCCTCCTCCTGGTAACACTGCTCTTTAACACAATTAGTGAAGAGCATGGAGTGAACCATGTTTGACTCCTAATTATGCCCAGCTTTAGGGAATAGTCACATGGGCTGTAGGCCTTTTTTTTTTCTCCTCTTTTGCTTCTTCTTCCTCGATTTTTTTTTATTTTCGAGGACTCCTTGTGTAGGTTGAAGGAGACTGTTTGGGTGACATGATTTTTTTTTTTTTTACAACTTGTTTGAACTTTATCAGACCCACAGGGGTTATAACAAAATGGTTGTGTGTGTTTGTGTTGCGCGGTATGGTGTCTGATGATGCACCCTCCATAGCTCAGAGAGACCCACTAAATTATTCATAGGGGAGGAAAGGCTGTTGCTTTTGTCGCCTTGTTGAGCGTGGAAAGTTAATGCTGTTGTTGTGATATTTGCTGCCTTGTTTTGCAGACAAGCGTTATGAATTACAGGTGACTTACAGGTATTAAAAAGAGGAGTGTGTGCTTCATCAGACACAGTATATCCACTGTATATGCACTGGGCAGCTACTGTATTACCATTATTATTATAAAGTGCTGCACTCTACTTTTTGCCCTATAGGAACCAAACTAACAAAGCTTTATCTATATCCCTGCATACAGGCCCATTAAACCCACAGGGTAGCAAATCACAGCAAAATATCATTCCCTTTAACACCATTAACTGAGGTGTCTTTGAATTTAATTTAGTACCAGCACCATTAAAAATGACACATTACTCTGCAATGATAGCTAAATTAAGTTCTATCGATTCAGCTGTTGCATTAAAACCATGCTGTGGCCATAGCTGCCAAGTGTTAGAGAGAGAGAGAGAGAGAGAGAGAACAAGAGAGCGAGAGTGTGTGTGAGAGCAGCGAGCATAGTTTTTCAGGTCTGTCTCCCGTCTTCGTCGGCAGTGGGTGTCTCATTGTGAGGAAGTAGAACCCAGTCATTTTCTCCTCTTGGAACAACAACAGGCTGTTCAGCGTGCACTGAGACCAGCTCTGCTAAAATACTGTACATTATGCACTCTGGGAGTTCTGGGATTTTTATTTGTCTTTCTTACTTCCCTCTGTGTTCGTACGAAGAAGACAGAATTAGATTGTTTTGGGATGGTTGATGGGTTTTTCCCACATTAGTGACTTTACTCAGCCTGCTGTGCGTTGTGAGCAGAACATTACTATAACAACACACCTTGCTTCTGAGAAGTATACCATGTGTTGATCAGTGGCCCAGAGAGTGAACACATCACAATCACCCATCCCTCTCAAAGCGGGGACACTTTTCCCTCCACTCATTCTAGAGGGCTAAAACCCATGCACGGGCTATTGTTCACTCTGTCTTCTTACCCCTCTTCTGAGTAATTCTCCGAGCTCTTTATCTGATTGCCATCCGGTGAACAGCTGACGCTGAGAGGGCCTTGAGTGGAGCGGAGGGTCTGAAGGGCCTTGTGTGTTTCTGTCTGCTGTTTTCAGCTCGGAGCTGTTTGAGAAAACAGCCCTCCTTCCCCAAAAAACTTAGCAGATAAAAGGGCCTCGCTCACAGGCATAGCAGCAGCCTCGCCTCCGCAGCAGAACAAGCAGAAGCACATCAGGACTGCACACCCAGGGGAGCTCGGCAGCCGCTTGTCTTGTAGCCTCTGTTTCCCCGCAAACTTCCACTAGTCTCCAGGCACTATCCTGTCTGTCCTCCTCCAGTACAGCTCACTCTGACTGGAGCACCAATGCAGGCAGGCAGGCTCCTCTCTGGTGGGAGCTGAGGGAAAAGAAGTTCATCAGGAACACTGCTGCAGTTAGACAAAATGGTAAAAACGGTCTCTTTCTTGGAATATTCTACGGCTTGTACATTTTCCCTCTGTTTTCATACGTATGTATGTATGTATGTATGTGTGTTTCTGTGTGTGTGTGTGTGTGTGTGTGTGTGTGTTTCTGGGGAAGAAAAAAAAAAACCCCATAGCGGGAACTGAGAAGTGGGTTGAGGTTTGTGGGAAGACTTGGTGCAGGCCTGTGTTTGTTTGGCTTGGGCTCTGCTCAAGGGGCTGCTTCTCTCGGGCCCCAAACAACGTTGGGCTTAGGTTCGCCAACATTTTGTCATCATGCTCAGGTGACATGTTAAATTGGGAAAGACTAGCTAGGGTTGTGTGAGCTACGAGGCAGTATCAACTCTGTGTGGGAGGCTGTTTGGAGTGCGTATTTGATTGAGCCTGTGTGTTTGCGGGCATGAGCGTAGTAAATGACGTGATCGGTCTGTCCCTCTATTGCCTGAATGGCAGAGGAAATTCCACCTCTAGCCTGCCTTCATGTGGCACTGATAAAGCCTTTCCTGTACAGTAGAAAATCCTGTTTCCCTGTGTGCACCAGCAGGGCAGTGTGAATGACCAGGAAAGAGAGCAGGAGAAGGAGCGAAATAAGGGAAGGACGGAGAAGAGAAAGAGAATTAAAGTCACCTTAAAAGCGGATTTGTTTATGGGCATTTCTTTGAAGTTAGGCAGTGGAGATTTAACACTTTTTTTCAGCGTGTGTTTGTATATATGAAAGTGAGTGTGTGCGCGTGTGTGTTTATACTTCTTGCTCTATTATGTCATTAGCATGTGTGTGTAAGTGTATTTCTGCAGTACTCTGTGGGCGTGTGTGTATGTCAGTGTGGGCGTGTACACATTTTTGGCAGATTAGCAGGAGAATCACTGTCATATCTTATTTTCATTTCTGACAGTGGTAATGATTAATGGCGGCTGTGGTGTGTTTGGACTTTTTACCTCTATATTTCTCACTTGACACGGAAGTCTCAATTGGTTATGGTATAAACGAACTCCACTGGGCTCTGCCATATGTGTTTAGACAATTACTCACAAGTGCTCTTCTTGCAACGTTCAAAATCAAATGCCACATTAACGGTGTGGCGTTTTGCTCTCATGCATTAATGAAACACTTTCATTACAATGATTTGACTTATTGCCAGCTACTTTAGTGCATGTGTTTCTTTATATTCATTTATGATTGTAGTGGCATCGTTGATTGTCTGTTAGCTGGAGAAACAGGCAGTGGGGCTCTTGGCCTTGCCAAGAGAATGTAAGCAGGCCAAGGACCCTCACAGTGCCTGTAGACTCTTACAGATGTCACTCTCACGTTTCCAGCATGGTCATATGGTCTTCCTCTCTTTCTGTGTCTCTCCCTCTCCACCTTCCCCTCCTCCCCTTTCTCCCCCTTCCTGCTCTCTCTGCTCCTGGTTTGCGGTTTGGACGGGGGAATGTGGATGGATGCACGGATGGATGAATGGATCCCACGCTCGCTTTCTCTCTTTTCAAACCTCAGAACCCAGCTTCCTGGAGAGACCATGATGACGCCACTTCCACACACTCAGCCGGCACACCGGGGCCCTCCAGCGGGGGACACGCTTCACAGAGCGGTGACAACAGCAGTGAACAAGGTGAGCCAGCACAGAAACGGGCACGCACGTGCACGCAGGCTCACACAGACACACACACATATATACATACATACATACATATACATACATACATACATATATATATATATATATATATATATTTACATATATATATGTGTGTGTGTGTGTGTGTATATATATATATGTATAATCAAGCACATATATATATGATTATATATTTATATATATTTTTATATATATATATATATATATATATATATATATGTATATAAAATCAAGCACATACGTGCGCACTCATGCACAACACATCAACACACATAGACACAGGCACAGATCCATGCAGGACATATTAATCATCATGCATGGGTAGAGTTGCCAACACTTCACTTTAACCCTGTTTAATGTGAGATCTACAGTGAATAGATGGCACATCTCTCCATACACGTACGTCCCAGTCTCTCCTTTTGCACACTGGATCATCCGTTTTTTTGACTGCCATCCATGTAAACACATAGTCACACCTAAAAATGAACACGCTTATCCACCGTTACACTCGGGCGCAGAAACAAGCAACAGCCAATATAATACACCAACCTAGTAAAAGGCTTTCCAAAATGTTGCTATTTAGAGAGCTGAACAAAAGCTGGTGATTAATAGTATATTTCTGCCAGTTCTTGCTTGCATTTAAACCATATTAACTTTGCCCGCACAACAGCCCCTAATCATGTCTCAGTGAGCCCTGTGTTATCCAGTACGCAACCTGCCAAACGGCAATAATGCATTTCAAAACAAATGTATTTGAATTTATTACAGTTAGTGTGTGCAAGTCACAGCTATGTGCCTTGTATTTTTGTCACGGCCTGTATCAATTTTGACATGTAAATTATCAAAAGCATATGCGATTAGTTGAATTTAGAGGTGCGGCCAAGCGTCAACACATTGCAAGGTTAAAATTGTTTATTAAATGCAACTGCTGCCTAAACTAAGAGAACAGATGATGAGCTCCTGGCCTTTCCTTTCTTGTCTCCCCCTTATTTTGAATGCACCAAGATCTCCTTTCACTGGCGGCAGAGTGTGTGTGTGTGTCTGTGTGTGTGTGTTTGTGGGTCTCTTTCTGTATCAGTGCGTGCCCTCTGGCAGTGTCCAGGGTTTTGCATGTAATTTCATCACACCGTCTACACACACAAAAACACTCAAACACTTAGATACACACTTATACCAGCTGGCTCACCGAATGGAGCCGCTTGTTGTGTCTCTTCATGGCTATCGCTTTGCCAATAAGTGATCAAATGTATCGATGGGATGTGTGCTCTGTGGTGGGACTGTTTAAATCATCTTCTCCTCCTCCGACAGAAGCAGCAGTTATCGCTTCTGAACCATTACTGACCGCAGACTAAGGGCCGTAGCAGACCTCTGTGGTTGGCTGTGTCAGGACTAGTTGGATCACAGGCTCCTGTCAGGCTTGTTGGAGAGGAGAAGACGATGATAGCTAGGCCTTGGCTAGCAACAGGATGTGCCTGTCTGACAGTAAGGCTATAATTAAGGAATGGCTAACAATAATGTGACACTTAATTGATCCTGATCGAGAGAATTCTCATTTTGCTTGCCCCTTCCAGGCTGGATAGAGCACAGAAATAGCTACAGAACAGTCTGGCGCTCATGAACACTTTAGCAGGGCAGACGCTCACTAACACTGCCTTCGCTGTAGTGCATTTTGTTTCTACATTTTTGCATTTAGTGGGAACAAGCGTCTCATTCTTTCTGAAAAAATCAGTAAATTTGCAGTAAACAGAGTGTTTGATTCTCTGGTATGGAAGTAATAATTTTGGTTAAAAACACTGTATGATGGCAGGTCAGAAGACGGAGATGAGTGGTGTTTTTGCACTCATCTTCACAACTGTAAGTAGCATGGGATATGAGGACTGCAGGAACAAGAGAGAGAGGAGGGGGCATGAGAGAAAGAAATGCACTGCCTATTGATTACCTTACACACATAAGTACAAGTGACCTGTAATCCACAGACCACTTATCGACCCCTTTCCCCACCATATCCAGTAACAGCGGATCAATATGGGCCAAAGACAGTTACGGTACAGCACCGTGCACTGGGCCAAGATAAACCAGGTCTAGATCAGGGCCAGAGTCTGACTTACACTGAAGAGTGCTAAATACTAGGTCCACCAGCCAGCTGAAAGCCTTTCATGGTAAAAAAAACCCCCAAAATAAGCAGCATAGAAAAGATAAACAGATTTAAAAGAAGGCACGAAGAGCCATTGAAGTACGTTGGTGAAAGAGTAGAAAAGGTGAAAAAGTAAGGAGAAAAAAGAGAAAGAGAAAAAAGAGAAAGAGAAAGAGAGAGGGCAGCTGATTTAATGGTCTAATGAGGCCGTCCTCCAGCCAGTTGTTTTGTGTGAGGCATGCTCTGACCTTTCGCTCCGCTCGGGAGCCCCGCCGCCTCATTTTTCACATTCTTGCAATTACGTTAACGCTTGAAGCGCTCGCTGACTCCCGACTTTGGCCCTTCCATTCTGACAGAGCCTTCCCCCCCCCCCCAACCTCTCCACCTTTCCCTCCTCTCCTCCACTCCACTCCACGCATGAACTCGCCTCCTATCTCAATACATTTCCACATAAAATTTGTAGTCCACACTCTCAAGTCCACAGAGAAAATGTGAAATGTGTGCTTCACTTCAGTAATGGGGTCTTTAACAGCTTGGCCCCTGTTAAAAGGGGTGACGATGTGGATCAGTTGAGGAAGACAGAATAGATGGGAGAGAGTGAGAGAGAGGAGGAAAGGGAAAAAGTGCGTGAGACCCACAGTGCATTTTGGTTTTCAGCTGCCAAGAAAAACATCAATCATTTCTTCTGCCAGCTTCCATCTTGAAAGGTGTATTTTATGTGTACATGTGGCTTGAAAAACATTTGCCCCCAAAATGGAAGCATCACTGTGTTGAATCTTCCAAAAAAATTCTCCCAAAAATGGTGAAACATTTCTGACAGTCTAAATGTCTGAAAGTTTTTACTTGTTTCTTCCTTTCCCTCTCTCTTTGGCTGATGTTAGGCGATGTGCAAAAGAATAAAGTTCAATATCACTCACATACCTCTTCTTAAAAAGTACTGTGTGTACTGTGCATACAGGTCTCAGGATGGTCGCTCTGAGCAGAATTCACTTCCACAATCTTCCGCTTGTATCTCAGCATTGAAGGTTGCTCTGAACCCGTGCCAAAAAACAATTTAACAAGTGCGCAAATATGTATTGCCCCTCTTGTGGAATAATTTATCGTCAAGCAGTAAACCAAGGTGAAGCATGCTCATAGCTGTCAGTAAAGATTGCCAGTTAAGGTTCTGACACATAAAGGGTATCAGTACAATACTCAGATCTGCAACCTCTCCCCACCCTGTTCTTAACAGACATGTTTTTCCTTTTTCTTAGAATTTCCATCCAAAAATATGTACTATCATCCTCAGGGCAAATTCTGCACTCTCACTTACTGATTGTGAGAGAGTGACTCCCTATGTTCTGGCTAGATAAACAAATATGAGCAGTTATGGGGAGATGGTTCAGAAGGTAACACATAATAACTTCATTGACTCTGCTTGCACATCATTTTGATTAACAGTCCTTTGGAACTCTCCCAAGCTTATCTAGGAACATCAGAGACATCAGTTGCAGGGAGTTAAACTTGATGAATGTGCATGCCTTAAGATAGCACTCGTTTCCAAGCAGGTGTCCATAATATGTTAAACATCCAAAGTGTGATGGAGCAGTGTGATGAAATACTCTGCACATTTGCCCACACCAAACACAGCAGAGTCAAATGCACTCAGTCATGAACAGTAAATCCCCAACACTGATTCTGCACGGTAGGTAACAGTTTTCCCCTCTTGCCGTATGTGTATATCTGTATGTCTGTGTGTGTGTGTGTGTGTGTGTAAGTGTGCATGCCTCAGCTCCAGTCCACTCTTGTAATTATTAGCTATGCATGAAGACCAAATCCACGTTGACATCTTGAGTGGTGAGCAAAGGGGCTTTCTGTACAATTCCCTGATTCTACTGTAGATGGAAAAGGCTCAACAGAAGAGAGGAGAAAGCATTTTGTACATTTTCTCAGCAATTGAACAATCCCCACGCTCTGTGGATAGACAGGCTCCCCAGAGAGACTGAGAAAGGCAGAGATGGAGAGAAGAGGAGCAAGAGAGGGAGAGATTGAATATTTGGCTTCAAGGGAGCATGCTGCGCTTGATGGTGTTGTGGTACATTTGGCCTTGGCCAGGGGCCCCACTCAGCAAGGTCTTTGTGGTTGAGATCACTAGAGGGGGGTCATTCCTAGTGGGGACACGACTCCCTGTGACCGCTCAGAGAGTCCCGGCATGAACAAGGCCTGTTGAATCTGGCATTTTCCAGACCTTTGGCTTTGCTTTTTTTATAGTAACACTTAAAGCTTAAGAAGATCCAGAAAATGAGGAAAGAGAAAGAAAACAAGACCAAAAACAATTTAACCACAACAGAAAAAACACCAGAGACTCTGCTAAACGCAAGATGGAAGTCTTGTTGCGTTTTAGTAGCTTATACTCAAGCTCTGGAGTGATCAGTGAGGTGTGTCTGTGTACATAAAATATACAGTTTGTGTGTGTGTGTGTGTGGGCATGCATGTGCATGTGTGTGTTAGCTGGTTCCCTCTAAGTGCCTGTTAGAGTTTAATTTAGTGTAGTAATTAAAGCTGAACACTGGCCTATAAACAACAGATAAACAATAAAGCAGACCCAAGCCCTGCTGTTTCATGGCTCTCACTCCAAGCTGTTGGAGCACTGATAATTTTTACACAGTGCCACTACCTCACCACAACACAATGCTGGAGCAACGAGGGTGTGTGTGTGTGTTGTAAATGTGTGCATGGGTATATTTTAGTGCGCGATGGCAGAGACTGAACAAAAAAGGCCAAAAAAACACATAAACACACAGGATATGTGCACTTCCCTTCTCGAAAGAAAGCACAGAGAGTCACAGTGAAGCAATCAGAAAGTGTAAGAGGAGTAGTCTGCTTCAGTAGTCACTTACAAAAACCAGCTCAATGGCAACAGCTATCACATAAACATTAAACCAAGTGTAACCATGATGTGAATTCAGCCAATAACTTTCAATATCTTACAGCCAGTGACAGCAAGTGGAAGTGAACTGCACTTCAATGGAAAACAAGTTAAAGATATACCTGTTTAATGAGGACAACAATGCTACGGCGTTTCTCAAGAAGCCACTGTGTGCAATTTTAGCCTTGTCACTACATGTCAGCCCCATGTTAGTCAGGTATCTGTTGTGAAAACAGCACAGTATGTCTGTCTGATGGTTTGTTGGGAAGGGGCAGGGCTATTGTTGAAAGCTGAGAAGAGTTTCTGTGGAGGGGGAGAAAACACGGTACGGAGGGGATACTTTCATGATCCCATTAGCATAAGAGAGGCTAAATTATTCATGTGGAGTGCTTAATCTATGGGGAAAAGTATAGTTAATGCACATAGTTTTAAAATGGATCTCTCTCTGCCTCTTCTCGAACACCAGATTCTTGCTGGATTCAGCATTTGCGGGCATTTACGGGAATGGCTGTCACTCTCCCTTGCATACACAGACGCACATAGACATAGTATGTGTGGGCATATGTGCACACTTGCTTAAGCGCTGCTGCACTTCAAGCTGTTTCAAGGGGCTCTGCTCTCAGGCTCATTCGCTCTCTCCCTCTCTCCATAAGTCCCTTTCTCATCCTCTCTCTCTCTCTCTCCCCCTCTCTTTCCATTTATTCCTCCATCTCTCTTTACCTCTTTTTCTCCCACCCACCCTCCCTCTCTTACTGTCTCCCTCACACTCCTCTCCTCACTCACCCCTCTCTGTCTCGCTCTCAGTACCGCAGACTACCTGGCCCTCATCCAAAATGTGATTAAAGAGAATGATCAGCTCCCTCAGCTCCCTCCTTCCTTCCTCCCTTCCGCTCTCTCTCTCTCTCTTTTTTTCTATCTTTCTGTCTTTCTTCTGACCCTGTGTTATGTTTTTAGAGTCTATAGATCATGAGAGGAAAAAAAAAAAACACACAAAATCAGCGAAAGAAAAGGAACTGTTAAAAGGTTGAAGCTTCACTTCCAGTAACGCAGTCCTCTACCCACAACATCACCACCGATCTATGCCCTTCCATCCGCACTGTAGCTCAAGCTTTCTTCCCGCTCTTCCTCTTATCGTCTCCCCCTCTCCTCTCTTCTCCTTCGCTTTTTCTCTTTCTCCCCTCTGCCTTAGCTCTGGCTGGGGCCTGGTCCCTCTGGTCCATAATCATGAACAGGCCCCCGGTGCGACCCGGGCCCAACCCAGCCTGGCCTAGCTTGGCCAGGAACTGGGTCCTCCACAGCAGGAAAGGCGCATTAACTGGGTCAGCCTAATGTGCAAACTAATGTTTGGAGAACATAGGGAAAAAATTACCCAGATTATTCTGACAGCAGCTGAGGAGAATGTCTGTTTTGCGCCATTAAGGGAAAGCTTGGGGGAGATGTTTTTTTTTTTTTTCTTTCTTTCTTTTCTTCTCTTTCTGTCTTTCTCTGAGACGTAGATGAAGACCAGCTTATCTGGGGGTGAGTTGAGCATAATTAAAAAACAGAAAGGAAACAGTGTTGCAGGGAAGTAATCATGATTGAACCGCAGTAATAGGAGGGGAGTGACTTTTTCTCTCGTACCTCAAGGCTTGGGCCAAAAACAAAGACAGTGTAGTGCTGTAGTATCAGTTCATTATACAGTGGGTTTACACACCCATGTTCCACTGCTGATTACTCCAGTGCATGTGGTGGTGGTGATGATGAGGAGTGCGCAGGGGTCTGATGTAATATGGCTAAAAGGGATTTGAGCGCGTGCCCCAAAGGGCATTTCCACGTCCATTAATGCTGCTGCCTCTGTATTTTCACAGGGATGACAGTGCTTCGGTTCTTTAAAGGAAGAGTGTTTTCCCAGGAAATTTTCTGTCTTGTTTCAGCAGGCTTGCCTGAAGGGGGTCAGCCAAGAAGTCACCCTTAAGAGGTGATAATCCAATTGCTCTAGTCCTCACCAGATTTGTTTTCCCCTTGTCTGGCAGTGTGTTTGTGTGTGTGTGTGTGTGTGTGTGTGTGTGTGTCTGTGTTCACAGAGAGTGTAAGCATGCGTGTATGAATGTAATAGACAGAAAATGAGAGGCAGAGGCAGCAAGATGCCACTGGTTTCTTCTGTGTCCAACTCTGGGCCCCATTCTAGATCAGAGAGAGGTTATGGAGGCCAAGTCTGTCAAAGGCACACCTGCAGGGAAACTCCAAAAACCCTGACTGCCAGCTTACACAGGCCCGTTTAAGGTGTGCTTATTTGGAGTTTAACCCTGACTTCAAATGTCCTTTCCCTCTCTCCCCCTTTGTGTTTGACCAATGGGCCTTGTGCTCTTTTACTTTCTTTCCTTTCTTCTGCCTCCCTTGGCTCTTTAATCTCTTCCACCACCCCCACCCTCCCTATTCTCCTCCCACTAATGTCCGAACCCCACATCACAGCGAAGGTCCCTCCCAAAAGACAGCACGCGGTTGAGTGGAGTGGCTTAGCAAGGCCGGCTATAGCTTGTTCACTTGCTGTGTGGTTTGCTCTTGTGTAAATGAGGTTTTACACACACATGAAGCATATTTGGAACTGAGCAGAGTAGCTATACCCTACAGGTAGTGCTTTAACCATGCTGCCACCGTCCAAGAGAGTGGGAGGATGATAAAGGAAGTGTGTTACAATCCGAGTTCTTCCTCTCTGCTGCTGATTTTCACGCACACATCTTTCACGTTTATGCAAAGCTTTTGAGGGCATTATGCAAGATAAGCTCATTTTCTAGTCTGATTCCCACTCTAGTACATGCTTTAATGACTCTTAAAGCCAAGGGCTGCTTTTTTAGGCATAATAGCAGTCTCGCGGTCTCTCAGTTTCCACGAAGCCAGAGTGCTTTTTCCACACCTGATCACTTTTGTTCACCCATTTTATGGCTATTGGGGAGCAGGCGGAGGTGAGCGATTTGACAGTGGTTAGTGCCATGAGCCCTAATGTTTATTGGAAGCAAGCGTCTAATAATTTTTGATTACCCCAGAGGAGGTATTAGCCATGTTAGTCAGCAAGGATAATTTCTTATTTACATGCCCCAAGCAGTGAACACTCTGAAGGAACACTGGGGCTAAATGCGCAACAAAACAAATCAAACATGCCAAACGAGATGCTCCATCCTGGCTGGCTGCAGGGCGGAAGCTGAGAAAACCTTCATTATGCATTTACCATAATTCATTTAGAGGGTTATCAATTTGCAGAATACAGAGGAGATGTTTGGAGGGGGAAGCAAGAACACCATATCAAACGAAGGAAGAGAAAAAGGAACAAGGGAAGGCAAGATGAAAAGGAGTAAGATATTCAAGGATAGCTCAGTGCCTGGATTTTTAAAATGTTGTTCCAATTACACACTTTTCCATGTTTTGAGGCAGAACTTGCATGTTAAATGCTGCAATCTCCTCTCTTTTACCAGTGTCACGCTCCGCCCCCTAAAAAAAGCAGAAGCTGATTTCCCTTTAATGAAAGCTGTTTGGCTCAGGAATTCTCTTCTCTACCATTTTTTTTGTTGAGATTGAGGCTACAGAGAGATGTTCTTCAAATATTGTCTTTCTGTTCATCTAGGGTTGCTCTTTGTTTAGCTTCTGCCCTGCTTACTCAAGGGTTTCTTGTATCTGTCTCTCAGTGTGGATTTCAGGACAGTTACTACATGTTTTCATTTTTCTCTCCTGGCAACACATACAGAGAGAAGAAAAAGACCTTTAAAAAGCATCTTTCCCTCTGCCACCAGGCAAGGATGACTAAGGCCCCATTAGAACAATTGGAGGAAACTTAGGGAGACGGGGAGTGTTCAAAAGAATGAAAGCAGCCAAAAAACACTGCTATCTTGTGATAACCAGTGCTTTCTTTCATTATCTAAACACAAAAACCTCCACCTTGGAAAAATTGCACTCACTGTATAGTTTCATTCAAAAATAAAACAATGAAACAGAGAGGTAGAAAAAGAAAGAAACAAAAAAAAAACATTTAACATTTTCCAGAGTGAGGGGGAAAAGCTGCATTGTTTAGTACGAATGCTTACTCCCAGGGATGCAATGTTTAGACAACTGAGTGTCTGCAGGAGACATCTGTGAAGCCTGACCTTGTGACCCCGGAAAGAATGCTCTTAAGGTGGGGGGAAAACTGCCTTTACCACTGCATCATGGCCTACAGGACAGCCCAACAGCAGCACAACAAACACAACCACTACAGAAAATAACAACACAACAGTCAATGAAAAAAAAATTAGAATGAGGTAAAAAAAGAAGAAAAAAGTACAGAGAGGCAATTGAAAGAGAGGAAGAGATACTGTTAATGTAAAGACAGAAATAGTTTACAAAACACTGATAAATAAAAACCAATAGAAAAAGAGAGAAACATGTAGGAGGCAGATAGCACAGATGTACTGAAAAGATGATTGGTCTGAATTGTGCCTCACAGGCTTGGCTGTCTCTTACTCCTTTAGCCCCCCATGAGATCATTTTCATCCTTTATAAGTCAAAAGGAAGCCCGGTTGAAAATGAAAGGTTACACAAGCCAGAGCCCAAGACCTTAGAGTGAGAGAGGAGAAGAGCCCTGCTGCAAGGGCCCTGCTGCTATTCAAAGCACCTGCCATTGTGTGGGCGCTCATCCAGGCCTATTGTTGTGCAGAAATTAGTCGTGCTCCCTTTGGCTCCCTTCGGCTCCAGAGGCATGCGGCAGACCCCCTTGTTGTTTTGGGTTCAGATACGTGGTTGGATATATGCGTGGCCCCGGCTACCATCACCACTGGCTGTGGCCCTTTGCCCTCTCTCCCACAGCACAGTATCGTTCAGTTTTTTTTTTCTCATCCACTCACTGTTGTTCACTTCTCAAGAACACTTTCAGGCCAACAGTCCTATAGTTTTCTCCCTCTTTCTTTTGTACTCCTACTCTTGTTTCTCCTTTGGTGTATATGCTTATTGTTCTTTGGAGCACCCTCATTATACCCATGGTTATATTTTAAGGGCCTCTCTCTTTGATTTTGGTCTCATGGGGAGTTGGTGTTGGGCTGGTGGGAGCTGTAGGGCTGGCCCAGCTCTCAGGGCTCCCCAGCCAGTGTCTCAGAGAGTGGGCTTGGGGGTATTGTTGGGCTGGGCCCTGCTGCAGAAACACTGGTGCTACCGTTAGTGCAGGGGGTGGATGTAGGGGGGGAAAAATTGAAAAGTCAATAACGAAGGCCGGTCCAAAAAAAAAAAAAAGAAAGAAAAGAAAAGAGAGAGTGAAACAAAAGGAGATGGAGAGCTTCAAAAAGCTTTGAACACTGCTAATTAATAGCATCAGAGGAGGAGATTTTTTTCTCCCTTTTAGAACTTTATTGCTGCACATTAACTTGCAAGGCGAGGCGATCGAGGGCTCACATTTTGAGTCAGGTCCATCATACTGCCAGACCAACCTACAGTAATCATGTTGTGTGAGGACAGATCAGTAATGTCTCATTTAGAACATGAAAAACAAGCAAATAAAATGAAAATATTTGAAAAAAACTATTGAATTATTGTTGACAAGGTGTCAGAGTAGTAAATCTACTATGTGGTCAGTTGAGGCTCTAGTTTGCAGTGTTGTAGTTTTTCTTAACATTCTTAATATAATACAAACCACAAACAACTAAACTGGCAGTCAAAAACTTTTAAGGAATGTAGAATTTATTGTGAGGCTCTTGTCTCGCATTTCATTACATTATACGGGTGTTCCTTTTTTTTCTCACTCAGTGTAGAATTACATTATTGACAATAGGCATGTGTGTAAATTCACGCACATTTGTTTCTCTGCATCTCATATTTGAGATGTCAGTTTTTTTGTACTTTTATTATGTGTTGTCACTCCCCCTTTTTCATGCAGCTAATCAAAAGGTAAGTTCCAGGAACGTGATGAAATGCGAACTTTGGTGGGTCAACGAGGCAGAGTGGCAGTAATTTGAACCGAGGCTTTGCAATTTGTATTTTTTTCACAGCAGTAATAGGCTCCTCTGTCACTGTTCCTGCCACAGCAATTTCCACTGCCAACAGCTGTCAAGCCCCTAAAATCAAAATTAGTGCCATGGAATTGGGCCTTAATGAAATGACCTGCTGGATTTACCTTAAGGAGCAAGGCGGACAGTCAATACTAGCCTCGTCAAAACCCTCTCTCCTCATGCTGCAGTCCCATTAATGAAAGGAAATAGTCTCGAGTAAATGTATTAAGCACTGCTTCCACCTTCTAATTATATTTTTCCCTTCTCCCTTCATAATTCATTCACTCTTTCATTAGTTCTTAATATTGAAAACGGCTTTTAACAGGCTATTCTGTCATCATGGGGTCACCAGTTATTTGTCACTATGTATGACAGAAATGTCAGAAGAGTCCATTTGTATTTTGGGATTAAATATAGTGTCCTACCACATGTAGGACTATTGTAATATATTTCATTCTGTGTAGGGAGTATTTTGAAAATAAACATACTTTATTTTCATAAAATCATACAGAACAATGGCGCATTAGGGGATACACCATGGAACTATGGGCTCCACCCCACCTGCCTACCTCTGCTTCCTATAGAAAGTGGTGAATGTGTGCCAAGGCCCAGTGGAGGACACTGGGCCCGGGTTATTGACTTGTAAAGGAGCCGGTAGGTGAGGGGTCTTGACAAGACATGAGCGGCTGACTCTCTTGTAAAGCTGTATCTGATTTCTCCGCTAGTTGGCTCCCCGGAGAGACCCGCTCTACACTCTGTTGATCAGACTTTCACTCACAGCTGTATGGAAAACTGTAGCAATAAAAAGAATGAAAGAGTAGTTTTGTGAAAGGAGACACTCTTGTTCTGTATGCTATGATTCCCTGTTAGGGTGAGAATGAGAGCAAGAGAGGCAGGAGAAGAGAGCAAATGAATCAGCTGCTAGGTGAAAGAGCTATATCTATGAGTACATGGACTAAGTCAGTATGCCAGAAAAATCCCTCTACCATTAATGTTTTGGTGAGCTGTGTAATATGAACTTATCAATATGGGCATCTGCATCTGTGTAGGTGTGATAGCATTAAAATAACGGAAGTGTATCAGCAAGAGGGCAGACAAAGCAAGTATCAACTAAGCAAGATCCTCACTCCTCACAGATCTGACTAATTTATGAGGGTAAACTGTGCTGACAGAGAGAGAGATGCAGGTGGAGGGAGGAAGTTTTCATTGACTCTCCAGAGCAGGCCAAGCCAAAGCCCTGGAGGGATCTCTCTCAGTTTGAACTTTATCAGGGGCTACGCTTAATCAATACGCTATCGGAAAAAGAATTAATTACTAAAGCAGAATAAAACAGCTGCATTTTAAACCAAGGATTCATCAATTCTGTAATCTCTTGGTTACAGCTCAGGTGTCAGGAGGATCATTTCAACTCCATGTAATGAGGAACTGTGGGAGTTTACCCCAACCCTCTGCTGTCCTCTTCCTCCACCTCTCAATTTCTGACCCCCCTTTCCAACCGACACCCCCTCAAGATATTTTCCTTCCCTTCTTTTTCTTTTGCCTACCCTCTCGGCTGTTTGTCATCTACCTACAATATTCTCATATTTTCTTTTTTTTTTTTTTTTTTTTTTAACGTTTCCTCTTCTCTTGCCCCTTGCCTTATCCTTAATAGCCAACTGTATTCCACTCTCTCAGCCCCCCATCCCGCCACATTCCCTTCCCACCGAATTCCTGTCTTTGCGGGGATGGGACGAAGGGGTATTAAAACTGAAATCTCTGGTGCGAAGGCTGACTAGAACGGGACATTCCCGCTGCTGCAGCCATCAAGCCGGACATTCCTCCGCTCAGGCTGGGACACCACTGGTGTTGCAAAAGAGGAGGGGGGGGGCGGCATAAGGGATGGGGGAGATTGGTGTAGGCAGTAAAGAATAACCCACCATTCTCAAATAGTAAAAATAAAAATATTTTCAATGGAGTTTAAGAACACATTTAGATATTGGGGGACAGACACGCCACATGGGTAATATCCCCTGTCAAAAAAAAACCTTGGCTGCACTGTTGCTATGACCACTGCCATCCACCCCTCACAGCCCTTGACCCCAGCCCAAAGCCTGTAAACGGACTGTCCTTGACTTGCCATAATGGGGGATTTCAAGGCAGGTTGAGAAGGGGTTATGGGTGATGAATTGGGTTTTTAGTGAGCTCATTAGGAAGCCAAACAGAGTTTAGACTGGCGGAGCGGGGCAACAGCGCAGTAATCAGTTCTGCTCGCTTTGTTCCCTGCCTCCAGGACATTCATGTGAAAAAAAAGAGAGCGAGGAGAAAAAAAACTTCATGGCATTTGGTTGATGAGAGGGCTGCTGAGCAGAGGCTACAATCTGATGGTTGACTTGTTGATTTATAAACCTTTTAATCCATTTACTCTACCAACCCCCCGCCTCTATGTAGAAACTCCAACTCTGCTTTGATGCCACTGTCCATCAGGTGTGGCAACAATATCTGTAATAGATCCAAGTTGTCCTTCTCTCTCAGCAAAAAAAAACAGTACATTTGTTTGTTTGGTTTTAAATTGTAATTGAGGGTAGAGAATCACTGCTGATGTTATCATACATTGACTCAAACAGTGTAAGTTGTTCTGAATCAGGAAACCACACTCTGCTAAAACTGGCAACCTGCTCTTTCTTGTGGTTTAGGTAGAAGACTTTGATATACAATAGTTCCTAGCGGGGATTATAAAGCCATTTCTTCACTAGCAGATGGATCCATATGATGCATCTGTATGCCCTCCATCTCTTTGTTTACTTTTTCTCTGCGTCATCTCTATTCCCTGTTTTTATTATCATTCCAAAGTTTTTATCACTCCAAAGTAGAGCAACTTAGTCATTTTTAGGAAGTAAAAAGTATGGAAGCAGCTTGTTTTACTAATGATCATGCTTGTTTCAATTCAACATAGCCTCACTTGCTTTTGGGAATTACCTATTCTTTAATATTTAATGCAGCATCAAACCTTAGGTTTTAAGTATGCTTCTCTGTGGGCACCCAGTCTTGTTTTTTTTTATCCTAACAATTATAAATTATAGAGGGAGTATTGTCAATATATGCAATTTTAAACACCAACGTCAAGAATTGTTCCATTGTATCATTTTTGGTAAGGAAAGAAAGAAGGTAGCAAGGTTTGGACAGGTACATCAGCCAGTTTGTAAATTTGTTTATTAAGAAACAAGGGATGAACCGAGATTACCTACGAGACCAATTAGCCCCGTTCGATTTGGAGTGTAAGGGAGGAGCAGTGGCAGTTTCTTCTGCAGTGCTGGAGTGCAGGGGGAGCGAGGTGGAGTTGTCAGGGAGGCAGAGAGTGTGAAATGTCTGGTGGAGACCCAAAGCCCTTCATTAGCCACTGATCCCTGTCTGCTGAGTGAGGGGCAGTCATGGGCATCACAGCTCCCTTTTAGTTCCCCAAAAAGAGTGGGGTGAGGGGGTGGAGGGTTGCTCCCCCATCCCCTGCAATTTAGCCCTTTGCCATTCATGCAAATTGGGTCCTGACATCTGCAACAGCCTGCCTCCTTTCTTTTATACATCTTTATTCCATCTCTTTTCTTTCGATCTTTCTTCCTCCACAAATAAAGGCTCGTTTAGACGACAGACTCTTGTCTCAGCCGACATACATTCTTTTATGCATACTCCACATATGTGTAAAAGAAGCACTTTTCTGTGTGTCCACATACACATCTATAGGTATAGAATTGGAAGAAAGTATTAGGAAAATCAAGATCTCAGGAAGCATGAGCAGTCATTGTGTGGCTCTCAAAGTCCCAATTGATAATGTAATAAGTTAATTGTTGTTGATTAGATCAGTCCAAATCCTTTGATAATCTTGGTGCACCCAGTTGAAAAATTTTAGGTTCTTGGCAGATGATAATCTTATGAGAAGATCCAGAGAATTCTAGGCAATGAAAGCAGTAACCAGACAGCCTGCCCCCCTTCCTCCATCTCCCTTCTGGACGAACCACTTGTCTTTGGCTCCAGGGGTGAAGCTGAAAGGGGAGGATGGCTTTGCTCCAGCCCATATTTTGGGTTAAAAGGTAAAATAGCCCAACTGGTTGTTAAAAACAAGTTTTACCTCCAACCCTCCACCCTTACCCCTCCCCTCTCTTTCTCTCTGCTCCCTCCACTTCAGCCTCACCCTCTTTGGTAGGGATGTGCACAGTGGGGTCAACACTGGGCTTGTGAGAGGAGAGAGGCCTTGTATCGGTGGAGAGGCGATAGTTATCTCCAGCATTCCAGAGATGACAGAGAGATATCTGCCTGATGGCAGGGTTAGGGGGCTTAGAGAAGGGGCGGAGAAGGGAGGGAGGAGAGGAGGTACAGGAGTTGTTGAGCAACTACCCCCCACCTCCCTCCTTCCTTCCCTCCCTGCCTTTCTTACTGCCTGACTGCCTCGCTTCCCCACACATAGAAAAAACCCATCTAATTAGAAGCTCTTATTCCACTTCATTTAAGGGAACACTTAATGATGTGTTTTTGGGGGGAGACAACTACACATTACTTCTCATGCAAGAGGAACCACTCAGTCGTATAGCACCCAGGATGCAGATACAGCTGTGTTTGAAATGAAGGTTTGTTCCCATATCTCTGGGGTGTCATGGCTATTGGAGTAGAGAGGAAAAAGTGGTAGTCTTCTCTCTTTCACCTTTAGCCAGTGTCCTAGTGGTAACAGGGGGCGGTAAAGAGGAGGCGGGTAGTGACATCGGAGTTTGGCAGGGAGACTTGCTGAAGGAGAGAGTTTGTTGTAATTGCTCTGACAGGTTTTAGGGCTGTTAATGACTCCGGCCTGAGCGCTACCAATTTGTCAGCATGCTTGCTGTTTACTAAGCTGTTGTTTTATGGTCCAGTGCAAGGGGCTGCTGCTTGTTTAAGCACAGATCAGGAAATAATCAGCGTAAAACACTGGCTGCAGTGGTGCAGCCACACTAAAACAGTTCCATTTAAGAGCCCTCATCTACTGTATGGATCTGAATGAACGCAGTAAACCATATGGTGTGTGGTCATACAAAGACAAACAAACACAATGATGGGTTACTTACTTTTGGACGCTCTAGTGTGTGTTTTATCATTAAAGGGATTATGGTCTACTCATTAGCACTTGTCTGCGCTGTATGTTACGTCAGTGCAAAGCATATTGCTAGCATGCGGTTATAGTCAGAAGACCTGTAATCCCCAGTCGGCACAGAGCAACAGAGGGCCGGCCATTCCCCTCGTGTGAATAGAGTCTCTACGTGTTTTTGTATGTGTGTGTGTGTGTGTGTGAGAGAGAGAGAGACTGTGTGTGCGTCAAGAGCATGTGGTCCCAGAGCCAGCAAAGACCCCTTCGTAAATCCAGAGTAAATAAAAGGGGTAACCAGACGGACAAAAGAGGAGCCCCCACTGCTTCTCTCATTCGCTGCCATTTGGGGGACTGAATGTGCTAAACGCTGCTTATGTTGGCTGAAAAGTTGAGGAGAAAAAGAGGGAAAAGGGAGGCTCTAAATCCCCCTCTTCTTTTCTCTTCATTCTCTACGGCCAAGCCTGCAGGGCTAGAGGTGGTGGTGTAATAGGAGGGTGTTGGAGGGAGGGTTGGAAGGCCCGGTCACTATGGTGTGGTAAGGTAAAGAAGGCCAAAGGAGCTCTTGCTAAAACAAACCTCTTAGCTTCTGTCCTCCAGCTACTCCTTCTAACTCTACTCATGAGTTTTTTCTCTTCTCCTCATTTGGGTGAGCTTGGGTGAACATGCCTGACTAGTTTGGGCTGACAGGGGGCGTGGAGGGTTGTGTGGGGGGGGTCTGTTGTAATTAGTCACTTTAACCACAGCTTCCATAAGCCACTGCCTCAACACTCTTGCTTCATTACCCTGAAACAAATGCTGGGGCCTCCCAGTGCAAAATCATTGCACAGCCTTTAGAAGAATACACACACAACATCTGAAGCTTGTATATAAGCTCCTCAGTAGGTATTTAAATAGTATATGGACCAATAAGTCTGGAGTGTTATTTGATAACTAACCATGACTGGGTTTGAATGTGTTTTCCAACTACTGACAAGTCATTATTCATTCATGCAATTGGTATATCGGAATGGTAGCACACCAGAAGGAGGAC
Source organism: Thunnus albacares (assembly GCF_914725855.1). Taxonomy (NCBI): domain Eukaryota; kingdom Metazoa; phylum Chordata; class Actinopteri; order Scombriformes; family Scombridae; genus Thunnus; species Thunnus albacares. The sequence continues at coordinate 17,969,579 of NC_058120.1, forward strand.
ATTCTTGATGTAGTGATAGAGCCACAATATATGTTACTCACAGTCAGATCCATAATGCTTCTAGGGCTGACTAGACCTTAGTGGCTCCCTAGGGGGGCAAGGTGCCTCCTAGACATGAAGCATGATCTCTAGAGTCATTAGAACACCCCTGAATCCCACTTAATCTCAGCAGAGACTGTAGGACACTTTGTGCTAAACCAATTCTTTATGCAAGAAATCCTGAAGCAACCCTGAATGTGCCAACATTAGATAAGCAGAGTTGCAGTGTGTTTACAGTCCTTTCCCAACCCGTTAATGAGCTCAGCCCTGAGACCAATTTACTCACAGGGAGATATATCTGAATGCATTTTTAATAACCACCAACTGGTGATGAGAGTAGGAATGTATGTGAGCGTAATGTGCTCTTGGACTTGCTTGTTTGTTTGCTTGCGTGTTCATTCCGTCTCTCACCCTCATTGCGTTCAGTCATTGTCTTCCATCTTGCCTGATTACACCTTCTAGGTTTCTGCAAACAAAAGTATGCACAGAACTTTCATTGCAAACACTTTAAGTCAAAATATTGATAGTGTGTAGGGGAGAAGGAGAGTGAAGGAAAGAGTGAGGAAAGACAGAAAGAGAGTGGGGAGAGTTGGGGGGGGGGGGCGTGAGGAGGGGGGTTTGTCTTTTTTCCGTCTCCAAGGGCGCTGCTTTTCCAAAAGTGCCTGGGGCTACACTCCAGCACCTCGGCTCCCCTAGGCCTTTCGGCTGCCTCCTAATAGCCAACCCCCATCTGTGTCACATGGCCAGATGATGGGACGCTTCCCCCTGCTCTGCCCTGCACTTTTTTTTCCTTTCCCCATTTTTTTTTTAGAGTGCACATCCACACAGGTTAGAATGGCAGAGTTGCCAGGGAACAGTCAGAAGCCATTAGCGTTTGGGACAATTTGCCCTGCAGCGTTCCTTCTCTCGCTCATAAGAAAGGAGTGGGGGTGGATGCAAAGCACCAGCTCTCCTTTAGATGTAATGAGGTTGTGCAAGTTGGGTCTTCTTTATTCTTTTTCAACTCCTTCTCTTTTCCTCCTCTTGCTTCTTCATCTCCCTGTTATTTCTTTCTTTGCTATTTCTTACTTATATACTGTGTGTGTATATATATACATACACTATGTATATATTTATATATATATATAGTAGTATATGTAAAGTCAATAACAACTATTAATAGTGTCCACAAAATTCATGCTTGAATGCCACAAGCCTGGTCTGTGCACACATGACAGTATCCATGTGCATGTGAAAGAAAGACAGAGGAGCTGAGAGCCTTGGAGTCTGGTTTCACCCTTGCGGGCTAGGGCAGGAGGCAGCAAGCATGCTGGGTAATGAAGTGACAGGTCAGTCTGTAAATACGCACGGGTCGCTCTGGCTCTGGCCAGGGGGGAGGCTATCGCATTGCAGTGAAAATGGAAACGTCAATAAAATTAATCTGCCAGCCTTTTGGCCACTGTGTGGTTCCATTGGATGAGCCTGACTGCTCACAGCAGGAGAGGGATTTGGAGACTTGCTTGAAAATCAACACAAAACCTAGCGGCACACAAACAAACAAACTGTGTATCAACATTATTCAGCAAAGCTCAAAAGAAGAGAAACAAGGGGAGGGTGGTTAAAATTCACAGCTCACTACTTGTGTTGTTATTGAAGTTAGGAAGCAAACTGGGGGAGTTAGACTTGACTTCCGCCTGGGTCGCATTTCTCAGGAAGCCCCTCACAGTCAGGGTAGGGCTACGGCCAGACCAAAGTTTATTGTTTTAGGCTTTCCTGAACAAGGATTCGTACTTAGCCTGGGATTTATGGCATTTGCCACTAATGAATGCCCATTCTACAATTACAACACCCCTAGTCTGTGTCCCCATTCCCATATGTCCTTCAGAGAGGCTGTTGCTTCTTTAACTTCACACAGGGAGCGCAAAGTCGGCACTTCTCTGTTTTCCCCTTTCGTGTGGCTCTGCACTAATGATGTGGAAGGAAAACACTGCGCACAGACAGAAAAGATAGACAGAGAGAAGAAAAAAGAGAGGGAAAACAAGGGGGAGAAAAAAGAAAAAGAAAATGGGGAAAGTAGTTAGAAGTGAGGGCCCCTACTGTCCTTGTATTCTTCATTTATTTTGCATTTGATTACGCTACCAGTCGGATCCTTTTTCTTTCCCCCTTTTTAATGTTATTAGTTCAAATATTTATGCGAGATTAGGGCTTGTATAGGTGGTTGTGATTGATGCCTCCCCAAAAACAGGAGGACATGTGAGTCTGAATTTTGAGAACGTCAGGGTCCTTCTCTGCCTTAGTGGAGGAGTTTTTCAGATACATAATTTAGATGCCCTCAAGGAAGGCTTTCAAGGCATTTGTGCCCGGGGGCAAGAAAAAATAACTATGACTGTTAAAAGTAAATCATTTTTGCTAATGCACAATTAATGCCGGGAAGGAGGAACAAGAAAAGGGCAAGGGACAAAGATGGAAACTTCAATTTAAAGGAGAAATCGTGCCTGGGTATGCGCATGTTTTTCCTCTTGAAATCAAACACTGACGGACATTAATGCAGGCGAAGCCGCCACTGGCCTGTCATGCTAATCTTGTGGCAGAATGGGGAGGGGTTGCTGCGAGGGAAGGGAGTGGGAGAGGAGGACTAGGAGAGTCAGGGGCTGGGGTGGGGGAGGCAGACGAGTCCATTATGTGCATCGAAGTGCAACAATGAACCACCCCAAATCACATCCTTACTTCAATACGCATGCTTTTCAACTGGATGCCCTGAATTATCATATCCTGTGAGTTTTGTTTGTATGTGAGTGTGTGTGTGTGTGTGTGCACTGTATATGTCTGCATAACTCCTTCTTGTCCCCTTTGGCTCTCTTCAAAAGATGAAAAAAAAATGCTCTACATATGTCAAGCATGCAAATCTAATTGAATTAATGACATGAGTCCAAGCCTCTACTGTACTTGAAGACTCGTCGTACTTTATTGTCATCTCGCTTCATTTTTTCTTTCCTTCTCTTCCTACCGTAGAACTGGAATGAGGAATCTAGTGTTTCAGTGTCCAACCATAACATTAGAGTCATTAACCCCCATTCCCCTCTCCTGTGCTCTGGGGTATTGAACAACTCTGCTAGGCCTCTGTGTAAACCCTTAGCTCTCTGTACAGGCCTTCGTCTAAGGCCGTCTAAATCCCTCTACCTCCATATCTTCACTACACAACACTGACTTTGCTCTGGCAATTTACAAGGCCTGAGTGCAGTGCTTTTGAATTCTTTCTTAGGTATCTTTGTCAGATTATCCATCTTTCATAAGCCTTAAACTCAGCTTTGACTGTCTATACAGTACTTCTGTTTCTGCTTTGAGCAGGATTTTTTTTTTTTATTGTACTCTGAGTCAGTGATGTGGTCTGGGATGTTATTTAACCCCGGGTTTGGTTTCCGTCCAGGAGATGGCTTAGACAACAGTGTTGCATCGCCTGGCACAGGGGACGATGATGATCCAGACAAGGATAAGAAGAGGCAGAAAAAGCGTGGCATTTTCCCCAAGGTGGCCACTAACATCATGAGGGCGTGGCTGTTCCAGCATCTCACGGTAAGCACAGCCATAACTTTTTAGAGATGCACGTGAATTAAATGAATGTATGAAAACAACACAGGTGGAAACACACACACACACACACAAACACATACCCTCGAAAAAAAAAACATGCAGAAGCCCACATACACACACCTGTCACATAGTCATCAGTGAGGGAGGTGAGCGACGGCAGCGCTGTGATGCTCACCTGTCAGCCACCTGTCAGAGGGACACAGTGACCGGGTCAATCTAATCAGTTTGGACTGTTTACCCTGCTCAGCACACTCTGAGTAAGAGGGAGATGGCCAAACAATCCATGACATTTACTCCAATATGAGATGCGCTGTTTGTTTGGCTTGAAGAAGAATGTTTTTCTGGGGCAGAATGAGAGGAGTTACTGGAGAATGATCATAGGTGTAAAGGTGTGAAGTTTTAGGTATTTTTTAAACCATATTTTCAGATTTGTGATATTTAATTACGTTTGAGGTTGAGATGGTGAATGGTCATATCTTTCTTTTTTCATTCACTTCACTTAGCACAGTGATGCTTCATGGCTTTGAGTAAATATTCAAATGTGACAGTAATTCAAAATAATAGAACATTCACTGCTCAGCTGTTTTCTTTACGTGTTGGTTTTTCTGTCTGTCTATTTGTGTTCATCAAGTATAAGGCGATCGACCACATGTCCCCCTACCCTCGCTAATGTCAGGACATTATCAGAACATCAGGCTGTATTGATTTTGCTACGCAGGTCAGATTTCAGGAGGAGGTGGCCACACCAGGACACATAAGCTGCTCTCAGAGCACGTGGCTCTCTGTCCCAGAGATGGAGAGACAATTTAGGGGGAACGGAGTAGTAAAAGAAGAGAGAGAGAAAGTAGAAGAGACTTAGCTCAGAGCGTCAGGTGCCCCCTGTGCACCCGCAACCCCCCCACCCCCCCACCACCACCAGTGCCCACTCCCTACCCAAAGCCCTCAGACCCTGATTACCTAACCAAAAGCCCAAGTAATGAGTGGCCAGCAAATACGGACTAATTGAAAGGGCTGTAAATCCATTACATATTGGTCAGGGATAATCAGGAGTGCTTTAATCACTTTTATCTATTCAGGAGCAGTGAAGCTGCAACAGCAAAGCCCTGAGCCTCGCAGGCCTTAGCGGCTCCACCACGCCAGTCTGCATGCTTATTATTCTCATCATTATCAAAATGACTTCACAGCTGTTCACAGCTCCATCGCTCCCTGACTGGAGACCTCTCACCAAACTGTGCAGACTAGGCTTCACTCAGAGATTGAGGGCAGGAGGGAGGCCAAACTTTTTTTCCTTTTTTTTTTTTAGATAATTCTTTACTGAAGTGGAATTTACTGTATGTTCATATATGCATGCACAAAACACATAAACACACCTTATGTGAGTTTAGACTAGAAATTTCCTCATGATTTGGCATCTTTCCTAGTAAAAACCTCACACAGTTTCAGCGCTCCTTTTCCTGCAAAAGATGCTGATAGAAAGACAGAATGATGCATAGAGAGCTTTTGGAAGAGACTCCAGCAATTTTCTTTAGAATTGTTTTAAAATTCAATTGAAAGAGTGGAAAGGAAAGGAGGGGGGGGGAAAGCCCAATGTTGGACACAGGCACAGTTTTCAGAGAGCTGGTTAATTCAGACAGTGCAGAGCTTTCAATGCCCTCTTTTTCTCTGTCCCTCTCTCCTTTATCACATCCCCTGCTTGTAGATGTTCTCTCCAATCTTTATTTGTTTCTTTTGTGTAAAGCCCTGGCCAGTCTTGTACAAATAATAATCCCTCCCTTTTAACCTGCCTTCATTTCTCTACTGAGGAAGAGGACTAATTGAATTATCCCCCTTCTCTTCTCACCATCCAATTCTCCCACCCATAAACTCTCTCTCTCTCTCTCTCTCTCTCATACGCACACACACACACACACTCCCATTAGCCATTCTCCTTTCTTTTAATTTGTTAAGCAAATGTATTTGCCATTGCTGGATGCGTTTGTGCAAGGGTGAATTCTTGGGGACTTTGGCCCCTGAATGGCCTATAGCAGCAATTCTGTCATTCACGCATTCATTAACTGAGGGGTGAGGAGTGAAAGGAGCAGCCTTGTATTTTCTCAAACGGCGGGGCCAGCATGAAGCTCCTCTTCCATGAGCCACAGGGGTCTCCCTACATATGTTCTCAACATCCAGCCATTGTCACATCTTCTGAAAAGCTCAAAAGGACAGGACCCCCCTTCACACACAGAAAAACAACACAGGCCAATAGTAACAACTGTTGGCTTTTGGATTCAGTATAACAAAATTGCCCTCTCCCCTCCCACCCTCCCTCGCTTTACTCTGACCTCACACTCTCTTGGGAGAAATCATAAGATGGTTTTCTTCATGACATTCACATATAGAAAGTAATCTCATATTTAACATCAATCCTACCGTTGCCACAGTCTGAAACTGCAGCCAATATTCCAGCTGAGGGGAAAATAAGATCTCACAAAATATACAAAGATTCCACAGATACTCTACGGAGAAGCTGTGATAACTCTGACCTCTTATGCTGAGCCCATATGCACATGCACTAGAGAGCACGTGAGCTGGCAACCTTAAATGCCCCATATTTAATTGGCAAACGGCTGGACAGATCAGCTGGTGTTAGCTGGCAGAAGAGGGACAGACCGTCTCTCCACTCCCTCCTTCTATCCTCCCTCCCACTCTTTCTCTCTCTAATACCACCCCCCTCCCTCCCCATGAGTTTCTGGATGTCTTCCAGCCACATTAGGGGAAGGGAAATCCCAGACTGTTGGTGTAAGCTTTTCAATACTACAGGGAGATTATGTTATCAGAAAGGTAAACTTCACTGTTAGGGGTAAAATGTTCTACTGCACTTCAAAAGCATGGACTACAGAATTCAGGAGAGGAAGAGAGAGTTATGTAGAAGGGTAGGTATATACAGGGAATGCAAGAGAGAAGAAGAGAAGTGATAAGAGAGAGGCAGACAGAGAAATAAAGAGGCAGTGGTGGGAGTTTTTTTTCTTATTGTTGCAAAAGGTGATGCCCTTTTGTTTGGCAAAAGCAAACTCTAAAATCTACAATTAGCCCCTCGGCGCCCCCGGCCTTCCTTCCCTCTCACCCCCTGTTAGCCCCCTGCTAGCCCTTACTCACCCCTGTAAAGACAAGGGTCGGCCTTGCAATGAAAACAGGAAGCACTCAGATACAAAGATACCACTCTGGGCCCTGGCCTTGTCTTTTGACTAGTGTAAACCCTCAAACACCTATGAAAATAAATAGGGGACCTCAGGAGCAAACCAGGCCAGTTGATAGTATGCGCACGTGTGCATGTGTGAGCTAGGTGGAGGGAGGGAATGAGCGAGAGAGGGAGAGTGGTCAGTCAGATGAGTAGGTAGCCTTCTCAAGCATCAAGCGTCTCAGGTTTTGTGCTAGGCCACCCTTTGGCCTGGGTGTTTGGGGAAATGCTGTTAAGCTGCTAAGCCAGGTGTATTGGTCCCCTGGGCTCCCTGAAAGGGAAATGATACATCCCTTGGTCATTTGGAAAGTCCTTGGACTGTGAGCATTAGAACAGTGTGTCCAGATGTGAAATGTTTATGCATCCTATTTGATTACTGTATTGTATTTAGTACAGCACATACTTTTCTTTTCTAAGCGTTTGCCTACCAGTGAGAGTACTGACTCACTAACTGTTGCATGACTAAATTTATAAAATAAGAAATATTGTGTTTTTTTTCTTGTATAACAGGAAGAACACTTACAGCAGAGCTCAAAAACAAGGCCATATGATTAACCAAAATGAGGACACGTCACACTTTGTGAGGAGATGAGTGCATTGTGCTTCAAACATCATTAGATACACTAGTGACAGTGGCTACACCCCCCTCCACCCCCCACTCCCCCCCTCCCACCCCCACCCCACCCGCTTCACTCCCAATCCCAGCCCAACATAGCATTAGTCTCCATGACAACAGGGTGTCATCGTCAGGTCGAGCCCTCCTATGGGAGCTGCTCTCTCGACCGCCCTTTATAGACGCACATAAAAGAGCCAGCTAGGGTCATTCACAAGACATGGGCGCAGGCAAGGCCAAAACCTGGCAACGGATGTTTGTCCCATACGATAAACAAGTGTACAAGTCCATCCCTCGAAAAGAGAGGGCATGTTGTTTGAGTAGACTAAACAGTCAGCCCTGTTGTATCCCCAGTTTTGTTTAAGCTCCTCTAGTCCTTCTAATCCTTGTGTGTTGTTGCAGTACAAGCAGCATTTAACTGGTGGAGACACACATCTGCAAACAGTTTGAAATACCCAAGCCCTTCCTCCTTTTACATTCAACTGCTGAAAGCTGTCCATTTCATATTTCCTGCTGCCTACTTTTATCTTTCCAACATACTGTACATGTCACGATAAGTTTTTATTTAATTCATACTTAGTTAGTTCACTAATTACATCATTAGTTTGTTTGGATTTTAGTTGTACTTGTGTAGCAATAAAAAAAAACAACTTTTTAAAGCCAGAAATTTTTATTAAGTAGTAACTTTGGCTTGCTTTTCAGAAATTACACTTTGGAAATCTGTTTACTTTTCACCTCCGTAAGTTGTTGTGTGAGTTTGGATGAAGAGAGGGTGCAGACAAAGGAGAAGGAGGGAGTGGGTTTAGGGGTGAGGAGGGGGTAAAGAGGGGGCTCCTAAGGGTCACAGAGGTGGACGCCTGGAGGAGGCCCACACACTAATCTGTCATGTGCTTGTTTGCCTCAGAGCCCAAAAGTCAGCTCTCCAGTCACCCATAGCAACCCAGGCGACAGTTTGGTTCACTGCCACTGCCCAAATGTGTGACTATCAGTGGGAGATGTGGGGAAAATGAGTCATCACATTGCTTTTGTGTGTGTGTTTACAAAACAGACATTAGTGACAACATGACAGGAGAGTTTAGGGATGTTTAGCACAGGAGTCATTGAAAGTCTTTGATAATGACTGAGGAGGAGATCTTTTTTTGGGTGGGGGGGTATGGGGGGGGGTATGAGGTTTGGTGCCTAGCTATTGTCTAGTCACTGTGTTCTAATGTTGGCTGCTCAGCGACCCTGGAAAACAGAGACATAAGCCACCTCAGTCTGCCATCTGTTCTTCCCGAGCCTGGCCATCACAGAGGGGCTACCACACCACGGACAGACCTTACGGGGGAAAGACGCTGACACACAGACGCTTAAGAAATTCTTTATTTCACACAAGAATCTCGCCTTACTTGTCAGAACTCATTTAAAAAAAATACCATTACATGTCTAACAAGATGCTTTTTATAGAAGGAGAGAGCATAAACCAGGATGAAAGTTTAGAAGGGGGATCCAGTGACTTCCCATTTTCACAGGCTGTATAATTATATGACAGGCCACATCAACTTTGCCATCTCATTGCAGAGCGGCTTTGCAGCAATTTCCAAGTGTTAGTGTGTCACAGCTCTGTGACTGACAAAAGCCTTGTTTACAGGGTACTTTGGCATAGTTGGTTGCCGTTCCAGAGGTTTAGTGCTGCATTAGAATGTAATAAGCCCGAATTTGTTTCATGCTCCGACATCAGACCTTTACACTTTGCCCCCTAATCCAGATCTGTCGTAGTTTCACTTCAAAGCCAACTAAGCCCACGTGGAATCCACTGACATATGAAGCATGGCACATTAACCCTGCATACACTATGGAGTGCATGTGCTTGTGAAAATAGCAGGAATGTTTGCTGTTTTTTTTTAAAAAAAACTTTTCATTCCCATAAGCTTGCTTATCTTCAAGATGAGCACCATGTTATTGTGCATGTGGAAATGCAGGGGTACCGGCACCACTCCTCCACCCTCTATCTCACATTTCCTCCGTTTTCCCTCCTTCCCTGTTAATTTTTCCTCCTGCTGTTTGCATCTTAATGCAGGTTGTTTAATGAAGTAGCAGAAATGAGTGCGTTTGTGAAGGGACTGTTTATGACACATTCCCAGTGCATGGAGGTGATTAAGCTGTGTGAAACTCCAGTGTTTGCAAAAAGAAAAAAAAAAGACATACGATATATCCTCTACTGAGACTACAATAAAGGAAAAAACTAAGGAGGACTGTGTTCCCTTGAACTGTGATGCAATATGCATTTCTTTAAATGAGGTTTTACAGCGGGGGCGTCCTCATGGAAGACCGGGAGCGCAGCGTGAGTTTGACCGGCCCCTGCAGAGGTGACTGCACATGCCCTGACCGCAGCAGAATACAAACAGAGCTAGGTCTGTGGAGGGCAGTCAGATTTATAAACTCACAGCTCCGAACAGTGAGAGACTCCTCCAAGAACACACATGCACACAGCTGAAGAGAGTTCTTTAAGGCCCTACGCTCCACTGAGAATAGGGCACAACCCAGGAACATTTCCCTGCCTTCAGCACAGCAGCGCAATCCACTGCTGCTGTAGTCATAACACTGATCCATTCGCTTGAACCTGGCTGAGCTGACTCTATGGGAAAGAGGAATGAATGACGTCATCTGCACTAACGGACCCTGCGAGGTAGTTTGTGATAGCATACATGCCTCTGGTGGAAAGCCAGGGTTATTAAGATGGTGGTAACTGATTCTGTGCCATTTTCCCCTTTTCTACACTTTTGGGGTTATCTTACTCATAACAAAATGTATAAGAGGATTTTGGTTTCACATCTTAGAGCTAGTTCCCTTAAATTACCCCTTACCCTTCCAGGGGTACCGCCCTGCAGGCTAGCTTCATCCCCCTATGGCTGATTGCGGGGTTGTGGCAAGAGCTGCTAGAACGGTGGCTGCTGCATGCTGGGGACCATGGAGGCCAGCGAGATTTTGCTGCAGGCCTCTACGCTGCCCCAGTATCGCTTTGATATTCATCTCACACCAAGAGAAGAAAATGCAAAAGGGGGAAAGGAGCAGCACAAGCGTGGAAACAGCACACCAGTCTAAAGAAGGGAGGGAGGCAAGGAAAGAGAAAAGAGTTGAGGGATGGAGGCATTGAGTAGAAATCAAAAACAGACCTTGTGTTTCACTGTTTGGTTTGTCATGGGACCCTGGCTGCACCAAATCCCACTCCTGCCATTTTGTGTGATTTTTCTCCCCTCCCTGCCTACTCCTCTCAAATGCATGCTTTTGTTTTGCCCAGCGCTCAGTCCAGGGGCAAGCAATGGGATTCCTGCACAGTGGGGTCCTTATAACTGGGAGCCATGTCTCTTGTTCTCACCTCTTCCCCCCCCACTTCCTCACCTTTTCATTTTTTTCCTCCATTGATATCCTCTCTCTTTCCCTCTCTGAACATATGGACTGGTTTTTAAGAGAGATCCCAGTCCACATCAAAGACTGAGGCTGAGCGGGTCAATTTGTTACTCCTTTCCCCAACTCTTCCCCCTCCACTAACCTCAGTGGACCCTCCCTGCACCGCAACCATTTACCCAGAATGCTCTATTGCTCAAGCAATTCTGCCTAGCATATACAGTATATCGAGCCATGTGTTGTTAGTGTCTGGGTCTGCTCTCCACTTATAGCAGACCTACTTCACTTCAGAGCTCTGAATTTCTCTGTTGCCACATCCCCCTAAGATCATGTAAGGCTATACAGATGAGCATGTATGATAGACAGCAACCGCTGTATCAAAAAATAGCTGTACCACACGCTGATAAGAAAAAAGCAGATGGATAGAGGAGGAAGAGAACCAAAGAAAGAAAAAAAATCAAATAAAAAAATAAATATATAAATCCAAATCTAAGCAGAACAGGCCTTGGCTCCAGATGTGAATCTCTCTGAATATTGATCATGGGGAAAGCTAGTCCCCCATATCCCCAGGGCTGCAGCGACTGACACACAAAGCACCTCTCTAAAGCCCATAAACCAGCTTGTACAATTATTTAGATAAAGAGGGCGACAACAGCAGTGTATGCCTCCCAACCCAGAACCTCCTCTTTGGCTCACATCCTCCTACTACTACTCCTGCTCCTCCTTTTCCTCTTTCTCATCCAGCATAAAGATGAAGAAATGAAAAATGGGGGAAAATGTGTAATTAGCCACACATTTCTGAATCCTCCTTAATGTTCATTACTGAAACCAGGGGCAATTACAAGTTCAAAGGGGTTTAGGGCACCCGCAGCCCGCATAATCAGCCACAAATTAAGCACTGCTCATTTGTCACAGCACAGCACGCACACTTGTACGTGCACACAGAAACACACATGCATGCATACTGTCAGGGTCGAGTCATAAACAGGCTGACAGGCATCAATTTCCATACAGGCACAAATCTCAGCTAGCCCAAGGCGCTGGGTTAGGTCCCCAATCCTCTTATGCTCTGATGCTTTGTTTTCACTAGACAACGGCAAACACTACTGACACCTTCACCTTAGCTTCCTTGACATTATACTGTATCCTGCTTGCAGTCATCCTCTTATAGGTGTCCTGTTTGCAGTTAAAATCCCCTCCGCCACCTGTCCCATCCTGTCACTATTTTACAGATTTTTTTTAAAAACCTCTATCTTCCTCTGTGTCTATCTCTTCCCACCTGGCTGTGTCTTTGCAACATGTAACAGTGTGTGTTTCATGTTTGTCCCCGGTGGTGTATCTCAGTTACCTCTGGGGCCAGGTCACAATGGCTAATCCTGTCTTCAGGTGGATGTTTAGCACACTGAGAAGAGAGCTTGCAGAACCGGAGGTGAGCTCCTGTTACAGGACTACCTGACCAGGGGTCACCTCAGACACTGTCAGAATACACACACAAATGCACACAAACATACACACAAACACAAAGAAACATGCACACATGTCCTGGCAGATATGCAAGCATGCTTGCACATGCACACAAACATACATACAATCTAGCATACACACCTCCCAAAGTTTTCACCCACAAACATTCTAACAAACACTGTCGCTCCACATTTAACCTGCTTATCTATCCCAGGTGGCTCAGCCTCCATCTCTCTCCTCCCTTGTTCGTCTTTATCTGTCTACTGTACTACTCCTCATCTAGTCTTTCTCTGTCTTCTCTCATTCCCAGATCAGTCAGAGTCTTGTTCACATTAGGATTCCCTGATATGATCTCCATGAAGACTTGCTCTAGTGGCCATGCATTGCCTGTCCTGCCCTGCACCCTCATTGTTTAAGCTGCTCTCACAAGGGGACACAGTCAGGTCTCCAGTGAATTGAAGGGAGCCCTATCATGTGTGACTCTGCCTCAGCGTAGTGGGAAAGAGAACTCATTTTTCACGGGGGGAACGACATCCATCTCAGCAGCCAAACGCTGGCTGTTTCATTAAGTTGCCCATCCAGGCAGACAGATGTGTTCACCACACAGAGCCGTGTTTGCCTATGCAAGAGCGTGTATTAACCCACAATCCTTTGGGGGAGATTAATAGGCTACCAGCCCCTTTCCATTGATTATCTTCATGCCATTTTCCCTCCTTTCCTTGGCTAGATATTAAAAACTAATGAAGCCTATTGAAAACGGGAACTGCAAGGCTCTTCACGGATCATTTTAGGTTATTTGGACTCAAACAGAGAGGGATCTCTTTAAGGCACAGTTTGAGTCGAATTAAGAAAATAAATGTGGAGTAAAGTGTTGAAGAAACAGGAGGCAAAAAGAGGAGAGAGAGAGGAGAGAGTGTGACTTTAAAAAGGTGTGTGTTTAAGAAAGACAACTCTACTCATGACACATGGAGCAGAGACACGGCAGATGTTAGCAATTCACGAGCATAGCAAAGCATTCCTTGTGTTGGAACCACGTCCTAATTGCCATAATGGAGGTGGTAAGCGCTGACAGTAATAGAGTCGTGGGGATCCATCCCCAGCAACCTGAATTAGGGGCCACTTGGTAGATCTACTTCAAGATGGCTTTTTTTGTAAGATACCCTTGTTTTCACTGTTTTGTGAAACTTTTTTAAATTTTACTTTCCATGACAGAACGTAGAACCTTCTCAGCCTTGCCATGGTGTTGAAAGTAGGGAACTCATGGGTGGTGGTTGGCATGAGGTGCAGTGTGGAGGGAAAAGGTGATGTGTGGATGAGGGTGCGTGAGATAGATGGGTCGGAGAGACCTGGGCGGCGAGTGAGCAAAGAGTTAAAAGGATCCATGTTATTGGCTCACCTCTGCACCAGGCCTGGTGAAAGGCGGCGGGGTGCTGTCGGGGAAAATGACTTCCTGAGACATTACCATCAATCACCAGACAGGTCAGGCCCCCCAATCCCTCCATCAGGATGGAGAGGAGAGGAGAGGGGGATGGGAATGGAGGATTAGACTAGAGGGGACAAAAACAGAGAGGAAGACTGGGTTAAGGCTTGTTGCGGAACAGACTATTAACAATCTCTTTCTCTCACTGTCTGACTGTTTTATGTCTTTCTCTTCCTCTGCCTATCTGTCTCTTCATGTCTTTCTCTCTTTCTATTTTCCGGTCCACCATAAAACGGCTACCCAGGCATTCAGGAACGGCCCCTGCTGGTCAGAGTCCTCTCCTCAGCTCAATTGCATCATTAATTATTCCACATTCAGGGGGCTAGAAGCAAATCTAAAGAGAGGAAGAGAAATGGAGAGGGGGCAAGAGTTAGATGGGGAGATGGGGGACAGCTGTGTAACACCCCCAGTTGGTCTTGCTCTAACTCTTTTTCTCTCCGCCTCTTTCTCTTTCTGTAAATGAAGGATGGGAGAGGGGAGGGGCTTGGGTTACCTCAGTGAGCGGTTGTGTTACATTCCTGAGAAGGGAAGGGGTAGGGGGGTGGTTCAACGAGTTGTTGAAAAGAACACAGACGCTTGTCAACAGTCTCCGAGCCAGGGAGCCATCTTGCCTTGCTTTAGGCCCGGAGGTCAATGACCCTCTGTTGCACCCAGATAGAGAAAGGTAGAGTTAAACAGAAAGAGAGTGAGAGAAAGAGAGAGAAACAAATCCACCATATGGTACATGTCACTGCTTGTCTGTGGCAGAGGTCAGTCAAAAGCCTCAAAAATCTCCAAATCCTTCTCTTTCTCTCTTCACCCATAAAACACTGTACGTGAGCAGTGGCTGAGTGACTGTGGATTAGCTTCCTCCAAAGCACAAGTAGAGTAGAAGAGTAGAGGAGAGGCAGACAGAGAGAGACAGAAAAAGCGGCAAGCGCTGGCAGTCATGGCAAAATGGGCCATTAGATTTAAGGAGTAAAAGTTCATCAGCTTTATTAATGGGAAGGTATATAAATGAAGTATGAATTACCTGACTTTTATGGAGTGGCGAGAGTGAAACTGGAGTGTCTTATGATATAATGTTTTAGTGAGCAGTTCTGAGCGCTCTGATGAGCAGGCTGCGGAGAGGAGGAGGAGGGAAAGAGTGGAGAGAGAGAGAGAGAGAGAGAGAGAGAGAGAGAGACTGAAGTGTGCAGGGGTCCCCTGAGTCCAGCGGCTGGAAGGTTGCCTGATTGTCACTAACATGCGTAGCTGATCGGGTTAGCTTGGAGACAGGGATGCTTGTAGCTTCCAGGCTTATTCTTTGCGTGTCATTAGATAGCATAGTAAAAATTGCCATCCTTAAAAAAAAAAAAAAAAAAAAAAAAGGTCAGCCTCATTTCTGCATGCATGCAAACACAAGTATGCAGCCACAGTTGAACATGCCAGCGGTCGCACATGCACAAGCATGTTTGTAAGCACGCATACATGCACACATACAGTATATGCATGTACAGAGATGCAAGCTAGCACAAATGCAAGCACAAGGACACACACACGCCAGTGCGCAGACAGACACACACACACACACACACACAAACACACATGCTCCCCACCATCCTGTAATAAGCGGTAAGCTGAGCTAGCTGATGGTCATCCTCCCATGGGGCTGCTGGGTGGCTGCCAACTTCCTGCCTGCTTTGTCAGTGGATAAAGCCCCTAACAAACGAGAGGGCTGTAGCTAGGCAGGCCAGCCAGGTCAAAGGTCACCCCGGCCCCCGGGCAGGATTGAGCCTAAGAGCACTACAAGGAGAGAGAGGGAGAGGATGGAAGAATGCACTTAAAGATCGGCTGCTATTAACCAGGCCTAAAAGCTATGTTTCTCTTCTCTTCTCTTCTCTTCTCTTCTCTTCTCTTCTCTTCTCTTCTCTTCTCTTCTCTTCTCTTCTCTTCTCTTCTCTTCTCTTCTCTTCTCTTCTCTTCTCTTCTCTTCTCTTCGCGGCACGTCATAAAGGCATTTTAACTCCTGTCACATGTCGACTCTCCTTTGAGGAACATTAAGAAAGTGAAAGATCCTGAGGGCATTTGTCAGTCCACAGAGCCCCATGCAGACAGCCGCCCCTGGGTGTTGAGCAATGGCAGGAGATATCTCGTTGACTCATACACCCCAAGATGAAAGGAGAGCTTGGAAGACGTGCATTTCTGAAAGGCAAAAATGGTATTCAGTAAAAGAGAACAGACACAACAGGTAGGGACAGGGTGGTGACTGATCAGGGCTTGGCTGGCTTTGTTCCATGGGAGTACTTGTGATCTCAGATGAATGCACCTATAGTTACCATCAGCTATGCTCCTCTGTCTCGCTGACCGGGACATGATCTGAAGTGTCTGTCTGTCATGGGGCTAAGAGCTTCTCTCACAAGCACAGGATAGAGAAAAGAACAGTGGAGAGGAGAAGAGAGGAGAGAAAATCTTTCTTTCCACCCCAGCTGTCCATTCAGAAGGAGAGAAAATTTGACATGGTTGACTTGAACACATTTAGCATCATTAGCAAACAGGAAGTGTCCCCTGCAGCTGTTTTTTAGTGGGGGCGGGGGTGTTCCTGCCTGCACTGTAATGGACAAATGTTACCCACCATGTTTTCCTTTGATTTTTGACCTGAAAACAAAAATTGACATTACAAATGTCCTATGATATCTTCCAAATTGGCTTGACATTCCATAGCTGGCCCCGGGGGTTTCTTGTTTGTCCTCTGTAAGTGGTTGTGCAATTGTTGTTGTGTCCCGAGGCTCGCTATTAGAACGTACTGGCCTTTCTCTCGAGAATGTGGACTCTTAAAGAGACAGAAGGAGAGAGAGGGAGAGAGCTAAAAGAGGTCCTGGTTGTGTATTTGAATTTATGCTCATTAAGTTAATGCACAATGAAAGGGAGACCCGTCAAGTGGAAACTCTCAGAAGCTTCTATTTGAAGAGCGAACAAACCCCCTTTTTCTCTTGCTCTGTCTGTCTATCTCTCCACACATTAATCTGTTTCTATTTCAATTGAAGATCAGCCCCACTTTACTTTGACTTAGGAAGTTAAACAAAGTCTAAAGAACACAATAGAGAAAGAGGATAAACTTAAAGAGACCCTGTATGTTAATATTAAGTCCTTTTCCCAACAGACTTTATCAACAGGCTCGAGGTTGTAAGTGCTTGTCAGTGGTCTCCTGTGTTTTCCCAGCATTTCTCTAAAATGGATAAGCATCAGTGTGCCTGGATGTCGTATTATAATCCAGAACTGTTTCATACAGTACATATCTAATTATCAAAGTATCTATTTAGCGAGGATGCCACATTTTTCATGAGAAATTTTTTAATAACAAAAGCAGAAATAAATGTTTTTTTCCTGTTGAAAATGATGTTTCAAAGAACTAAGAAAGGTTATGAAAAGCGTTTCTGTGTAAAATAATTTGCTTTTTTTTGTATTTCTTCCTTAGAAACCATACAAAAAGTTTTCTTAGGCCAAGCCTACCTCATAGCCTGTTGGTCTGTTTAGAAAATCATTGCTTTTTTACAATGTGTACATACGTCATTAAACAGTGCTGATGTTTATTCAGAGGCTTAGTTCATCCACTAGGCTGTAGTTATAGCATGTGCTCCCAATGACTTTATGACTGGCAACAGTGACAAGTGGTGTGGATATGAGGTTGTCCCGTGCAGGCAAAGTGGGTGGGTCTTCTACTTTGACAGGTCCACCAGGCCTCTAATAATCTGCTTATAGGCCCTAAAAGTTTTGTGCGAAGGCAAGCCAACAAGCAACATCATAGGAGCGCAGTGAATTAAAAAAAACTGAGGCTAATTTTTAGAGAATTATTTTTATAAATCTATCAAAGGCATAAAATGAAAATTTAATGGAATTTAATAGGAACAAAACTCTTTATTGGAGGACGATTCTTTGGCTCAGCAATAAGATGTTTTAAAGAGTTCTTGAGAGCAAGTAGTGAGCGTGGCTGTATGTTGACATCAGGCGAACTGGAGAGCAGAGCAGAACAGAGCTGGGTGCCCCTGAGCAGGCAGTTACCACAACAAAGCCAACAGACTGGTCTGAAAAACCAGGCCAAATTCCTGCCCTCTAGGACCTGGCTTAAAGCTTGAGCGGAAACTTTGAAAGAGGGGGATGAGATGAGAGGAGAGGAGAGGAGAGGAGAGAAGAGAAGAGGTGGAGTGAAGAGGATACGAGACGAGGCCAGACGGGTTGGTGTGTAGCAAGAAAGGGATAGCTGCTGGGGTCTATGGAGTATGGCGGGAGAAGGAGAGATCGACGGAAACCGGAGAGAGGCTGTGAGAGGAGAGCAGGCCCCCACTATAAGGATGGAATGATCATATACCTCCTCCTGAAAGCGGAGGGGCAGCCATGTGGTGGAAAAAGAAGCCATGAACTCGATCTGATGATTAAATAGGCGCATCTCTATAGCTGCAGGCCAAAAACGAGACCAAGTCCACAACACAGCACATACACGTTTTGTGTATAACTTTTGGCAAACTCCAATACATCTATGGGTTGAGCTCGGTTGTTCCATGTTTGAGAGTGTTATGCGTATTTCTACATAAGGAACACAGTTTTTTCCAGTTTCTTTATTGGATAAAAGTGATATCTTATCATTTCATTATGCATGATAGCATTTGAAAATGTTCCACTAAAACATCTCTCTCTTTTCCTTGGTCGATCAGTTAAGTCTGGAGGTGCATTGGGATTGTGTGGGAGTGATTGCTATTTAGCCTTACAGAGCTTGGTACAATCAGATGCCTATATCTTACATATCCTCCAGGGCTCCTTCCTCACCCTCTCTCTCTATTCATTCCTCCCTCCTTCTGACTCCCCTCACCCACTTTACTGTTACTGTAGCTTGGCAGGCGAGCAGGGCAGTTATGCCGTAGAGCTTCTCTACAACCTTGCACCATCTCCAGTGAACATAAATTAATGGTGTAGAGCAAACAGGCTGCTGGCTGGGGTCCAGGAGCTGGCTTCAGGAGCCCAGCCAGCGATTGTTGTGGGGGGCCGTGGCAGCAACAGCAGTAGTAGTACTGATGCACTGCCAACCAACCAGCCAGCCAGCCAGCCAGTCAGAGAGGCAGACAGACAGACTGGGGGCCCTTTTGCTCTATAATAGATGCCCCAGGCCTCGCCAGTCCGCCTTGTATTTGCAATCATCACTGTTTTACTGTCAGAGGGCAGTCCACTGAGAGCGCTTATACTCATTGTGGAAGCTCTGGAGTCTGGAGTGAGAAAGACAGAAGTGTATGTTCTGAATGCATCGTGATCGTGTGAGGTGTAGATATGAGCGTACTTTCATTTGCTGTTATCAGAGGTTAGCATGCAGTGCGTGCGGTTTGTAGGTTGGCATCATGTGAGTTCTGTTTATAAGTTGGCATACTGTATCCGAGTGTGTGTGTGTGTGTGTGTGTAAACGAGAGAAAGAGAGAGGGAGGGAGTGCAGACGGGTTAAGTCATTGAGTCATGTGGCATTCTTGCCTGTTTTCAGACTGTTGTCAGGAAGCAGTGTAGTTCCCAGTAAAATAAAACAAACACCCAAAAACCTTCTACTCCCTCCCACTTCCACCCACCCAAAAACACACAAAGAGAGGGAGTGAGAGAAAGAGATGGAGGTAAAGTTGAGTCCAAAGATAAAAATATATGAAGATCGTAATGGAAGAGAACAAAATTTGCTATTTGTATCTTTAGTTTACACACACTCACACTGTTCAAGAACTCCAGTTTACTGCATGAGCAATCCTTAGTTTGGGCTCAGATAACTGATGAGATAAGTCAACTTGATCTTTAAAATCACAAAGCTGGATTACTTATATTGTATTACTTGTATTTTAATTCATTATTATTTCTAATTTGGTGCAAATATTTTTGCAGTTTATACTGATACATTCATTGTCATAGAAATATGAGGCTCTTCTTTTTTAATTGACAATTGTCAATCTATCTGATGTTTATAGACAGAGTTAATTAAGTGTATTCTTCAATTTAAACCACACAATCTGTCAGAAAACTGCTGCTAAAAAGCCAGATATTGCGTTGTGCATAGTAAACAATCATGATGGATTCAAAAAGTCCACCTGCATTTATTTGTCATATCTGTTTGATCTCACAGTAATGCTGATATGCATTCAATCTCATTGTCATTTGTCACTGAAGCCAATTGTAACATTATTAACAACGGCAACTTGATATTTAAAATGTGCCAATCTTACGCCCTGCTCAATGCAGAATCCATATTAAAATGTCATTCCTATATTTGATTGCATTTATTTCTGACAGTGAATATTATCATCATCCTCCAGTCACTTTGATTAAAAACAAATAAGATTCCAATCAATGTGAGGAAGGCATATATGAAGGGAAATACTGGGATACAATATTGCTGTAAAACTTACAATGAAGCCCATAAAAGCATTACAATGAAAAAAAATCATTATATAGAATTATGTCTGTTTGGCATTTGATGCTTTTATTAAGTGTAACACTTTAAATGAATAAACACCTTTTGGTTATAAAAAGTATATATGCACCATATCCAAGAGAGAAAATAACTGGGACTAAATCACACCAATCATTATCAGCAAATCCTTTATGTTGCCATGGTGCTGGGGTAAACAGCCAATGGCCTCTGATTTCCTGGGAGTCATTAGCATGGAATAGGTTTGCAAGCCACTGCAACCTTGTGACCCTGCTCTATAACTCATGTCACACACTGATGATGTCATTCATCAGTGGGGTCCACCAGCGGCTTGGGCAAGGGGCTGAGGGTTCAGTGGATGGAAAGGAAGGGGCAGAGCGGGAAAAAGCGGTGGGGGCTGAATGGAACGGCCGGGATAATGATCATACTGTGGGATCGGCAGCAAATAGATGTCAGGAGAGTATGAATTTGATATATAACAAGTGGGATGTTGAATGAGTAGATAGAAGTCACTGTGGGCGAAAGGTGTGGTGTGAAGTTAGAGTGGTCCAGCAGTACAGTAGATGTGGTTATGGTGAAATGCCAAGCTGGGCTCAGGGGGGGTTTAAGGACCGTACACGGCGGATGATGGAGCTACCTCAGCTTGTAATGTTCAGCAACCACAGGGGCCATTACATACAGCACTATCAGAGAGCACAGAGCACATCACACCCTGTAATTTAGCCAGCAGTCGGTCACACACATACACACACACACACACACACAGCTCGATTCTCAATGACTAGCAGAATGTGATCCACCTGCACCTGTGTTTATGTGTTTGTGTTGATGTTCGCTTGTGCATTTTCAGGTCAGATGGAAATTGGACAACATTTCTGCGTCAGGATAGTGCACGCTCGTGCCATTAACAGGCTTTAGCGTAATTAACAGAGCCATTTCGATCGGAAAGCAGCGCTGCCCAGACAACAAATTGAAGCTGCTCATTTCTGGCTCTAATTATTTATAGACTGGCTATTTTACGTTTTGCAGTCAATCCTCTTTTAAGGATATTGGCCTTGGTGTTTGTAACTGAACATATTGAGCGGATGCAAAGCTAGTGGGGAAATTATCAATACCATCTTTGATCTTTCTGTGTGTTTGTGTTTCATCCATTAAATAACCATGTCATACTGTCTCCTGAGGGTAGAGAAGGACATCTCCAGGAAGAAACCCATTACAACAGATCTAGCACTCTGACTTTATATATTTTGTTTAATATTTATCCATCTATTCCTGTCACCTTTACTCTTTTCATATCAGAGTTTGTTTGTGCTCATTGGGTGATTTACTGACATTTTTTTTTTTTTTACTGAGGCAATTAACATTAAGAGGTTACTCAGAGGTCTAAATAGTCGTTCTCCAATTTCACGGCTGCTGCAGCCTTGTAACCGCTAGGCCCACCATGCCGGCTTACTTCTCATGTCCGCCTGTGTGTGTGTGTGTGAACATGGTGTGTGCCACCACGCACCATTTTCTGGTGCTGAGATTTCAGAGCTCCATGCTTTAAGGAAAGCTGCCGCAACATAAAGTGTGGGTGGCCTGCAGTCACAGTCATAAAAAGTGTGTGTGTGTGTTTGTGTGTGTGTGTTTCAGAGAGGGGGTTGGGGGGGGGTTAGTGAGAAAGAAAGGCGAGAAAGAGAGTTGAGGACAGATGAAGAAAGAATTAGGGAAGGTTATATACATTCTGTGTATGTTTATATGTGTATGTTTATGTTTCTGTGTGTGTGTGCGCTTCACTGCGCATATGTGCAAGTGCATGTGAGTCTTGGGGTTGCAGGGTAAAGAGCTAGCCTGACACAGGGAAGGAAGGAGTGGGGGGACTGAGCGAGGGTTAGGAGGGGTATGAGCCGAACGAAATAGGATTTTTTTTTTAGTGTCGTGTCTATGTGGTCAGAGTAGCCTAAATCTCCTTACTCAGGGGTTTTGTGTGCGAGGGGGGCTTTAACGTCCCCACTCTCCTTGATGAGACATCTTTCTTGTTTGTTCAAACCATTCATTACGTGGTGGCTGCTGGACGAGCTGTGCCCCTGGCCGGTGTATTTATCACCGAGCTAGAGCGCGCTCTGGCTGACAGTAGGCGATTGATGACCGGGTCTAGGCCTGAGAGGCTGAGGAAGCCTTAATACAATGTAAATGACCCACTCCCATTTCCAATCTAGGCTGATCCTCTCTCCACATCACCACACCACATCACCTTTAGGTACATCTCTATTTGTGTATTTGTCTCTGGATATGTGTATATGTTTGTGTTGTGTGCGTACAAAGAGTGGGAGGAAGTGTTTGTAGCCTACTGTTATATTTGCCAACATGCATGTTTTGATCGTGACCGAGGTCACCGCTAATGTGAAAACGCCAAGGAAGCCCAGGAGTGGAAGAAGGGGGGAGGGAAAGAGGCTGCACTCTTATTACATGTTGTTCAAAACGGTCGAGCACAAACACACACACACACACACACACACACACACACACACACACAGGGATGTAGACATATATATCTGTTCCTTTGGACATTGTGCATACTGTGCATGCTCTTGTGTGTGTTTACATACACACATACACACACACACACAGTAACTCATAGAAATTGCTCTGTCTTCCCTAGCCAAGGAAATGTCAGCACCTGGCAATCAAAAAATGTATTTCTATGCAAGCATTATCATCTTTCCTTTGTTAATGATTTTAGCATATTAAAAGGGACTACATATACAAGTACAAATCAGATTAATCCCTCTGTGCAGCCGGGATTCATTATTTGTCCAATCTCAGTCTTGTTTGTTATTAATTGAGCACATTCCTCAAACCATTTTTTCATCTCTCCTTTAATTAAAATAGACTACATTTAGACAGGCAGGACTACCTGAAAGGAGAAATTCTCCTCTCTGCTGATATGAAACCACACTTACATCAATTATTTCAGCAGTAAATGAGAAAATTGTTCTTGAGCAACTGTTATCATTTCAAGTTAAAATTGAATTCAATTAAGACAAGCCAGACAGACATTACTAGCTGTATGAAATTTGCTTTCTCAATGGGTGAGGAGGAGGGAAAAGTGCTGAAAAAAAGGTATAAGACTAAGTTGTGAGGGCTAAAGGTGTTTTCCTTGAAGGGGAAGAATGTTAATGGAGCTTGAAACCACCCGCAAATAGAGGAGGATTTAAGTGTCACCTTTTAAAAGGAATTTTTTGTGTGTTGTGATCTGCAGGTGTCATGTCTATGAATATTTGTATGCATCTGTGTGCATTTCAGTTTGTGCATGCGTGTGTGCTTGTGTGTGTGTGTAACTCCGTGTGTGCATGCATGCTCTCTGTCTACAGCGCCTGAATGAAACACATAGTGTCTCATTTGTTTCGTTTGCGTGCGCCCCGACTCCTAATCTGGCCCTTAAAGACATCTGTCACCAGCGATCACTGTTGTTTTGTCATGCTTCATAGCAGGCCCAGGGGGAGCAAGGCAGCCCAAGGTCTGCCATTTATATCAGCCCATGTTCTCTAGATTGGACCTGACACAAATAGTATCATTGCAGCCCTGGTCGCAGAATTACATTTTCAGGTAAAAATCTTGGCGAGGCAACGGAGGAGATTTCACAGCGTTCTGTTCTTTTAGCGTTGGTCTGTATTCAGCTGCTCTCTATGAAAGAGCTACCACCAAGATACATGTCAGACATTCAAGAAAAGATAAATGTATTCACTGCAAATCTGCACCCACTCATTCTGTTGCTTGGTATTATAAAAGGATTCTCAGACTGCTTGAAAGTCTTCTCAGTGTGTGTGTGTGTGTGTGTGTGTGTGTGTGTGTGTGTGTGTGTGTGTGTGTGCGTGCAAGCGTGTGTGTGAATGTATGTTTTCTGTGTGTGGTGTATATGTTCAGTGTGTATACTGTACGTTGTTTGTGTGTGGGCGGGAATAGGGAAAGGAAAGGGGGTTATCACAGTTGACAGTTGTGACAAAGTTGTTTGGCCAGCTCTGACAGGTTTAGCACTGAATTGTGTGTATGTGTGTCTGTGTGTGTTGATGGGTGGGTGGACATATGTATGCTGTGAATGTCTATATTGTGTAGGGGAAGGGCAGGGTTGGGTGGAGGTCATGAGAAGGTGCAGTCTTGGGTTACACAATACAACAAACACGGGAACGTATTGAATACATAGTGTAATAGGCAACAGCCAGGAACTTGACTCGGAGCATGTGTTCCCTTTCCAGCGCTTCTCTTTATGAGTGCTTACATGCGTGAATATTTATGCTAATCTGTACGTCAAAGAGGCTCATGTGTGTGTGTTTTTCTCTCTGTTTGCTCCTGCAGCACCCATACCCTTCTGAAGAGCAGAAGAAGCAGCTAGCCCAAGATACAGGCCTAACCATCTTACAAGTAAACAACTGGTGAGTCAAGATTTCCGCTCGCCCTATCTCCACCACCAGCATCGCTCTGCCTTTCATTTTCAAAAGCCTTCGCCTCTCTCTCCCCACCAGCCAAGACAGCTAATACTCCTAAAGTGTGAAAACCGTTTATGTGCAGCCCTCCCCAATGCATATAGACACACACAGAGGTGCACGCGTAGACATACACACAGACAACCTTTGTAACATTATTATATGTAAGCTACCAGGATGTTCCGGTGTTATCGGCAAAGTGTTCCGCGGCTAAGTCAGTGGTCTTTGTGGTTTGATGCACATGTATTCAGTTGGATATATTTAAGGGAGAAAGGCAAAGATCATAAGCTATCCCTACAGCCCCCACACCCACCCCACCCCTTCATCCAAAACCATACCTAGCTCCGCCACTGGTGCCCCCACAAAAAGGCAAAACTGCCTTCCACCCCCTCCCCGTTTTACAGAAGCTATATGGTGGATTAAGGTTTTGGTGGCCTGGCCAGCAGGGCCTTTGTAGATGGCTTAGCACATAACTGGGGGTGGTGGATTAAATAAAATGATCACAGAAGCAAAGAAATGATACAGGAATTACTTATCAAAATACTAGCCCAGGTTTTATCTGCAGCTTAATTTTGTTCAGTACATTCTCAGGGTGATGTTCAGATTAATTGAACTGACAGCTTCCTTTCAAAATTCAGGGAAGGTATTTGCACGGATTTCAGGTCTTACACAAACTTAATTATATGGAACCCCATTTTATCATTCTAATTCCATGTAGCGGGGGTTCTATTTACAAATGACAAGTCTGTGCCTTTTATTCACAGCTTTCCTTAATATATTTATCAAAGCGGGTTCATTTACAAAGTGCTCTATCTGTTGGGTACAGGCAGGCCGACATTAACGAAGCTTTTAGGTTTATCAGACTCGCAGCCTGACAAGCCACCCGAGGGTCAATTGATTTTTTGGTTCCGTGATTCATTTTTTTCTCATTTTTCCTGGATCACAATGAGAAACATGCCTGGAGAATTAGCCTGGTTTGTCGGCCTTATCTATCAGCCCCCCCTCCCTTGTCCTCCCCCCTCCATCCTAACATAGTCTCTCTCTCTCTCTCTCTCTCTTTCTCTCTCTCAATCTCTCTCTCTGTCACCCTTTGCTTTATTCCCTTCTAGCCAAGGGAAGTCTAGCTACTTAAATTGGCCACAGGAACCGCTGTTATCAGACTTTAATGCACCCTACAGTGTGGATAGCATTTCAATTACACCAGTAACCAAAGATTAGCCCCCGCTTGCCTGTTTCATGCCTCGTGCCACCATTTCAGGACGCCACGCACCTTACCTACAGGAGCAGAAAATTGAGTTGCCTTGCTTGTGTCATGGTGATTAATGCAGAAATAGTCTGCTAACCTGGGAGGAGAGAGAGAGAATAATAGACAGAGACATAGACATAGACAGAGATAGATATAGGAAGAGTCCCTGCCTTCTCAGAGGCCATGAAATCCAAGCCTGGCACTGAAATGCCTACGATCCATTTATAAAGAGGTCTGAAAGAATCTCGCGCTGGGTAACATCCTCATGAGCCCTGTTCATGACACACACATACACGCACATACATAAACACATACACATAGGTGGTCATGGAGCTGTGTATGCTATGTAATGTTACACCAGCCATGTTAACAAAAACACACCAGGAATCAATTTTCACAAATAAAGTCATTAGAGAGGCTCAGACTCTGCTGGTCTATCTGCGATGCATTCTGTGGGAACTGTCAACTCGTCTGGCGGATGCTTCCACGTTATTGGTTATTTTTACGGTGAGGGAAAGATGAGCAAGAGAGAAGATGCTGAAGTTGTCTTTCCATCTGTAACCACGCAGGACAGTGAGTTAAATATCTATCTTTGTTTGGGTCGTGCCCTTGTTTTTTTCCCTCTGGTGTCTGATTCTAGTGGCTGCTGAGATGTTCCGCCCAGGATGTGACAGAACTCTGCCATATGAAATTCCTGTTAAAAAATAAAAGCTCTTCAAATTCCTGGCTGGGCCCTTGCATTGTTCTGTAGTTGCCTTTGATGCCTGGCCGCCGCCACGTTACCAGCTAAAGAGAGGGAGCGAGAGATAGAGACAGAGGGAGGGAGAGACAGAGGCAGAGGATGAGTGGGGGTGGAAAGGGAGGGGATGGCCGCCGTCTTCGGTTTCCAGAGCTCTCCCTCGGGGAAAGGATGTGCTGAATCAGGGCTTTGTCCGCCGGCACAATCGCAGCCCAGCGAGGGCACAAGGGTGCTCTGTGTGATAGTCAATAGACAGTGCATTTCGCTCTCTCCCCTCTTGCCCCATCAAACCTCCCCGAACTATACCCTGCAACCTCCCTTTAAGTTTACCTGCAGCTCACCTGTACACACAGAAAACAAAACCTATAGCAGACCACTTGCAGCTGGTTTGAAATCTTTTGTCTCGGTACCAAAAGAAACAGCTAGTTCTTCATCTAATCTGTATCATTTGCTAGCAGCTTCACCTGTTCGTAGCCCACACCCCATTAGTCTGATATTAATAAGGAACAAAGGAAAAGGTTAAAGTCCACAATCTCACTGCACTGGTGTTGAGCCGATGAGGAGGAGGACTTGACTGTTAATGGTATCGTCTGTATGCATAAGTGTGTGTGTACGTGTGCGTTACGCATTTCTAATGGGACACTATGCTCTCTCAGTATGTACTAAGATGTTATGAGCATACAGTATATCAGGACACCATTAGTTGACCATTAGGTAGTGTGTTTGCTCTGCTTACATTTGAGACAACTGGCGTCATGCTAACAGAATCGGGGAGTGGTCTGACATGTAATTGCATTTGTTTAAGATTGCAGGAAAAGGTGAGGGACATGTCACACACGGCATTCTGGGATAGTGAAGTAGGTGAAACGGCAGACTCAGGTGTCTATACACTTGAGAAGCATTTTACAGTTTACAGTATCTAGCGGTATATTTGCCTGCCTCAGCAGCTCCTGGTGTCCTGCTATCAGTCTGGGCTAAATGGGGCCTGACCGAATCCTTTCATGTCTCAGCGTCAGACCCAGCACGATGTGCCCTCACTCACTGCCGTAAACACACACACACACCAGCTATGCTGCCATTATTTACCGCTGCAGCAGTGCACACACACACACACACATATATATATAACCACACGCACACAGGGCTATTACATGGGCCTGAGAGATGACGCCGATGACAGATGACTGAGAGAAACAGCATCTAAAAAAAGGAAGGAAATCGTCCCCTCATTATTCCCTCATCTCACAGGCAGCCAGTTGGTCATTTCCATGGCAGAGAGGAGAGAGGCAGAGAGAGGCAGAGCGAGTCAGAGAGCGAATATGTCAGTTCTTGGCATCTATGATGACTGACTGCTGTGCCACTGGAGCACTAATAACAATAAAGAGGGCACTAAGCCACACTCTATTTTTACTTCTCTGCCTCCTCTCTACAGCCCAGAGGGAATACATGCATAGACACAAACACATACACACATACATACACACACACACACACACACACAGGGGAGAGGCTCTAATTAGCAGCAGAAAGGAATACAATGAGTGAGTTATTAAGACACGGGGCGGATCTCAGCCAACCTTTGCCCCCTGTCGGAGCACAGGTCACATGATAAGGGAAGTATATCCGCCAGACGACGGCGCCAAGCAGCCTGTGCCCACTGAGGAGATGAAATAGGCTCAATCTCTTCGGCCATGCAAGGCAGGGCATGGTACACTGTTTGTTTCTTTAAAGAATCCCCCTTCACCAGAAAGATAAACTCCACTTATAATAGACATTCATCATATCACCTTATATATTTTTTTTGTTTAAATTATATTTTAGCAACAGTAAAAAAAAAAAAGCTCATAAGACTTCACCATCAAATTGCAGTATATGCAACCAATTGTATGGACTGTATGTGTTAGAGCTACGGTGTCCCAAAAGGATTTCCGTGTCCAATCAGTGGTTGTGTAAGGCTGGTGTACAGGGAGAATTAAAAAAGAGATACAACGGTGAATGAGGACCCGTTGTTTTTTACTTGTATGTCTTTACAACTTTTGCCTCTCTACATACAGTAGAATCCAGACTCTCCTCCCAGATTGCGTCCTGCTGTAGCAAAGCATGGAGATAAACTGAGTTGAACTAGGATGTCTAAACTGGCTGCTCTGGTGCTCTCTTCACAGTATGATTCCCATTTCCATTCGGATCTTGTTTTTTTTTCCCTTTCTCCATCTCTTCCACAGATCCCCTCAGACATTTCAGAGTTTAAATCACCCAAATTAGGTACATACTGTAGAAGCCGTACTGCAGGTTCACATGCAAAATGTTATTACAGTAAATCACATTTGTTTGTACTATCTGAGAACAAGAAAGAGAAAAACCAAAGCCAAATTTGTTCCTCCACTTAGCAAAGCATTTTCCAACCCTTTTCTCAGTCCAATGAGACACTTAGGAACTCTGGCTTTTATGATTTTTTATTATTTTTTATGATCCTCTGGTTTGGCGGGCTAGCCCATTATGAAATGCAAAATAATAACTAATATTTTCCAAATGTAATATAAAGCTATGAAACTGGCTCAATTTCAGGCTCTGTTTTTTCCAACTTCTTTACAAGTATTTAAGTCTTATGAATGTCACACATGCTTTTGAGCTCCTTTTTTCCCCCTCTCTTCACGCTCCTCTATATTACTGCCCGTTACTGACTTTTCTGTCTCTTCCTTTCTGCCGCATTGGTGGGCTAGTTGACTGAAGTTGTTGGTTATCTGTCTAACTTTGACCCAGATGGAAATGTCAGGCCTTTTTTTGGCTGCAACCAGGGACTCCCGGCAGTGGCCATCTTATGCCCCTGGCTTTCTAAATATACAGCTGGAGTGCGGAGAGGTTGCGGCTGTGTGTGTGTGTGTTTGTGTCTCTCTAGCATGAGTGTATATGTGCGCCTAACTGAGAGAGAGAGAGAGACTATCGGGGCGCTGCCAACACAGGCATCATGATCCCTCTCATTTAGGGACCGCTAATTGGCAGTTAATTAGCAGAATTGACTCTGTTGTCAGATCCCAAGTGCCAGCCCCCCTACCAACACCCCCTACCCGCTAAGTTCATTTGATCTGGCTGCTTTCTTGATGCTGTAATAATAATCCCATTTTATCTGTTTTGGAGGGAGAAACACATTTGGAAAAAAAAAACAAAACAAAACATATTTTCATTATTGGCAGAGTAAAATAGAACAGACCCCCAGTTGTAGTAGGTCTCATTTTGTTTTTCATTTTGTTCAGCAGTTGTTACAGATCCAAATATCTGTTCACAGTGCAATCTAGAAACATGCCGTACTCACAGGGTAAGCCATGGGAGTCTTAAACAGCTGATGCTAATGTGTGCTGCTGTGTTCATGTGTGCGCTCGGAGTATATGTGCTGCGTGTGAATACATTAGCACATGCCGCTTAGTCTGTTGAAATCCTCATTGTGATTAACATGGCCCACTCCCACTTTATCAGGCACTGGGGGCATATTGGGTCATAGAATGGCATGGACACCCAGCATGGCCACGGAGCAGGCCAGTGCCAACCTCTGTTATGAAAAACAGGTGTTGCTTTAATATAACTGGCACTGTCGGGCAATCACACACAAAAATCAAGGTTTTTTTTTTACTTGTTTTCCCATTACAAGCTCAAGACTCTCCAAGGCTGTGGAATTCTCCCAGCAAAGACGGCATGCAAGGAGAACGAAGCCAGACGAGGCGAGATAGAGAGGCAAAGAGCTGAAAGAGGCATTACAGAGAAAGCATTAGAGAGAGATGGAGAGAGATGGGAGGAGGGAGGTCTTTGTACTTCTCTGCTCCTTTTGGCTCTTTTATTCCTCAACGGCTTGGTTTTATTGGTGGGTCGTTTAATAACAAGGGCTCTGCGTTTGAAATGAAGTCGAGCTGCGTTTGCGTGGGCGAGCCTCCTTTTTTTTTATTTTAAGATGGTAATTTCTGTACTAGGGGTGAGAACTGGAGAGAGATCGAGAGAGAGATCGAGAAAGAGAATACACCAGAGAGAGAGAAGGGAGAGCAAGAGGGTGAGAGTGTGGGAGAGGGAGAATTCAAGGAGAATACAAGGGAGGAAAGTAGGTTAATTTATTTCATTTGCAGGAAGAGAGAGAACTTAAAAAGGAAAAAAAAAAAAAAAAAAGGTTGGTGATAGTGAGAAAGAAAGTGTAAGATGCTGTTTTCATGAACAAGCAGCTTAATGCACACGGGCAGCCACAGTAAGCCTGCCAGAATCTCCCTGTGCCTGAGGCCATCTGTGAGCAGAATAGCAATTTTATTACTTTGTCATTAAACCAATTTCACAGCAGTATTGTTTGTTAATGAGCAGCCGCAAACGAGCGAAGATGTCACGCACTAGAATAGCAGCAAGATTTGTGACCCTAGTTCTCCTCTGTCTTCTCCCAACCTGTACCTCATTCTTATTCTTCTGCTCTTTCTACCGTCGTCTTCTTTCTTAACATCCTTACTGTCATCCTTACTCTCTCCCTGCCATCCTCCCATCCCGCTCACCCCCTCCCTCCCCGTGTTATAGAGGTCCTTGGCTCATAAAGGGAAACTGCTGAAAGATAAAATGCAAAGTCTATACAGTCAAGTCTCTGTTTATGAGCTTCCATTTGCCTTTAGAGCTCATTGGGACGAACGGTTTCTCCGTGGGCTTTCAGGGTGTGCAGCTGGAAAGCCTGGGATATTGGCCTGTTATTTAGCTCTAAAGCCTAACATGGGTGCCAACGGCAAGTGCCAACAGAGGGAGTAGGTGTCTAAATAGGTGCATAAGTCCTTTGGATTGTATGCTAGATGATGTCATGCATTTTTTTGCGATTTTTTAAAAAGTTGTTTAGAGTACCAGGCTTGTTCGTTGCTTATTTGAAGCATTTAATTAGTGTTATAGCCATGTATTTAAAGGAAAGTCTAACTTCAACTCTTGTAGTTGTTGGGTAAGGTATGTTTTCACGAAGACGGCCGTGTGGTTCAGCTGCTATGGTGCTATATGTGTCTTTATGGCTAGTCACTCTGTTTATGTTTTTACTCCGGAGGTCAGTTGGCACAGATTCTTGGTCTCTCTGTGGCTTTTGACTGAGAGAGAAACAGTGAGACCGAGAGAGATTTAAACTGGAGGCCCCAGAGGATCAGACAACCTGACAGAGTAGATTTGGAATAATTAGTTTTATCTGCTGAGGGAGATAGCCAGAGGAGCTGTGTGGTAGCCACAGGGTGTTGCTATGTGTGTCTTGTTGGTGATGTGTTGCAGAAGGCTGAATGTTGTGGATTGGTTTTTTGTGCATGGTGTGTTTGTGTTTGGAAGGAAGGGGGGGGGGGGGGACTAAAAGGGATAAAGGTGACCAGGTGTAACAGAATGGCCTTGAGGGTGTGTGTGTGCGTGTGTGTGTGTATGTGTGTGTGTGTGCGTGCGTCGAAGCCAGAGGACAGGAGCTCCTTCTTAGGCTGAGCTCTTTAAACTCTGTGAACCTCTACTAGGTATTTTCTCTTTGTCCAGGCATGCTCATTCTCTCACTCTTTCTCTCTCTCTCTGTTTTTCTTTACCTCGCTCTTTCACGCTTTGCACTCCCTTTATCCCTCTTTCCTCTGCCTCTGTTTGGATATACAGTAACCACGTGTAAATAAGCATGCTCTTCTATCTTGGTTTTGTTTGTGTTGGTGTCATATTCAAAATAATATCCACTGACCTTCCTCCCCTCCTTTAAGATACAATGAGAGTGAGTGTGTTTGGATATGAAAGGGAAAGGCAGTTGTAATCACATCCCAACAACACTCCACTCTATTATTCCTACCTGTTTGTCAATCAGTCAATCAATCAGTCAAGTTTATTTGTCATATGCAATCATTCAGGTACAATCATAGTGAAATACAATCCCGTCAGTTCCTTCAACTGTGCAATAAAAATAGATTTAAAAAGCAATGACGATTAATAATTTAAAAAATGAGTAATTATATATGTCTATGTGTATGACTGGGAGGGGCAGACTTGGCAGTGACCCCATTTAGGATCCAAGTGGCCGGTGTATGTTTGTGCATATTGTTTGAAGCTGTAATTCATGGCCTGGTGCCCTCTGTGGCTTTGAGGTGCAGTCCAATAAGCCCATCATGGAAGACCCTATAAATCAATATAGCCCTTTGTTTGTTTAAGCCATGCTCTGTCCCAGTTCAGGCCTGTTATGGATGAGATATCAGTAGTGTCTGTGCCAAGCAAGGAAAGAGTGGGAGGGAGGGAGGAGTCATAGGGCCTCTCCACAAAACAAATCCAATCTTAATTGGAACATGGCCCAAAATCTTGCCGTTATCAAACCTGGCAATTTGCAATTTGGGAGAGGTGAGACATAAACGGTGCAGCTTACCGCCACCTTCTCTCCATGCACACACAAACATACACTGGCATGCACTTTGATGAAATTATCAGAGGTAGCTGGAGGAATTAGCCACTATTAGCCTACACTATTACATGCATAACAAGATGCAGAGATACAGAGGAATAGCTGGAGAAAAGAAGGGGGAGAACAATGAGGGGTACTATATTACCCTAATCTAGAGTTTCTCTCTTCCCAGCCTTATGAATATTTATTCCTCCCATTACTGACGATGATGTTTCAATTGGGAGTCTCTGTGAGCATGTACAGAGGGGAGGGAGGGCGGCAGGAATGCTTTTTCCCTAGTGG
Source organism: Thunnus albacares (assembly GCF_914725855.1). NCBI lineage: Eukaryota > Metazoa > Chordata > Actinopteri > Scombriformes > Scombridae > Thunnus > Thunnus albacares. The sequence goes on from NC_058120.1 coordinate 18,002,885, forward strand.
GGGTAGGGGGGGTGTCTGCCTGTAGCCCCCCAAGACATATCTGCTTTATCATCTTCTTGTTATACTGTATGGGAGACTTTCTTCAGCTTTCTCAAAGGTATGAGGTGAAGAAATGGCAAGTCTCCAAAATGATATACCTGCCATTTGATAAAAAGTTACACTATTTCTTCTGAAATAATAGCAGATATCAGTGTAAAACTTAGATATTTTTTAATCTTAACCTACAAAATGAAGCATTTTGGAGAATGGGGTCATTTGGATTTGCATTTCTAGACCCTTTATAGCAAGAATCATTCATGACAGTTCACAGGCTTAAATTTAAGGATCATATTCTGCAGTGTAGGCTGAATTGAATGTGGCTTTTGTGAGACACTATTTGTTTCAGGCTGTCACATATGAAGGAGGCCAGTCAAAGCTATACACAGTCAGTGGTTGAGCTGATCTGAGAGGCAGAGGGCTCGCTTCAGGCCACCAGGCACATCAGAGTCCCTGTGGTCTGCTCCTCAGTGTCAGTGGTGCTTCTGCCAGCAGTCCCCTCCACAAACAACAGCTATTTATATCACTAGCCTGCTGCTGGGCTTTTTAGCCCTAAACTCTGCTTCTGACCGTGCCTGCACATGTGTGTTTGTGTTCCTGCGTGTTCATTCTTATGTATGTCAAAGCGATTATGTGCAATTGAAACTCTAATTAATTATTCAGTAGGGAAGTCAGAGGCGAGCTGACAACATTTGACCGATGAATCTCGCGGTCGCTAATATGTGCTAGATGCAAACGCACTAACTCAGACACATCATGGAAACGTGCCTGGTGGAAACACTCACGCCACAGACACAAAGATGAGAAGATGATGACATCCCAGTAGGAGGGAGAATCCCTTTCCAAACACACACACACACACACACACACACACACTGAGTCCTGTACTCCCCTGTAGTCTAGCTCTTAAATACTCCAAGTGTAGCAGCACCTAAACCCAGGCATTAGAGTATCTTGACAGTCTATCCACCAGGTTTAGGTGTCACTTTTTAATTGCTCAAACTGCTGTGCATTTTCACTGCCCTAAATTCATGCTTAATAGTAAGGGGGGAAAGTAAGTGGCAACAGGAGATAGAACATGTGCATGTGTATATATGTTTGGGGGTGGGGTGGTAAAAATGGGGGCACCTTCCCTGTGCGCCCTCCCACTGGCTCTGCTTTCTGACTTCAGCTAATGCATTTGAGATTCAGGAGCGTAAGTTCATGTCTGCAAGTATGTGTGTGCGTGTGTGTGTGTACATGTACAGCACATGTATGTTCACAAGTGTGCCCAAGTGTGTATGTGTATTGTGTGAGGACGGAGCTGTTGAAGCCCCTCTTGGCAGGCCCCCTCTTCTTTTCTTTGAGCTGAACCCATTATAGTCTTATAAAGGAGGGAGAAGAGAGACGTTTGATATGAAGCAAAGGAAATAGATTGGCCTTATTTCCTGCCTGGCTGCTGCAACGCAGACACTTGTGTTGCCTAGACGATGCAGGCAATTGACACTCAATTTTGTTTGAAATATCACGCCTCTATCATGTCATTATCAGCTTCCCCTGGTAATCCACAAAGCCGCCCTGTTTGATATCTGACAATAAGGGGGAGTCACAGAGTCGCGGAATCTCTCACTCGATTACCAGGCGGAGAGGGAAAAAAGGGTCGAGAATGAAAGGGAGCAGAAGAAGATAGAACGAGAGACAAAGAAAGGGTGAAAGAAATAGAGATGGAAAGATAGTGCAGGAGAGAGACAGAGAGGCTAAAAAAGTCACACATTTGTATGATAGCAGTGAGAAGTGGATGGAAATGGAGATTATACCTGCCCTCCCCACAGAGACATACAAAGGATCCCAATGGACTGGGCATTGTGGGAAAAGGGGGGAATCTGGGCGATAGGGGTGGCACTCTTCACAACTGAGAAAATGGGGCGATCTTGTAAACACACCCACTCATCTCAGGAGGACTGATGGGTAGGCCGGGGTAATGATAGTGCTGGATTCATTCTGTCTTTTTATTCTCCCTCTGTGTGTGTCTTAGTAAGTGTGTGTGTCTGTGTGTGTATGTGTGTGTGTGTATGTGCCACCCTGCCAGCATGACTCTGTTCTATTTCTTGCTGGCCCTGCATGAAAGCAGGAAGCCCTCACCCACCCAAAAAGGTGAGAAACTGGCTTATAAGGAATGAGCGTTACCTTCCAGCACTGACGGCCTCTGTCATGCGCTATGTGCTGGAACCTTTGACGGGGGCTAATATTGACATATGCTGGATGTTTTCAGACGCTCTTCAAACAAGGGGAAACACAGCTGTTGGTCCCTCAGCTCCTAGGCAGGCAGAGAATACCTTTTGTGCACCTATGCACGTTAATAAGGTGTTGTCTTAAGGGAGGGGAGTGCAAGAGTAAGAGAAGAGGGGCCTCGCTAACAAGGGGGATGTGGATCAACTCTTTCCTTAATCCCCCTGTCTGGTGGTGATATTCAAAAATAACACCGTTAGTAAAAACATTCCAGGGCAGAGGTGCCAGCCTCTGAGGAAGGGGAGGTTAATGAAGGGAAATATTAGGGGACTGTCTGCGAGAAAGAGAAAGAAGAGACGATTCCAACCCCCCCCCCCCCTTTGAACATCTGAAAACTGGTAGAGCTAGGGCAGGTTAGCCATGCTGGGTTGCTACAATAAGGTCTCTTTCATACAGGTGTGTTGACGCCTGGGGCAGGCTTGGTCTCGGTCCATTCCATTCACCCTGGCTGATTTGAACAATAACTATCATATCTCTTAAAAGAGAAGGGAGGGTGAAGCGTCAAAAAGGAGATGCCTGAAAGCTGTGTCAGGGCCAAGAAAAACCCCCGCTGCTGTTGTCAGAGCTTGTTGATGTTGTAGGGAGGAAAAAACGGGCAAGCTTTTTTTTTTTTTTTTTTTTTTTTTTTTTTAACCCCCTCCCTCCATAACCCCACATTTTTTCCTCTACTCCTTTCTCTCCCTCCACTTCTGCACTGGATTCTGTGTTTTTGTGCCGTAGGACAGAGTGTGGTGAGGAGACAGAGGAACAAAGTGCTGCTGTGTGGAGCAGCAGCTGTTGCTTGCTGGATCAAAGGGGCAACAAGCGTGGTCTTCCTGGCCCAACGCTGCTCTGGAGGTGTTTGACAGACAGTCAGCAGCTGGGGCCGCACAGCCCGCCATGTAGGGGTCAGGCCGCTGGTCTGCAAGGCCCAGGGGTGACATGCCCTCACTGGACAGGGGGAAGAGGGGAGAAGGTGTTAGATGGGAGGGTAAATAGAGGGAGAGATGTCTATGTTTGTTTCTTCTGTTGTTTTTCTTGTTGTTGCAGTTTAGAGAGTTGACTTCTGGGATCATTGCTTTCTATTTCATCCAGTTTGAATAGGACTTAAAGATGTTTACTCTTTTGCGATGAGCCGGTGAATCCACACTTATTCATCATAATGCATAGACAGTAGTTGAAACCTGATTTTAAGGGTGAAACCATCAATAGAACAGGATTGCACTCCACACTGCAGCACCTCTTTGGTGCTGACAGAAATTCAGAGTGAGAAAAGAGAGACAGACAGAGAGCGAGCATGCCGCAGTGCTATTGATTTATTTTAATTAGCTGCTCGTTAAATCGTGTCAGTTTGCAACACAAATATATAATTCTTTGTCTGATTTTCCACTCGAGTCTTAATGACTCGTACTCCCCGGGTTTCAGAGAGGAATGACTTCTACAGCTAGACTGACAGAGCAATGCAAATGTTACTCATATAGGGCTGAGGGGGGATGCCACAAAAGGGCAATGAGTGGAGTAATAAAAAGGGAAAGAAAAACAGGTCAGTGAAAGTCCATGGAGGAGAGGTGAAACAGTCCCCCTTTGAGAGGCAGACAAAAGAGTGTGGAGGGGGGTATGGAGGCACTGTAGATGAGAGAAAGAGGGAGAGTGGGAGACAGAGGTATAAACTATGTAAACACAGTGGCTGCCCTAAACGTGGGCCCTCTCCGACGTTCCTAAAAAACGATCCTGCCTCGCTCCGCTTCACATCTGCACTAAATCAAACACTGGGGTGAGGTAATGTTCGCCCAGCTTATGTCTCTTGACTCCTGTTTTAACTTAAAGAAGGGAAGAAGGGATAGCAAAAGGGAAACTCTGCCTCTGATAGGATGAGCAGGAGGAAGCTTCCTCGTTCCAACCCTATCTCTTTGTCCTTTATCTTCATCCTGGAGGAGTGGAGCCTATGAAAAGCTCCTTTGTGATAGTTTATGATTAATCCACAGATACTGTAGGTTCAGTCTGGTGGCAAGCTATGTATAAACTGTTACAGGGGGCCTGTTAGGAGCATGTGAGTTGATTCAATCAGTGTTGTTGACACTACAGTAGATCAGTGTTGGAGGTTCAGTAGCCCCAGACTGCCCCACTGTCTGACCAGACCATAATTAGTGTTTGCTTATACTAAACACACCCTCCTCACGGGGTTAATTTGCATGCACTTCCTGGTCAAAGGACATCGAGTGTTTTTACTCCTCTTTTTTTTTTGAGGGAAGAGGATCAAACTAAAGTTTTCCTCCTTTGATTCCAGTGAGTTGTGACTCAATCGCTGGGGGTTTGGAATCTTTATTTCTTTCTGAAGCGGAAGTATGGAAGCAATGAGCTTTAATAGGAACCAGAGGACAGTCATGTTTGCAAGCAGTGATCGGGGATTGAGTTTGGCGCGTTCTTGTTCAGATTGTGTTGCATCTAATCTTCCTGCAAAGACAGACGGGGGCCTGTGATTCTGTCTGACAAAACGCAAACTTGTTCCCTGTCCCTGGCAAATGAGCTCTGAAAATGGGCATGTGCAGGTCAACCATGAAGGCAATAAACTGTCAACAATTTCTGTGCCACAATTTCAAAACCGTCTCCTGTTTTTGCACAAGCTACAGCGCTACATTTGGAGCGGTCTGGCGATCATTTCTCAGAGAGGACATGTTTAGTATTTCTCTGTTCTTCTCTCCTGTCTCACTCTGGCTCTGGCTCAGTTTCTTTCTTTCATCACAAACTCGTCAAACGAGTGACCCCACTCCTGATTGGCTGGGTTCCCTCCGATCTCCACAGCAATTGGCCGGCCAAGCAGTGAGGCTCTCTCTCTCTCTCTCTCATCTCCCTCCCTCTCGCTCTCTTGGCTGTGCTCCAGGGTAGGGTGGTTTGGCATGACGATTTCTCAGGGAAGGAATGCTGACAACAGGAGCGAGTTACCAGGTGTGGCTGCAAGTCAGTTAACCAGAAACAAGGCCTTTCTGACAGATTGAGATGAGGAAGCAAGAAAAAAAAAAGGAGTAAATACAAGCGCTGGGTCAGACAGACTGGTTTGCTGTGATTTCGTCTTCAGACTTTCAGTCCTCTTCTGCAGTATTTGTCAACATACAGTATAAGGCCCTTTCTGTCTATGATGATGATTCAGTTTGTTTGTTGCATTTAAGGATATAGAAAGTCTCATGAATTAAAGAGCTCTGCTATATAAAACAAAGGCACATGATATGGTACATAGGATTGTGCAAGTTCCCCATTAGACCTAAGTCTCTTCTTCTTTCTCTGACCACCACATACTCCCAATCCCTCCGCACTCACAGACACACTGGGTATAGCATAACATTGAATGTTAGCCAGGGTATTTAACACCTAAGCAGGCACTCTCTGAAGCTTCCCCCCCCCTGCCCCCCTCCCTGTGTGTGTGTGAGCAGATATTAGTAGCCAGGGATGCGGTGTTGATCCAGTCTGGCGGAGACCCCGTGTCAAGTGGACTCCTGCTGCTCTGGCTCCATCATTCATATCTGCCTGTTATTTTCCTCTGCGACCTGCACAGTCAAAACACTCAGAGCACTAGTAAACTTACCACTGGTACCATCTTGTCATGGAGCAGGGTTCTCAGTCTCAGCGTACTGTATCTGCACGTACACATGTATTTGTACGCACGTGCTGGTCACGCCATTTTAGGGCATGTCAGCGGGAAGTGCTACTGTAGGCCAATTGGCAGTAGTGTTTGAAGAATGCGCTGACATGCACATACACACATATTGACGGACACGTGCATACGTATTCACATGCACGCTCTAAAGCATACTTAGCACTGCAACTGCAGTTTTTGATCTGCAACTTGAAAATGTGTTTAAGGTTTAATGGCTAGAAGAAGCCAGTTGCCCGCATTAAACAGCAGTGGACCACTGCCCCCACTGGCCCGCTCCCTCTTCTGGTAATGTACACATTCTGAGCTGTATCCCGAGGAATGACCTCCACACGACCCCCTAACCTTGCCTTTAATTATTTGTTTGAAGACAGCATGGAGTTCCCATGCTGAGAGGTACTCTGTGTACAATGTGTGCATGTGTGTGTGTTGATGTTTCTGTGCTCTAACATTGAGCAGAGGCAGGCCATAATAAGCTAGACCACCAGATGTAGATAATAAAACATGGGCTTTTGGTTGGAGGTTTGAAGCTAGTGTCCCCTGTGAGCCTCCTGTGTTCTGGTTAGTCTACGGACACACTGGCGGTGGTTGTGGTCATGTCCATGGTGTCGATGTGTGGATTTACAGCGCACATGTATATTTTAGCGAGTGGTTGGGAATTCTGAGTCCCCTGTGGTCAACCTCTGTGTCTCTCCCAGGGCCGTAGGTCCTCAGATCCATCCATCTATCCATCCATCCCAGTTGACTGGCCCTCATCTCTGGAGGATTCCTGGTTGTGTTGTTCTAAGCACACACCATTAGCAGCTCACGGGTCGAGGGAAAACAGTGTTATCAGGCCTGGCTCAGATAATCTCAATTGGCTTTACTCAGACTGATAAAAGGTGCTCTAAGGCCACGAGAGGCGCCCCCCACTCCCTCTAGTGCGCCACATCGCCTCCCGGTTACTGTGGCAACTTGTTTAGCGTACAAAAACAGAGCCTTTGTGTGTGTCGATGTGATATGGTGGTAGTTCGCCAATAGGGAATGTTGACAAGAAGCAGGTCCATCTCAGAAGCAGCTTGCGGGGAAAATATTTGAATATCCATATGTTCGTCTACACAACACTGAGCTGTTTTCATACTCAAAATTGCCATTTATGGAGAGCAAACACCCTGATATCTAAACATTTTCCTGTTTACTACATGTCACACATTTCCAGTAAGACGGAAAAACACAAGAGGAAGAACACTACAAAAATAAAGTTGCTCTTTGATCATACAGCATACTCTCTGGTACATCGAGTATTTCCTTTTGCAGTCACTGGAAATCGTATGGGCAAATTTAGCACCTGGGAAGAACATTCCTAATATTATGTGTGTTTATGGTTATGTCCCAGAATAGGTAAGAATGCACATGGTTGTGATTTTGAGCCCCTTGGTGCGTCTAGAAAGGGAGAGAGCAGGACATATATTTTGCGTTGCACTCTGAGCTTAAAGAGGGAGTGTGATACCAGGAATGTCTTACTGTTTACTTGCTCAGCTGGTTTTGATGCTGGAAGCGTCTTTCTCTCTTAAGCACCACAGGCATTTCTGACAGCATTGCTATCCAAGAATGCTTTGTCTCCTTTGTTCTATTGAAAAATACGTTCACAGTTATTAAAACTTAATCCTCAGTCCTCCCCTAAATCACAAATCATACATACCAATCTTATAATTTCCAATCCAGGTCTCTCATTTGTGCACCCCACCTCCCTTCCTCCTCCATCGTCCTCTCTCATTCTCATATGGATGTGTTTCATCTTTTTCTCTCGGGGGCCCGCAGCACCCCTGCGTACCTGCACTCTGGATGCCCCCTGGCAAATGAGCACCGCGTCTCTCTTTTCCCAACCGTGCATTTTGTACGTTTAACCATGTCACTTTGAGCCGGGCAGATTACAGGCGTTTAAGTTCATTGGAGAAGGTAAGGGCAGGTATCAGGGCTTCATGGGGGATTAGGAGCCCAAATTGGTTCCAGCTCTCCCTTCCTTCTAATGACCAGTTCTTTAGCCGTACTGATGGTGCCATGGCCCGTACGTTAGAAGAGGGCGGTGAGGCCTTTTTTTTCCCTCTCCTCTGCTTTTTTGGAACCAGCAAAAGACTCCATGCTGGACAGCTCCAACGTGATTTGAAACCCCCATTTAATATCAACCACATGGTGGTACCTGTAGTGCTAAGTCCATGCTCCGTTTTTAGTATGTGAAAGTGAATGAGATAAAGGCAGAGAGTGGAAGGGTGTAAAGGAGGAAGAAAGAGAGAAAGGTGGAGGGCTTGCTCGGCCTTAGTGGCCAGCTTGCATTTGACACAGCTCAAGGCACCCCATTCGAAGTTAAAAAGGTTGCCCCTGGCTGGCAGTCACCTCCAGATGACCTCTGGCTCTACACTGGAAAAGCCACAGGAGCAAGGCCGGCTGGGGAGGCTTTGTGGAGCTGCACTTATTCGCTGCTGTGGTGGTGATAAAACTTCAGACAGCCTAATTGATGGGCTCGCTGACATAACAATACCTTGTGAAAGCACGGAGTGGCCCATGCCTGGTCCTCATTTCTAGACAGCTGGAAGGGGAGCAGAACCCCCTACAATGCAGCCAGAGTGGGGTCCCACTGAGGGGAAGGGTGGAATTGGGGGTGGAGTGGTGGGGAGTAATGAAAGGAACCATTTGTATCCTGCACTTTGCTAACTTAAAGCTTACTTGAAACTTCCAGTGGGTGATAGCCCTGTAGAACTAACATTGTTTCGGAGAAGGAACTTTATAAAATATACTATACATATAAAGTTGGTGCGTGAAACTGGTTGCAAAAGTGACTAAGAAAGACAGCGAGAGGGAGAAATGGATGTGCCACGATGAGGGTTCTTCTGTGCCCAAGCTGCACTTAATACTTGAGGAATGTCTCCCTGGTGCCCATAGCAACCAAACGTAATCAAAAGCTTTATTAAAAGAGGGGGGAATAGATCATAAGGAACATTAAAAGTATCCCTCACTGGGTTCCCAAGTCAGCACACAATTGCTCTTTTGTTTGTTGCTGTTTTGTTGTGAGCTCCTCTCTCAAGGACTCGGTGGCTAATGTTGCCATTAAGTCATGCAACACTGTTTTGTCTTTGTGGTGGCTTGTGATGAATCTTTCTGTGTGTGAATGCAGGATGATTTAATGTTTGTTTTTTCCTCTCTGCCTCTGCCAGGTTCATTAACGCCAGGAGAAGAATAGTACAGCCCATGATTGACCAGTCAAATCGAGCAGGTAAAAAAAAAAAAAAAGAAAAAAGAACAACCCAGCTGACATACAGTGGAGAACTACTTCTCTCCCTTTCTTTCCCCAGCATGAAGACACCCTTTTCAAATCCTTTACTGGCATGCACATCGTGCCTGGAGCCCAGCTTTTTTTTAAAGGGGCGCCCTACCTCGACTTCCCCCAAAAACCTTTCTGCTCCCTCCCCTTCATCCCCTTTTCCATTTTCTCAATGTGATGTGTTCAGCAGAGGTGCAGGCTGTTTGTTGATTGACTCTAATTGGAGATTTCCCAGTCTAAGTGGGGAGAGAGGTATATTAGCACTCTCTCTGTGAATTACTAATTGGACACAAGAGTGCCAGAAAGGCTAGCAGCAATTTATGAGTTATCTCCTTTTCTAGAATGTTTTATTCTTAATTTTTATCCAATCCAGGGTTAGGGGGGTTCCTCTCATTTTTTCTGCTGCTTTTTATTTTACTCCCTCAAGAACTACAGCTCTGAATGTTAAAGGACCAGTGTGTAGAATTTCGTTGCATCCAGCAGAACAGACTTGGCAGAAATGGTATATAATGTTCATAGGTATGTTCTGATTAGTGTATAATCAGCCGAAAATAGGATTTTTTTTGTTTTCTTTACCTTAGAATGAGCCCTTTATATCTACATAGGGAGCGGATCCCCTTCCATGGAGGCTGCCATGTTGCACCGCCATGTTTCTACAGTAGCCAAGGGTGGACCTAGAGAGGGCCTTTCAGGTTTTTTACGTAGTTTCGCAGCCACCATAGATTCTCCTACATGCTTGGAAGGGGTGGGGCGAGGGGAGGGGTATTCATTTGGTCGCAATATGCAACCACACCGCTAGATGCCACTAAATCTTACACACTGGTCCTTTAAACTTCAGTAGTTATTCAGCACATTTTAAATATCAAGACCATAGCTAATGATTCATTTCAGTTTCACAGTATCAAATAATTTATTTTCAGTTTATATGATGTTTTGAATGAATCAGATCTGATGCAGTGATTTAAGGACTATGCAAGGAGAGATTTTCATTTATTTAAAACAGATTATAGAAATCATATTGTTAATTGATAACAGTTAATTTCTATATATATTTATTGTGGTCTGATTACAAAAAGCGCAGAAAAAATGAGTTGTAAACATGCCTCTCTGTGATCCCTTGGAATGATTCAGTCACCCTAAGCTTCATTGACTATGGCATTACCAAAAAGAAGCCAAGTAATTTGTCTCAGGGAGGGAAAAGCTGTTTTTGTTGATTAGCAAGCTCCCCGTCTTAAAAAGGTCCCTACACACCGGGGTGGAGATTGTTCAAACGAACATGAGCCATGATTAAAATGAGACGCACTTACAAATGTGGGCGACTCTTTCTACAATTACAGCGCTCTTGTGTGGAATATTTGACAGCATGCAACCAATGCGTGCCAATCAACAATCTCTCCAAAAACAGCATGACTAACAGCTCCCCCTAATCTTTGTGAATTACAGATTATCCAAGATAATGCTGTTATAGTCCTAGAATACACTGTTTTCTACAGACTCCAAAGAGCATTAGTTCATTAGGGCTAATAATAGACAAAAAAAAGATACAACTGAGCAAATTGATTGCTACTATATTGTCTGTATCATGACAGATATCAGGTAAATCATAATATTGAAACATTGGACAGCTTTGGGATTATTTTCAGAATTGTATGTTATGTTATGTTATATGTTATGTTAAATAATACAATATATACATTGTGATACTGATATATATACTGATTTGAGCAATGAGTGGGTGAATTGCCTTCTATGGCAGAAATTCTTCTCATCCTGTCAAACTGCATGCTTTCTTCTCTCAGTTAAGAGAACAATGTATCTCCTGTGAGTGTGGTTTTGAATGACACTGGCTGTGTGTGTGTGCGCGCACGCGTGTGTGAGTGTGTGTGTGTGCTTGCATGCACGAGGACCTACTGTATGCGTGTTTGCATGCCACGCGTCAGTTAGTGCGGTCCACAAACATGAGCACAATGTCTTACAGTATGTTTGGGCTGGAGCTGGGACAATTGCTGATTGTCTGGTGTGTTTTCTCTTCTTCTTCCCCCTCCCTTTTTCATGTCCACGTTTTGACTACAATCAGGTTTTCTTCTTGATCCTTCAGTGAGCCAAGGAGCAGCGTACAGTCCAGAGGGCCAGCCAATGGGCAGCTTTGTGCTGGATGGTCAGCAACACATGGGGATCCGACCAGCTGGTGAGTCCATCCATCTCGCTTCATTCGTCCCTTTTCCCTCCATCATGCCTGCTACACCAGTCACTATAGTTTTACCCACAGTTATCACAGAGCTGATCAACACTGATCCTCTTGTGTGTAGCATGACTTTTAGTCACCTCAGCACGGAGCATATCCCCAAGTCAGCAAACATAATACTAACAAGTGCTACACAACCACAATAACACTTCTCTTTGAAAGTCTTCTCACCATTCCCCCAGAATGCTGCCTGCCTGTCTTGCTTGTTTGTTTTTTCTCTAATCTAACACATCTGGGAAAATCCCTCACAAATGATCATAAAAAAAAAGGGATTTGCAGGATGCCATGCAAAATAAAAACACTTCTTCTCCACCTTCCTGTTCCCACACCCTTGTCATTTTCCATCTGAAGCTAACCAACCTCATCCGCTCTATCAGTGGGTCTCCTCTACCCTCTCTGTGATTCAAACTCCTGCTGACCCTTTTCTGGCGTTTATCTCCTCTTTCTAGGGCCTATGAGTGGAATGGGGATGAATATGGGCATGGATGGGCAATGGCACTACATGTAACCTCCAACTTGTAAAGCAAAACGCAAAGAAAAAGGGGGAAGTAAGTACTGGGCTCTTTTCCTTGTTTTTTTACACTTTGGGGCTGTGGGTTTTTATTTTTTTTTACCCACAATTCCCTTTCACTTCACAAGCACTACCCTTTCTTACCCATGACCATCATTGTGCAGCAAGCTCCAATCCCCCTACTCCCCAGCATCAACGATTATCAGCAGGCATGCAGGGATGTTTTAGCAAGCGTTAAGAGGGGGGCCAGTAGCCAAGAATGAATTGAAGACTTGGGAAAAAGAGCGAGCTGTCCTGGGACAGAGAGGACCCGACTTGTGGCGCCAGACAACAAGAACGACAACAGAAGAAGGAGGGGAAGAAACAACCTGGCATGGCATGCACAAATTTATTTATCACAACAGCACCATCGCTCTCCCCATCCTGGACAGCCAATGCAAATGTTGGACATTTAGGGAAAAAATAACATCTCCTGGGGAATGGGCTGACGGGGAGAAATTAAGCAGGCTCCAGTGAAGCGATAAAGAAGGAGAAGTGAAACTGTCCTCCGAGTGACATAAATCTGTCTGGGGAAGGATTGATGCCCAAATTATCTTATATGCAAAGACGGGAACACTGCAGTACATTACGGTCCCTGAGCGAGATATACGGGCCGTGGGTGACATGGCCGATCCTTCACTGGGGGTTTGGTTTGAGCTGTGTAAAGGGAGGAATGAGTGTGGGGGGGGGGGGAGCTGTGTGTTTTGATTATTTTTTACTGGAGGGAGACGATTTAAGGGGGGGCGGGGGCCAGTGACTAGCCTGACCTGAGACTCACAGACAAGAGCAGGGAGACATTGAGATAAATTTATAAGGTTGTAGAAACAAGCATGGCTGCATCTAAAAGGGGGAGAATCTCTTTCACGCATACAGATACAGTCTGTGTCACTGTCTCTCTGAATCTCTCTCTCTCTCTCTCACACACACACACACACAATCCCTATACAGCTAAATGGCGGCAGTCTGATTAAGCTGGCAATTCTGCCTCCCGCTTGTGCCACAGTGCTGACATTTGAAAAATCAAGACATATCACATCCCAAAGGCGGCAGGGCAGAAGAGATTTTGCACCTAAACTCCCTTGCCCAATGAGGCACAATATAATAACACTTACCTTGATTAAAAGAACCCTTTATATGTAAATGGAGACTGGATTTTCCAAAGGGTCACAGCAGCGATTCTGCCGACGGAGATCATTTCACCCCTTCAGTCCTCGCTTCCTCTCTCTCTCTCTCTCTCTCTCTCTCTCTCCCCATTCCTCTGTTTCTCCTTGTCTCGCTCGTTTTCTCTCATCCCCTCCTGTCTTTGCTAATGGCAGCAGGAGAGAAAAAAAAAAAAAGGAAAATCAGGAAGCAATGTTCCCTAAAACAGCCACACAGAGACAACATTTGCTCAGGTTGGCTAATTCTTAATATAGGGCTATATAATTTTGAGACTATTTAATTACGTAACATACTTTATGCTTCATGACCAATTACATTAATAGCTTAATACAGAGGAATATTATCCTCTCTTGATTTGATTACACAGCCACACAATATGGTATATTTGGTACTTAATTATGGCCAGCCATTGAGCAGGACTGCTGTGCCATAACAGAAGCGCACAGCCAGTCAGCCAAGGAGACAGGCATGCAGGGATGGAGAGAGGGAGAGAGAGGCCCAGTCTGTCCTCAGTTATTGTCTTCAGATGGTTTTACCACTCTTGTTAATAAAGGAGGGGGGTCTCAGATCTACTTAACGGAATGACTGCAGCTTACAAGACTGGAGATTACCAGCTTACAGTGTCAAAAACATCTGCTGGGCCTTTTAACAGGAGCTGCTCTAGGTTATATGGAGGTGAGGGCACCCATCATACCCCAACACCCTGAATGATTTATTTATTTTATGACCCCAGTAGTGAGGTTTTAAGAGACCTGCTCTGACAAACATGTGCATTTCAAATGAACTGACATGGAAAGGGAGTGTTAGAAAATGGCACAGCTTTCAACCAATGAGACTGGTCATTAATCTTGGCCTTTGCTGTCCCTTTCTCCCTCTCTCCTTTCTGTCGTCCTCCTCTTCCCCTCACCAGGGCCCTCCAGTGTAATTTCTTAATTGCAGTGTACTAAGGTGGAGGAATGCAGAGAGTGAGCATGCCTAGTGACCTTGCGGTGACCTCTCCCCTCCTATTACAGCTCCTAATCCCCCAGGGGTTCACATTACAAAGCAGGCCGTCCCAGACCCAGGCCCCCTGGCTCCAGCGGGACCCCCTGCTCTCACTTGTCTCTCCCCAAGGTCCAAGCCTCTAGACCAGCCATGTTCCCATACTCCAGTCCCAGGCTCCAGGAACAGCCCCCCCCCCCCCCACCCCACCCCTACATCTTTCTTTTTTCTTTCTGATTACTACAAACAACCGTGTGAAAAGCCAAAAACAGTGGCACCGCAGAGCAAGCTCTGTGTCCTGGGTCCTATCACAGTATGAGGGATGCCAGCATGCTGAGGTCTCTACACATATGAAGTGGAGTCCATCTTAAGGGACATCAATATACCCCACCTCCTTTTTCCTTTCCTTTCTCTTTCTAGTTCCTTTTATCTTTGTTGCTCTGTCTTGCTGCTGCTTCCTACTCTCTTTTTTTTTTCACTTCCAAAACCCACATATACCATGCATCTAAGAGCAGTACTTTGTTTTGCTTAAAACGCTCTCATTCATGGGTGGAACCAAGCCTTTAATGTTCACTGTCTTGGTGATACAGCTAACCAAGTCCTAAATTATTTAATAACTTCTTTAAGGGATTCTAAATCAAATATGTTCACAGAGGCACGTTCCCATGAGAGAATGCCTGTTCGGTTTGTCACTAAACTCAGCTGGGGAATCGACTGTTCCATTCAAGTATTAGCACTTCTCCGCATCAATACGGCTGGTTGCTTTTCCTCACATCCTCCAGGACCGCAGTGTCTGTGGATGACCGAGGATCACTTTCCAACCTGAGTCCTGACCACAACACTATTGGGCATTGTAAACCCCTCACCATAGTCTAAAATAGGCCAATGCAATAATGTCTTTTAGGAGCTAAAAGCGCTGTAGTCGCAGACGCAGTGTCGTAAAATTTACTAAGCTCTTTGTTGTTGAAGTCGTGTGTAAATTGAATTAAGGCCTGTTAATTGAGAAGCAGTGCAGTGAGAAAATTGTTTTATTGACTGCGTAAATACATTTTTTCTCTTTCTTTCTGTCTCCCTCTCAGGTCTGCCAGGCATGCCAGGGGAATACGTACCTCAGAGCGGTCCTATGGGCATGAGCATGGCCCCAACTACTTACACCAACCCTCATCAGATGACCTCTCATCCTTCCCATCTCCGACACGGACCCCCTCTCCACGCGTACCTTCCCGATCACCACCACGCCCACCACCCTCACCACCCTCACCACGCCATGCTGATGCACGGAGGACCCTCGTCGCACCCAGGAATGACCATGTCTGCACAGAGAACCCCCTTGCTCACTCCTATTGACCCCAGTACTGGAGGACAAGGCCTGGACATCCATGCCCAATAGTATAAGGGAACTTTGCTACCACGACAACAGCAGCTACTACAAGAAAACAGTTAAAAAGAAAGCAGCAGCCCACAATAAATCCTATTTTGAGACTATTTTTAACAATAAAAAATGAACCCTTTTGACCAGAATTTGACACTAAAGAAACAGAATTCCAGATGAACTGTGATAATTCTTTTTTTTTTTTTTTTTTTTTTTAAACTTGTCAATTTTGTTACTTTCATCCAAACAGAGGACCAAGCTGACAAGAACACTTTGTAAAGTCTTGGGCTTTTGTTAAAGATCAACAGAGGATGTTTTGACATACACGTGTGCGAAGAACGGACAGATGCACACACTCCAAAACACACACTTTTCGCACACACACACACCATCATAAACATCTTCAGTACACTTTCATGTCACGCTTCTAAAATAAAATCACTCTGGAAGATTTTAAAAAAAAAAAGAAACAACAGAAAGACTCCAAGAGTTATAACTACTGTAGTATAAAAAGTATAGATAAATAAGTTAAAACTTGTGCATTTTTCGTTGATCACATGGTTTATGTTTTCTGAGCTAGTTTTAGAATTAAAGGTTAACCTTTTCTCTCTCACACTGTGTGTGCTCCTTCCTGGAGGAGAAACTGTCTCGCAGCACAGCACTATAAAAGAAAAAAAAAAAAATCAAAAAAAAAAAAAAACAATAAGAAGATGGAACATCTCAAAAAGGCTCCAAACCACAGAGGGCAATCAGGTCCTGTCCCCCATAAGAACAGGGCATGATGGGAAAAGGCTGCTAAATGACACCGGATCTCTCCAGAAGATTCAGTTTGAACATTTGTCATGCCCCTCTTTTTTTGGCTCATGAATGAATGTTGCCCTGTAGGTTTTAAAGGAAAAAAATCTTTGTTTGAATTGCCCAAGCACTGGATTGTGTTGGTTTTATACATTTTTATTTTAATATTATTTTATTTTTTTGTACCCTGGACTCTCATTGGTAAGAGCCTATTGAAGGAAGCTTAATAGTGGAAAAGCAACATCCTACACAGCTTCTTTATCTGCGGATCAACATTCTTGCCATAAGGACAATACTGACACAAACGTTGATTCTGTGGCACTGGAGAAGCATTTGATGGTTGATGCACCAAAAAACCTAAAACTAAAAAAAAAAAAAAAAGAAAAAAAATCTTAAATTATGAACTCAATGCTTTTGGGGGAAAAAAAGCTGAGAGAATATTGTAACAAACTTCGTACAGAGTTCAGTCTATTAATTGTTTCATGTTAGATATTCTATGTGTTTACCTCAATTGAAAAAGAATGTTTTTGCTAGTTTCAGATCTGCTGTGGCATTGATATTGTATGTCCATGAATTCCTTCCTTTTTCAGCACGTGTTCCTCACTAGATGATAAGATGCCGTCTCCCTTAAGCTTTGTCAAAAATACATTAAATACTTGTATGAGGACTGTGACGTAATGTTTAAAAGGTGTTCAGTCACAAATGCTGTAATAAATATTTCATTTTTGATTTTGTTAGATTTTTGTGTGATTAACTGAGAGTCTTTATCTATGTTCCCATTTTTGAACAGTAATAAGATTAATTGTTCATTATTATTATTTCTGCGTCGTCGCTTGTCAGTATGGTCTCACGTTTTAATTTTACATTTGTAAAATTAAAAATAGTTCAATTCTCACTTTTTTTTTTTCCAGCACTCCATTTCCAGTGGCTTGCAAGACCGCACCTTTGCTTATGAAACACCTTCTTAAAACGACAATTACAAATTACGATTGAAATACATCTTGCCATGGCAATTTATTTAGGCGCACAAATATGTCCACCAAATGATAAATAACTGTCAAATGCAAATGAAGGGTATAAATTACACAGTAAATTCACCATCAACCCGACTTAGTTTTAGACCAAAAGATGAAGGCTTATTAAAAAAAAAAAAAAAAAAAAAAAAAAAAAAAAAAGGACGTCGACTGTGGCCTCTAGTTCTTACACAGATAAACAAAAATAAATAAAGATTTTTGAAGAGGATTCATTTCATACTGAAATTTCTTAAGAAGATCTCAATGTGTTAAAATAAATAAATAAATATGAATTTCTAAAATGGTTTAAAATGGATTAATAAATATTTTAAATATTTCTGGCAGTGTAATAAACTCAGGGTATCCATAATCTGGAGGGGTAAAAAAGTTGACTTATTTTAGGTGAATTCACCCCTCACTCTATCCCCGGCTTTCAAACAATAGAGCAAGGATTTGTCCCCAGTGTAATTGCTCCTACTGAGAACCATGGCTGGCCCTCTCTGTGAATGCTCTGCTCGTTTCTGCCGTTTTGCAGCGCCGCCTGTCGGCCAAATGCGGCACAGTCGTACAGCAGGACTACACAGATGGGGCTTTGATAGGCTATCTCTTCTCTCTCTTCTCTATCTGCTCGCCTGTGTTTGCCCGCGGCCATCCAAGTTATAGCCTCAGACCAGAAATGACAACATCACTTCGGCTGAAATATTTCCTGTCCCTCGAATAAAACTTCAAACGTGCGCTACGTTGGATTCAAGGCTTTAAATTAGTTTTTTTTTTTTTTTCTTCAGTGTTTGTCTTTTAATTTTCACTACAAACACTGCTTAGCCTCTTCAACAGTCTTCAGAACCAGCAAATCAGAAAAAGTCAGAAACAAAAACAACAACAACATAATAATAATAATAATAATAATAATAATAATAATAATAATAAATTAGAATTGTATTACTTCTATTTAGTGCATGAAAACAAACTAACCTGGGTTTTCGTTTATAAACTCACCTCTGTGGCCTGCTGAAAGTTGTTTTTTTTTTCTTTCTTTCAGCAATCAGCGAGCAAACCTTTGCTTGTTTTGTCCTGGATTTATTTTTTTATTTATTTTTTTTTTACATTGGCCTAAATATGACCTGACCCTTTATTTGCTATTTATTCATTTGTAGTTATCCAAAACTATTGTAAATTATTATTTAGTTGTTAAAGTGTATTTTTTGCAAACACCCATTTGTTTAAACAGTGGTTATATTCATTTATTTATTCATCGGTTGTTTTTTCTGTTTAAAAAAAAAAAGTGAAAAGAAAAAGTGAGATTAATTATAATGACGTCTTTTTCTGATTTAAAATCACTTTTGGAGACTAAACATTTCCAGAACAATTTTCTGCAGGGAAAGCTTTTTTTTTTTTTTAAAGCCAATATCAACAGTTTATTTTCTGTATATTGGAAATAGTTCCTTTTACCCTATTAATGGTCACTCAACAGCATGATCTCCTTTCAGGTTATTTCAGTATTTGGTTTTAGTGTTCTGCGGGTTGTCTGTGAAATTTCGGACATAAATATCTGCACAGATCATCTTTATGTAACATTTTCCACGCGCACAGAGGGGTGTTGAGCCTTAACCAGGTCGAAAAAGAAAACGTAGATATTTATTGGTTTTACACCGGAGTCTAGTTAATCATGTATCTTCTTCTCTCAAGTATTTAAAACCTAAAAGTCCTTTTTTGTTTTTCTTGTGCTCTATTATTCTGCGGATAAAACGGAAGGAAGAAGCCCTCCGTTTTGTGCGGAGATTATCAGATGAAAAAGAGAGAAAACGTGAGGATTACTGTGGATGGAGAGGATTTTAATATTAATAGTTTTCTTTTTTTTCCCCTTTCCCCCCCCTCTCTCCCTCCTTCCCTCCCTCCTTCCCTCCCTCCCTCCACCTCCTCCTCCTCCTCCTCCTCCCCCCCTTTCCCGATGAGACAGAAGGTAGATTGCCTCTGCTGCTTTCCTTTTGCCGATTCGGTGTGACAGGGATGATGGATGATCCAGCCGAGCTAAACAACTCCTCCCCTTCATCTCCTCCCTGTCAAAGCCAGTCCGGGCTGCTGCTGCAGGAATAAAATAAGGAATATATTCCCTCTGCACTGCTGCACAATGCAGCCCGGGTCCTCTGGAAGACACTCACTTCGCCCGTGCAACAATATTAAAAGTCTACACAGTTTTTACCCGCCAGAAACACTACGCGTTATGTGTGTGAGTGCGCGCGTGCTACAGAGGCAACATGTTAATAATGCTTATGTTATTGGCTCTCTTTTCTCTGCAGAGCATCTGGTAAAGTGGGGCGTATGATCTGAGAGAGGGCTGCAAATATGTATTTTTAGATACACGAGTGCATCTGCTGGCTGCGAGGGAGAAACACATTTAAAAAAAAAAAAAGTTTTTGCGTCTTTGTTTTTCTTTCAAAACGCTGATTTGGATAGTGGTCATAAAAAAAAAGGGACGCACACGCAGGGGCTGAGTGTCCTTCGCTTTGCAGCTGGCTCTCCCCAAAATGGCTTGCTATGGGGGACAGTTTTTAGTTTTTTGTGTGTGTGTGTTTGCGTGTGTGTGTGTGTGTGTGCTGCCCTCCTTTTTTTTTTAAACATTTCAGCAGTTTTCTCTCCTCTTGCCATAAGGTGTTTCTATGACTACGTTATGTAGGCCTGTGTGAGCGGGTCAGAGGCGGGGGTCCCTGGGAGAAAAGGGCCGCATTTGGCTGATCATTTATCAATGTCAACCGCATAATGATTCTCCCTGCAGTCCCCCTATTGATGAGGATAATTACATTAGCTCAGAGTGACTGATCAATAAAGCCCAGGGAAAATGGTTTATTATAGCACCACCAAAAAGGCTTTCTGGAAGAGGGGGACTGGCTGCTGTTTTTTTTTTTTTTTTTCAAAAATAAATAAAAGGCAGGGTTGATCTGCGCAATCCAAACTCCGGAAAGATAACCGAGTGAGAGGGAAAACTTCATCCTGACGCAGATTTTGTGTTGTGATTTTAGTGCAACCTTTAGTTTTTTCCCCCCTTCCCACGACTGTATAGTATTCTCATCTTTTCTTTCTTTTATAGCTGTTTAATGTCTAAAGTGAAGCTAGTTTATTTTTTCAACAGGCGCTGGAATCCAAAATACACTACAATACCCATCTTTATTACATGAGGAAACACTTGATCTTCTTGGGGCTGGAAATCGTTCAGTTTTAAACTCAGCTGGCAAAGTCAGATTGACTAATGCAACATATATTCATGTCTTCATGTGATTTTACCTGATGATCAAAAAAAAAAAAAAAAAAATACTGGAGGTAACATAGCACCTAAAGGCACCATGTAGCTGGTTAAGGTGCTGATTTCAGAAAATATTGTCTTTATAATCTGCATCTTGATGGCAGTGACGTCTGATGCAGTGACTAACAGATCAAACCGGCCTTCATGTGGAAAACCTTGAATTAAAAGTAAACAAAAAGTAGTCTTGTTTGGCTGGTCAAGTAGTAGAAATACTACACCGAAATAAACAAAATAATCCATAAAGACGACCAGTAAATTATTTACTGACCGCCCCCCCCCTCCCATATCCCCACAACCCCCCCAGTCTTCCTCTGCTCGTGCGTGTGTTCTTTAATTGTCAACAACTTATCCCCTGCAGGAATGTTGCAAACTCTTTCGCCTTAATTCTCCGTGGTGCTCCGCGCCAGCTCCCATTTACCGCTGATGAACGTGTCTGCAGGAGACAGCTCCATTATCTAGTTATCATTTATGATAGTATTTCCTCAGACAATAGAGGAAGAAACGTGCCTACACAGATAGTCCCCACTGATGGCTCTTCGCTGCCCTTTTACAAATAACGCGGAGTCGCTTAAAGCCTATTTATTTGATGGCATTTTGATAAAGAGAAAATTATGATTTTATCTAGAAAATATAACCCTGACATATTGAAATAACATGCAATTAAGACCTGATGAGAATTTATTTTATTCTTTTTTTTATTTGCAAAAAAACCACAAACAAAAACAAACAAACAAAACTCCAGTGTTCTTTTATCCGTTTGATATAAATTCAGCAAATAAAAATATGTACATTAAACTACATTTCAGACGTCGTGGAGAAACTCTGGTTTTGGGAAGAAATGCTGAAAAAGAAGAAGTGGCTTCTCTGTGGTGGCTAATGGGTGATATTCAAGACTTTTTGCGCGCTTGGCCGCCTGCCTTCTTAAAAATGAGTGACAGTCACCCCCACAGCCCCCCTCCCCTCCTCCTCCTCCTCCTCCCCGACACGCGCACACCACTAAAATAAATCTTAATGATGTAAAAAATTATAATTAGTCAAGTAACATAGCTACAGGGGTTGAGAATGATCAGAAACTGGAAATTGCAGTGGCCAGTTGCGGAGCTGAGAAGCAGAAAAAGAGGGCGTGTGAGTGCAGAATAAATAAAGCGCAATAAAAAGGGAAATAGTCGGAGTTTAGTCAAGCCTTGAGGTACTCAAACCTTTATTTCAATCAGTTAAGATTTAATTAGGCAAGCCCCAGGCCCGTGCGTCTCCTTTTCTCTCTCATTATGTCGCCTTCTCCAGCGCTGTGTTACAATGGCCCCAAGGTTGTCAACATTTGACCGGTTTTTCCAGTGAAATAATCACGGTTTATGGCTTGAGAACCCATAAGATTCGCAAATAAATCTGGCATTATTCCATTATGAGAGGGAAGTCCTAACAGTGAGCGGCGAAAATATCGATTGCCTTAATTTATGGGTTGTTGTTGTTGTTGTCCTCAGTTGATTGTTTTTTTTTTTTTTATCCCAAATTTCCTTCAGTTATTTTGGGAGCTTAAAAAAAGGTTAGAAATATCTTGCGGGTAGCCGAGGGCAGCAAAGTGAGACATTTCACAAGAAGTGTAAATAACAGAGGGGGCTGAGAGAGAGAGAGAGAGGGAGGGAGAGAGACACGCACACAGGACATTTGCTAAAATATTATATTGCTCATGGTTATTGAATTATACGCGCTATCCTATTGGTACGGTTCAAATCAAATAATTGATCATATCCATATAACGTAGATGCTTTTTTTACTGGGAGTGAGAAAGCAAGAGAGACCCCCCTCCCCACCACACCCTTGGGCGCACTGTTATTACATGATGGCGACCCCTTCTGGAGGCCAACGTAAATGTGTTTATAGAAAGAGAAGAAGAAGCGGCCTGTCTATCTCTCTGTTGTGACACCGGCTCATGTGAAGCGTTCGTTCACTTTTCTTTTTTTTTTTTTTTTACAACCTCAAAAATTCATGCAAAAGGGCTCCCGCCATTTTTTTTATCCTATTCCATCCTCTAAGATGATAAGACCCTGACCTGCTACAGTGAATGTGACCTCCAAAGACGCTCATCTAATATTTACTCACAGGTACATAGCTTCTTATGCATGTATTAGGCGGCCACGTTGATGGTAAAATCAATAAAGATGGATTGTAGGGTCAATATTATGCTTTGCATGGGGACTTGTTGCCTGAGAGAGAGAGAGTGTGTGTGTGAGAGAGAGACAGAGACAGAGAGAGAGAGAGAGAGAAATGAGCATTTCATAATAGTATGCGACCGCAACATCTCTGCAAGAGCTGTGCAAGACCGAGTCTGTGTGTGTGTATATATATATATATGTGTGTGTGTGTGTTTAAAGGAGAGAGACTTGAAGAGCAGGGCAGCAGGGCTGAAGTCATCCAGCCAGGGGCCTGAAGGACCCGGCTAACACTGACATCATTAATCACGGCCCACTTGAAGATTATGACTGAAAGTATAGAATCGGTAACCATTATCGTCTCGAATGGCAGTTAAAACCTCTCCTTATTTTTCAAAACAGTGTAATGGCATAGAGGTCTATACAAAAAAAAAAAAAAAAAAAAAAAAAAAAGAAAGAAAGAAAGGAAGAAACCGGTGTTGGGTGGTAGACTGGTGTCACTGGGATGAAGTTACCGACTAACGTTTCCTCTGGAGGAAATACCAAGGAGACACAGAGGTGGTCGACTTCATTATGTAGCAACACTGGTTTAATAATGATTATAATAACAATAATAAACTAATAATTCCACATGCAATCAAAAATAGAAAATAAGCTGCCATTGATTTAAATAACAGTAAAAAATAATGATAATAAAAATAACAACAATAAAAATAATAATAGGAACGCAATGTGTTATTATGATTTTATTATTGTGATTTTAAAAATAATAAAATAACGAAATACGATAAATTCTTTTCGAAATTAAACTAAACGCGTTTTAAAATCGTCATTAAAGTACAAAAGAAAAACGCTGTTTCTTACTTTATTTGTGTCTAAAAGTGGAAACGGCTTTCTTAATATTTTCGGCAATTTTTTTAGTCCGGGTGACAAATAATTGAGATCATTTCCGTTACATAAAGCAACGTCGAGGAATTATCCATTTAAATTTACTGACTCTAAAGTTAATTTTTCTTTTCTTTTTTTCTTTCTGTAAGTCTGTCTTTTTTTCCGTGTCATTTTGTAGACATAATGTGTTATCATTATGTGGCAAAATAAATGTGGATGAAACGTTCCAGCTGCGTAACGACTGCAAATTGTGAAACTGTCTTCCTCTTCAGATCACGTTACAAAATATACTATATCAAAGAATGTAAACGCATCCACGCTGCTGTTTGAGGAAATACCTTCCCACAGCATCAACTGCAGCATCAGACTTTCTTTTTTGTTTAGTCTGTCCATTTAGGTTTGTCATCCCTGGTGTTTTATGCCAGTTAATCCAATGACTGATAAAGGACTGCTAAGAAAACGCATCCTCCATCTGACATCTTGTAACATCCCTGAGATCCCTTTGATGTGCATGCTCCTATTTTATATGTGAGAGTTTGGACCAGTGAACAGCATATGAGAGAGAGGCAGGAAAAAAAAACTAGCAAGGTCCCTGTTAGCAGTCGGAAGCTGCAGTGATGAAAAGGAATAGCTGGTGTCAAGAACTTTTTTAGCACATCACTACAGCTGGTGGGAATAAATAGTAGCCAACTGAGGAGGAGGAGGAGGAGGAGGAGGAGGAGGGTGGGTGAAAGCTGGGACATAAGGCTATTTGTGTGTGACCACAGGGAACCTGGGTTTTCATATCTCCTCTACACAATAAAAACCCTGTGCAGACTGTCTCACAAGTCCAACTTTGTTTCTCAACAAGGAGTGTAAACTATTGTCAATATTCAGATAGCCTTCATCTGCCAATAATGACAGGCAGCCGGCTTCCTATCTTATCTGTTGGCCAGGTAGCTCCGTACCTGGGGGGAATAACTGCTGCGATAAAGGGTGTCTGGGCCAATAGAAAGACTCTTGTCTGTCTGTGAGGAGTTAATGGAGAACGCCACTGGAGACAGGAAGTCCTCAGAAAGTGAAAAGCACTTTATTGCGCACCTGAATGGTCTGGCATAGGGTTTCTCTCAAACCCAATGGGAAAACCACATTACAGGTCCTTACACAGGGTCATTACAACAGGGCAATGGAGTTCAAGTGATCCATTGCATTTGAATGACAACATCACATCGCTCCATTCATTCTTCCTTCTTGTGTGACCTAAGGAGGATCCCTGTGGAACTGGGATGTTGTCAGCGGAGTGACGGAGCTGAAGTTACAGTAGAGAGAGCGCAAAACTCGGTTCATTCAAGTTTTTCCTCAAAGTATGTGTGAAAATTCACTGCAGCACACGTGTTGCCTCATCTGCTTGTCAGCGACTCTGAGTCAAGACAGTTGTGGTGACTGTTGCTTTCTTGCAGCAACAGGTTCCTGGACCAATAACCCACAGTGCACTGCAACATGACATCATCAGGCCTCTAAAAATGAACTGCAACATCGATCCCTTGCAGGCTGACCTCCCATAAGTCAAATATAGGCTAGATGATGTGGGACATGTGTTTGGATGGAAGTGTATATTTACCTGTCACCAGGAACTCAAGGGCATGGCAGCAGTGATGTTGTATCCAGCCCCAGAGTGGAGTGTTTTGGGGGTGAAAATGAGTTGTAAAAATGATAAATGGCCCACATTTCTCAGAGCTGAGGAGCACTGGAGCTGGCACCGTGCTTTCAGCCAAACAGTTAATTGCTCAGCACAGTGAAGGCCCAACAAAATACTCGTAAAGCATCACACACACACACACACACACACACACACACACACACACACACACACACACACACACACGCACACACACACACACACACACACACACACACACACACACACACACACACACACACACACACAAAAAAGGTTGAGTCCAGTCAACCTCTTCTTCTCTTCTCCCTTTCTGCTACTCCTCCGGCTAAACGGCTGCTTCCATCCCTGCCCTTCACAATTTCCCAGCACAAAAATATTATGTTGCTAGTGGCAACAGCTCAAAAAAAAAAAAAAAAAAAAAAAATAACCAATCACATCTGCTCTTTCAAATATTTCCAAAATTAAGCTGAGTCTGTACATAATGGAGGAGTCGTCTCATCTGTGCGATTTCAGGCCAGGATTTATTGTGCTGTGATAAATGATCATAAGGCTTGTTTTGACAAATGCAAGGGTACTTCTGAATGAACGTGGCGCTGGCACAGTGCGCAAGGCCAGACCCACTGTTATCAACTGGATTAGTGGCTCTGATTATGCCCTGAATTCAAGCTTTGCTCTCAGCACCAAAGCCTGTGGTCGATGCATCCCGTAATAGCCG
The DNA here is from genome assembly GCF_914725855.1 of Thunnus albacares. Lineage (NCBI taxonomy): Eukaryota > Metazoa > Chordata > Actinopteri > Scombriformes > Scombridae > Thunnus > Thunnus albacares. The sequence continues at coordinate 18,028,943 of NC_058120.1, forward strand.
CAGTCGTCACCATGGCCACCGCCACCCATGTACAGTAGCCCCACCTCCTCCTAAGTGCACTTATTTCATAATAACAAGCTTGCGACAGTTCTCATCAGGCCATCGTGCTCACAAATAGAGGACAAGGGATATGGTGAGCCGGGGTTTGTTTTGACTGAATCAAATTCTGTCTCCAGCCTCTTGCAACTAACCTTTTCCCCCTGACTACCTCCACAGTCATATTTTCCTATCACACAGCTCTAATCTTTTAGAATGTCATTGGTGCTCATACGTCTACTGCTACCTTTCCACTGTCTCTCCCTCCTCTTCCTCTCCTCCACCCTGCTGTTCTCCTCACCTCGCCCATCCCCACGCTGGCCTGTACCTGTACCTGTGGATGTAACCAGGCCTCCCCTGGACCCTCGCTGTGAACAGGAGATGACACACTTTCTGGGTCACTTCTGTCACAGTCCAAATGCCACTCAGGGGGGCTGACCTTTCCAGTGGCCGACGCTAGAGCGGGCAGCCCCCATGCAGGCTGTCACCCCTGTGGTTCCAACCACAAACGCACGCTCCCTCCATTTCACTGACAGACCTTTTTTTTCCCTCCAAACTCACCATGCTCCTCTGCGGTATTCCCCTCCTCCTTTTTATCCATGACAATACATGTTAAAACAATGCGCACAAATCAAAGACGACAAGCAAAAATAGCCGCTGTAAAATATGGCTGATGTAAGACATCTTGACTAAACTCAGGACCATCACAGGCCTCAGCGATGGCGGCAGACACATGGTGTATCAGGTCTCACTGGAAGGAACTCCAAATATGCTTCCTGGATTCATTTGAAGGCGTGGGTTACACAGCGAGCGCCTCTGTTTTTACAAATGTGAGCTTGGCTCTAAATGGAATACCTCAATTAGCAAGGAGCCCAGTCAACACCTTTCACTTTAACATAGTCTACCATTTAAGATAGAGAGGTTTCCATTGCCAAGTTGTTCCTTTTAACAGAAAGGGATTCGAGGTTGCTCATTTAGGGCTGTCAAAAATGGGGATATTTCAATGGCCAAGCCCTGGGTGCATGTGATCTGATGTCACATCAGTGTCAGGAGTGATTCATAGCTCTGAATTTTTTGTTTTTCAAAGCTCTTGGCCGTGTCTCTGCTTGTCCTGCACTGCCAGTGACTCATACGCCACTAAACTAAACTAGCCCCCACATCTCCCCCCACCCCTCTGAGTGGATTAATGTGTCATAGTTGTTCAGTTTCCCTCAAACATACCATCTGCCTTCCATCCTGTCAATCAAACATCTACTGCTTTGCCATTTAAAATCCCCCAGACCATTTTTCTCATGATCCATTGTTGTTTTTAAATAACAACGTCTGATTAGCGGGCAGAGCTTCCTAAAAATAAAAATGAAATCTCTTAGTATCTGCTACAGCTCAGTACAGAGAGGCTGCTTTTTTCCCAGTGCTGTTATTCAAGCCCTCTAAAGATCCTTTTTTTTTTAATTTCAAACTGGCTCCTCTGACTCTTCCAGGAGAACTTTTATTTATTTCCACCCTGTGATGTCTTCCTGAGGCTGAGAGGATCCCTACTAAAAGCACTATGCTGCCTGGGGCAGAAACAGGCCAGAGCTCTCTCCACATAAATAACACAGAAGCGTGGAGGAAGTCTGTTTGGTGGTCTGCTGGAGGGATAGAACCTACCCTTCAGTCTTTCACTGGTTCTGTCCTTCTTTCTCATTCTCTGTGTCTCAGTGGTCTATCTAGCAGCTTGGCTGAAGAGGCATAAAACAGCAGGATCTGGAAGAGATTGGGCCAAGATGTACATTTGAGTCGGTAGTGGACTTCCCATTGCTTGCGGGCCCAGGCCAGACAGAGCGGATGCTGTGAACAGGATCAAACTAATCTGACTCATGGGAGTCACAGATTTAAGAATTGCAACCAATATCACAATAGTGGATAAAATGTGTAACTAAATCGTTTTGCATGTAGTTTCTTGGCAATGTTGTGGCAGGAAAATATTAATATTACACCTTTTTCTTCTCTTTTACACAAAGTGTCAGTAATCCTCATAAATTACTATATGTCAAAAATGTTCTTTAAATGAAAAAATACTGTATCTCAAGTTCTCGCTGGATGCCTCTTGAGGATCAAATTTCTCCAGAACACTGGTGTTCCTGGCCCCAGGAAGTGACCTCTCCAAACTAGCCTTATATGGAGAGCACTTGAGTGCCCCATTGTTGTGACAAGAACAATGAATCTAAAAAGAGGTGGGAGACAAGGGCAAGGAAAACACAAAATAAAGACGTCTAGCTCTTAAAAATCATCAGATGGGAGCTATTTTTCTATATTTGCACTCGCATCATGGAAATCTTGTCAGCTGACACTGATGTCGGCCCTCGCCTTTGAAGTGGGTTTAAAAAAAGCTCTATTTAGTTTGCATTGTGTGCAGAACCTAATTTATAGGAGTTGACCCTGGCTCCTCTTTTGTGCGACAGCCATCTTGGAACACAATGGCAGGAAGGCTTGAAACTTGAGAGGAACTGAATCTGCTGTTTTCCATTTTTTTCTGTTCTTATTCAACAGAGAATTTTCCCTCCCTTAGTAAAATAGCTCTGTTTTTGTGTCCAACAGGAGCCATAAACTGATGTCTAAGCATTCCATGGCCAGGCAATAGGGCTGAGTTTAACTGGACACATGGGGACAGTTGTTTTGTACCACATGGAGCAGGGGGGCCTGATAGAGGAAGCCATGGCCGCCTGGCGACCCCACAGTGACCCAATGGCCTCCTCATGGCGGGATCAAGGCCTAGATGGGAGCCGGCTAAGGGTTAGAGGTTTAAGGGTAACAAATCAAGTAACACTTTAGTGGTATTTAACCCCCCACATACCATATCTTTCTAACTGCATACGTGGTGCATGACTGTGCAGAACAAACATAGAAATGCTTTTATTCTATACGGGGGAGTTCCCCTCCGTAATAGAAGTGGAATGGGTCGGGTTTGGGAGTGATTACACCATAACGAAGCAAGAACAGAACATCTCTTCATTCATATCTCACTGTACTTTTTACCCGAGGTAGATTCAGCTCTCTGCAGGACAACAGGTGAGTGCTGATGGTCAGTTATGAAGCCTCTGTACTGACAGATCTGTGATATTGGGAAACAAATAAAAAATCTCTTTTTTTCCTCAGTTTCAACACTGCCACAGTTAGAAGAAACAATACCTGTGTAAAATGATGCATTTTCTGAGATGGTAGCAGGTTCTTCACCCTTTCACTTTTTTTCTTCTTATCGTTTTGTGTGTCATAAAGAAGAGGACAGGACAGGGACCCCCTATAGGCAGTGCATATCTGCTTCTAAAAGCATCACTCAACTTTATGTTCACCTCTGGTTCCCGAAGCCCGGCTGTGTTTCTTCCATTAGTATCTGCTCATAAAAGAAAGCTGGGTTGTAAAGATGTGCAACAGACAACTGCTGGATAGTCACACACCTTTACATGGAAATCAGGTGTTACTACGTACCTGTGGGCACAGACATGGCTGAAGTTAAAGAAGTGTATTAGAAGTATATCAAGTTTATGCTATTGATAGTCATGACAAAAAATATTCTAAACCACTTGTCAGAATTTATTAATAATAAACACATACAAAAATACACTGTGCAATATACAATACAAAAACGATTACAGCATGAATGTTGGATAGAACATAACAAGAACTGAATGATTTTTTTTATAGTCCCACTCTGCATTCATAGAGGTGACAATGACCTAATTTATTTGCATTTTATTTGACTGTGACCTCAGCTCTCTGGCTCAACAGACACCTCAGTCCCTTCTGTGGAGAACACTGAAACATTAGGCTTCTTGCTTGTTGAAAATGTTCATATTAAATATTAAATACTGACTTTAGCCCTATAAATAACATTGTGAACTAGTGCTGAAACGATTAGTCACTTTATCAATTGGTCAAACAACAGTTTTTATAATCAATTAATTATTGAAGCATAATGCTAAACATTTATCAACTGCAGTTTTTTTTTTTTTTTTTAATTTTGAAGATTTGCTTCTTTTCTTTGTTTTATATAATTGTTAATTGAATATCTGTGGGTTTTGGTATGGTGGTCATGCATAACCAACAATTTTAAGAGCTTCTGAGAAATTGTGATGGCCATTTTAAATGATTGTCTGACATTTTATAGACTAAATAATGATAATAATTGTTAGTTGCAGCCCAAACTATAAATATGATTTAAAATATGTGTATTGTTTAACCAACGCTACTGAAAAGTAGCGGACGAGAAAAATCATTGATGGTACTGGATTTATTGTTAAATAATTTCTTAATAGTTTCTTAATCATAGTTAAGTTAATTACAAAAATACATAAAGCAGACAGACTGTAGATAATAATTTTGTGATGAAATTTAGTTGAGTTGTGAACTGTACTGAACTGAACTGAGGTCAAATCAAAACAAAAAAAAAAAAATCTTCAATACATTTGTGAAGTGAAAAAGGTCACTGTGAGGCCAGCCTTAATCAGAAATGATCCTGTTTACCCCCCTGGAGAGTGACTGAGAGGGCACCGAGTGACGCAGGTGAGAGACAGGCGTCCACCCAGCCCCCGGACCGCACCTCTCTTATCTGCCTATGGAACGGAGGAGGAAGGAGTGACAAAGGCCAGGGCTCTGGGTGTGATAAGGAAGGGCCTTATGTCCTGCTTTGGCCCTGGCTCTCACCCTGGCTGGCCATTACGAAAAGCCATCCAGGGGCCAGGAGTTGACCACAACCAGGAAAGCCTCCAAGATGGTGTTTTCACACACAGGTATGAATCTGACCCTTTGCTGTCAGATATACATAATGTGTTGGTGTGTATTTACATGTGGTAGCTTTGCGGCAGAAAGAGAGGGAGAAAGGTAGAGACAGACAGAGAAAGAGGGTCAGTTGGAGTTCAGGGCAGAGCTCTGCCAGTAGTCTCACACTGCAGGAAAGCCAAATTGCTTCCGGATCTAGGTATCCACCCCTGCACAGTTCAGTGTTACTGTTCCTACCCTTCCCGCCTCCTTGTACTCCTCTCGCTTTCCTCCCATTCATCCACCCATCTTTAGTTGTTTTTTTTTTTTTTCTTCACTCATTATTTCCTCACTCTTTGTCCCTCTTTTGGCTCTTGTGGCAGTCAGTCCTGCTGGGTGGCATGACACAGGGTGACAATGTCTGTAGGGAAGCAGTCTTTAAGTAGGATACCTCTGTCTCTCTGGCAGTCCAGCTCTCCAATGAAACCATACCAGTAGATGACAAGACCTGGACCAAATCTGCAGTGCAAAACAAAAGAAACAAAGCCGGTCTTTTGTTAGTACATCCTTGCTGTCATCTCAGACAGTTCTGCAGTAGCTTTCACTGAGTTATATTAGCTGCTTTAAAATTCAGATCTGTAAAATGCTCATGGCTGTTGATGTTGGATTTGGAAAGCATAACAAAAAAGCAGACAGTAAGTGAAGAGATACAAAGATGGGAGAGTAGCAGGATTGATCTATGGGAGATAAGGTCAATTAGGTATTTTCCTTTGATCACCATCCAGGAAACTTGTGCTGAATCAAACAAAAACGCCGCCAGGAAGATTAAGATCTCTCTGACAGGGTGATACACACTTGATCACATTACAATGGCAGTGAAATAACAATAATCTGTGAAATAACAAAGCACTACCAAGGCCTCCGGAACCTGTCATCGGAAGCCTTTGGTACATAGCAGAGCACACAGAGTTCAACACAAAGTCTGAGACTTAAACACTGCATCTGGTGGTTAATGTTAGCCAGTCCAACAGCGTCCAGCTGTTTCATTCACATTCGCTTTGAAAGCCAAAGCAACTTTGCCTTAGTTGGCGAGCACTGCAGTTCCCAAGAGCTATAAATAATGACTTTTCAAGCAACTGAGAAATCAAGTTCAGACTATTTAAATGTTAGGTGTTTTTATTTTTTTCCTTTGTTCTATCTTTTCTTCTCTCCCTTGCATATTTTTGCTGCTATTGTGTCTCATAGACACTGTAGCTACTGTACACCTGAAGGTCTGCTGAAAGGTGCAGAAACAATTAAAACGGAGGAGTTGTTCAGCGGGAATGTGCAATGTTATTTCACTACGTCTCCTCACAAAGACAATAAATCATCTTTCAAGCTATTTATTATGCCCCAAAGAGCCACCAGTGGCCTCTCTCTGCCTCATATAGATCATACCTTTTCTTTGAACATTAGCTGCCATACATAAAGACATGTCACAGTTGAACTCTGAACGGAGAGCATCTCAGCCCCCACATGCAAAACCAGATTCAGTTGGCTGACAGTGCTCCGGTCCCAGACACTCTATCCTCAGACAGTTAACAATGTTGTGGGGCCTCTGGAGACCTTGACAGGAAGCTAGCAAAGGGCCACGGAGGGCAGCAAAAGTTTAGCTCCAAGGTAAAGTGCATAAAACCTCAACTTGTGACCAATCATTTCATATTAAACTACTGACTCAAGCATCCTATGTGTTTTAACAATAATTATGGGAATATTTAGTCTTTTGTATGGTTATTATTTATGAGCTTATTATAAATACCTAGAAGGTCAACATTACTACTTCACCAAGGTATTTTAACCACATAAATGCTAGAGCAAGAATCAGCTGTTGCGACGTATGTATGTATGTATATGTGTGTACTGTGCTGTGTTGTGTTGACAAGGCCTTGAGGCAGTGCATGTTCTACATACAGTACTTGTATGGAGACAGACACATGCACAAAATAATATGTGACTATACACGCACACATCCCTCCCTCCAAGAGGCCCTTGCTGCAGTACATGCTCCTGCACCCCATCCCTGCATTCTACGTTTTACAGTGTGTGATTTACAGTGCTGTATCTATGAGCAAACAGGCCAAAGCTAACAGCCCTGGAGAAAGCCCACAGATGCACACTGCAAGTTCACCACAATGTCACACACATAGCTCAGCCTCTCAGCACTGTACAAAGCTCAAGCCCCCAAACTCTCACTGTTTCCATGGTTGATGGCTGTGCATGGCCGCCAACTCTTAATATGGAAATGTTATGGAAACAAAACCTAAACATTTACATTAGATGACTTTGGAAAAGGGGTTATGCTCTTCTTTTTTATTCTGCCGCCGCACTGTATGTATTTCCTGTGTTCTGGATGGGGAGGTGAGGCTGAAAAGGGGAGAAAAAGGGAGACCAGTCTGCGCAGAGTGGAGAGAGGCAACCTTCTGAAAAGGTTAAAACTGTACATCAACAGATAAGGCAGCGGTGTACGATACATCATGTCCCGGGTCTGTCAGGAGAGGCCGAGCACAAATTGAAACAAGCAAAATTATAAACACAGGGGAGCCATGTCACCAAGGCCTTTCCATACCATAAAGAAAATAAATGGACTTTGAATCCTACTCAGAATTAATACAAGTTAATACTACAGGGACCTTGAGGTAAGAATCAGAGACTGGGAATAGAAACAAAAACACTGAGGGGGAAGGGTGCAGTCAGGAGGCTTAGACTGAGCTTGATGGCTACAGTGTGAGATTCTCGATAAAAAGTTCCAAGCAGCATCAGATACTGTAAAGAGAAATTATAAATACATAGAATATGGTGCCTTACATACCGGTCCCTCTGAAGTTATGTGTGTTGTAACACGTGATTAAGTGAATGGAGGCTCGTGTTTAAATTTGTAGGCTAATTATGGTTGATTATATGGGCTGGCTCACCTTAACCTGGCGCGTGCTTATTATATACACCCCGTCAGAGTCAGCCATCTTCCAATAAACACCTAACTATGTAACGAGTTGGTGAAATTGTTTGTGAAATGTAGCTAATTTCAGCAAGGGGGCCACTTGACGAGCCCGGGTGTGGATTGCGGCTGCCAGCTACGCTTTCGTTAGTGTTAATGAGCGGGTGCTGGTCGCATTTAAAGCAGGTGCCAAGCAGCTTACTACGGCAGCTTAATGAGAGCAAGGCACTCAGGAACAAAAAACCCTCGAATGGAGAAGAGGAGAGCGTTATTAGTGCCTTCCTGCGCACACAGCGAGTCATGTAGACAAGCCTCACACAATGAGATCTCTCTGCCTCTGAAATGCACAACCCATACATACATAGAGCATGAGTCAAAAACACAAACTGCAAAAGCTAATAAAAACACAATAAAACACAAACTGTAACCTTCAAAGAATGTGCAAACTTGCTTTCTTGATTTTATTTCTGCCCCTCTCATTTTCTCAGAAGTCTGAGGTTGCTGTAGGTCAGACAGCGTGGCCCCCCGAAAAACTCACATTTAACATTTCTACCGAACACACAGATCAAGGTTAATTTGATCTGCCACGTTTGGTGAGAAAAAGCTTTTCTAAAACTGGAGGCCGAGCACTTCTGCCAAAACACATTATAAGAAATGATGAATTATCAATAAAATAAAGATGAATTTACACTCGACTTAAAAACACCCTCACTTCATTTTACAAACCACACAGACCCATTTTAAACAAACGCCCCGGCAATGATTTAGACAGCATAAGCCTCTACCTGAGGGTGAACTCTACGTCTCTGAGGTCTCCCCACAAAGGCCTCTTTGTTTTCGGCATCCATACATCAGGTCGCAAGGTACGGCCACTAAAGCGCTGCCAAACATTAGCTTTTCTCTGCTGTCTGAAATGCAGGTATGGAACCCGCTCAACTTCTTTTTAAAACAGAGAGCACTGAGAGTGATTGGGGTGATAGGTATAGAGGAATAAAAGTCTCTGCGTGGACAACAGAAGGTGTGTATACATAGCAAAAGACAGAGAGAAAGTGTGTGTATTAGTGACAAATGGCTTGTTCATTCGGGGTCAGTCCATGGCAAAGGCAGCTGCTTATAGGAGTTTATTTACAGGGTCAGATAACAGTTGTGTGATGTGTTTGTATGTGTGGAGTTTCAGAGGGGGGCAGTGACCCAAGGTCTGCATGCCAGGTTATATGGTTCTGCAGCTGATCACTGAACACCCAGCTTGTATATTTTAATTGCCTTGTAGTAGTTTGTTGTAGCAAGTCAGCCAGACTGATGATGAAGACACCCCTGATAACACAAGCTTCTGTGCACACAAATGGGCTGACTCTGCCCAGAGGGGCATCCTTAAACAGGGAGGTAAATAATCCCCTGCAACAAACTATACATCCTAGTGTCCATAAATAACAGGAGTTGAATGGAAGAGTTAACCTCCCACAGACAAGTTATTAACATGACTAGAGCTTAGAATAGAACACCTTCTTTTCTCCCCCGCCTCCCTCTTCCTCTTTATGGGCAAGGAAAATTTCGATTCTGCTCAGGTATGTAAAACACAAATACAAGGCAGCCGTAGCACACAATTGTACATTAAATGAGTCACCCAAACCTACACAAGCACTGTAATTAAGGTGGAATAGAAGGCAATAAAGAATAAAACATCTTCCGCCAGGTGTAACTCTCCTCGACGTTTTTATGTTTTCTGTTGCCGGGTTATGGAAATGGAACGTGACGCGGATGTAGTTCGTCTTTGTCACTGTTGGAGGTGGAGAGAGTGTTTTATGCGCAGGTATGTTTGTGTATTGTGGTGTTAGGTAGGTTAACATGAGGGAGTGGAGGTGTGATGTGTAAGTATGAAGGGAGTGGGAGGTCAGGTCGAGTGAGTGTGTTGTGAGTTCTGTGTTGCGCTGGGAGCTAATTTACGCTCACTGATGCAAGATACCAATACCAGAACAGAGATGAGAGGATTACAATGCTTTATCTGGTAACCATAGCAACTACTGTAACCTATGGAGCAGGACTCAATGACCATTACAAAATTAGTCATTATCAACCTGATCTACCTTAATCTTGGAAACACTAAGATATGGTGTATTATCAAACACACCATGATATTTGCATGAGGATGTGGAGACCGTGCTGACTGTCACTTTGAAAATCTTATCATCCAAACTCACACATATTTATTTAAACAAAGATTGACCTGACAAATAGGCCTATGTGGTTTTGACAAAAGCAAATATCATTATATTTTTTGCTGAATACTTTGATATTGATAATATAACAGTATTTGGGAGATGACTACTGGTGTTTTTAGAAGACATTTTAAGACAGAAATTTTTAAAAATATAAATAAGTAATGTTGATATGATAATCGAATAGGTATTCAATGTGACACTAACCTAGAATAGTCAAATCAGTTCAGAAATCTTTATCACTTTACTGTAATGTGAAATAATTAGATGTATTATATTAATTTTAGTTAACATGCATAAATAGAATGAGTATCTTTAATTTTTGGTACTCACTGCAATGCCCTACTTGTTTATTGAACATCTTAAAAATTAAAAATTTTAAAAATTAAAAATTAATTAAATTTTTGTTATATGTTACATTACTTTGTGCAAGTAAATACAATTACATATAGATATGACACTTAAGTTATGACTTTTTTCTCAATGAAAAAAATATTTCTATTTCTAAATATTTCTTTTTATTATTTTATTAATAACCGTTGACTTTACTCTGCATCCATGAGTAAAATCCTGCCCCAAAGCTGCTCTCGCACTTCCCCTACACCACTGTACTCAGGGACTCTCCAGTCTTTATCTTCCAATAACCACTTATCACTTTCTCTGACCTCAGTCCCCCTCACAGCCTCCTATTACCTCAGCCACCTTCTCACATTAACCTAAAATCTTATCACCTTACACACACACAATCTGACAGAGCCTATTTCAATCAGCTGATTGATAACCTGGCTAATACATCATTCTGTGAATGAGCACATGAGCTAATAAGTGTCACATAAAGAGCGGTTTTATTTTTGTTTTGACAATAGCAAGACACAGAGAGCCGTGCTTCGCAACGCCATTTGGTCCTAGTTAGGATCTGCAAACATCCTCCAGCCGAAGGGAGGAGTCTTAATCAGTGTTTGGAACTCGTTAAGTCCCTTAACTGAGCATGTCGCCTACCACATTAGCAACACATATCTGAGGGAACAAGTGTGCGTTGTGTGTGTAATGTGTGCTGGTCCCCTCTCAGATCTATGAAGTCACGGTCCAACGCGCTTTGACACACTCTGGTCTGCTTTGGATGTGGAGCGAAACCAAACAAGGTGTGGTCTGGCCTTGGCTTTGTCTGTTTAGTGTTCAGAAGTTGGTCCAAACAGCACTGAGGACAATGCATACGACAAAACAACCTACTGACGACAGCTCCGCCATGACACCAGGATGACCGACATTACAGTCGGGTTGGAGTTATGGAACAACTTACACTTCAACATCAGTGTTCTCTCCAGCAAAAACCAAACTTACATTTTAGACTTTCTGTGCGTCATTCCTTTGTCTTTTACATTTTGTCTTTGTAATATGATTGCACTGATTAGAACGGTCTGTCTCTGTGTTATTCTCTGACTGTATAAGGGTTAACATTCAGATGGTCAGAGCTCACCTGATCTTTTCTCAGATATCGACTCCCTTTCCTCTATAATGACCCTCTACATCATGAAAATGGCTTGATCGCTTCAGTTATGACACACTGAGTGGGTATTCATTAGCACTTGATACTGATATTATTAAATTCTATTATGGCAATGGCTTCAAATGGTGTCTCCTATGCAAGTGCCATAGGTAATAATTGAGTCTTGATGTGTGTAAACGCATTTAAAAAAAATACACTGAACAGGATTGAGATACCCTTGATTATATATTATATGGGAAGTAAAAATAACAGTATAAAAAAAATGTCTCTGAGGCTTTCAGTGTTTTAAAATGAGGCTTATTAGTCTCCAAAGCCAAACACTGGCCACAGTGCTAATTTGAAGATCTGTCCAGAGAGTCCCTCTGGCCTTTGATGAGTCCCCATGTCTCTAAGTTCTGCATGGAGACAGGAAGTTCCCCGCGGTGGCAGGCAGGCAGGCAGGCAGGCTGGGGGCTGGGAGGCTACGCAGACACAGAAGACCACAGCGTCAGGGGGATACATGCTCCTTTAACCTGTTATTGTGAACTCCCAGCAGCCCTGGCCGATAATTGCCACCTGTCTCTGGGGAAACACAGTCAAAGGCAGGCAGAGGGTCGGCCATTTTGTCTCTGTTGCTGCTCCTCACCCCACACAGCCCTGGTCCTAATCCTGCCCTTAACCCTAGCGGCTAACGTGTTTTCAATTTAGGATGATCCCCCTCTACACCCACGGCCCTAATCAACAACAGTTTGTACTGTAACCCTATCTGCCCTTGCGAGGGCAGCATCAGCCTGACCGGGCGCCTGCAAACCTGATGGGTCCAGCAGAGGAACAGTGTTGTGTGTGTATATGTATGATATCATGTTTATATGTGAGGTTGTGAGGTCATAGGATGTGTGCCTTATACTTACCTGTTTGTCTTGCTTATCTTGTTAGGGTATGAAAATATACATATAAACATCCACACACACACACACACGTTAGTCACACAGAATGCTGCGTATAATCAGACACTTAATGATGAATGTATATATAAAAAGTGAACTCTATTTTTAAACATATTTTGAGAACACCTTACTTTGCTGAAAGTAGATTATTTCTAGATTCTTTTTAAATATCCTGTTTCCTGTTTTCAACAACTGTGATAAGTTGTTATGGCTATGCTTACATTTTAGGTGACTTTTTACAAAGTGACAAATACACATTGTATATCCTTTTTTCACTCCTAATTGTTCTTCATTTCGGGTTCAGGAATAAGTCACATATTTGCTGCCACTTCAGTGAGGGCTGAATCAAAAGTTAGGCATGGAAAGGCAGGTGTGAATGTTTGTTGTGTAGGGCCTCTTGGCCTCTGCATCCACGAGTAAAACCCTGTCCCAAAATTAGAGTGTGGCCTCTAATGTCTCCCTAGGAGAAAAAGAGGCCTGGCTTTCGTCCAAGTCAGCACCTTTGGAAGTGCAGTCGTGTTACCACCATTAAATCAACATGTCAGCGCCCGGCCCAGTGAACTTCTTCACCCAGACTCCACCGCTTACAGCTACCCCACACACCTAATGAATTGGTGTGAACGTCCATCTGTCTGCTAAAATGAAAAGGGGAAAGGAGATATGAGGAGAAAGAAGAAAACAAGACTCGGTCAAAACCCAGTATATGGCTGGGCCGTGTGTGGTCAATGTGCAAAATTGTGGCCAATTTGTTACAGGGATAAGTAGTGGTAGTGTGTATAATGTAAATTCCTGGATACTAAAAGTTCATCGGCAATTTTCTGTAGCAGTCCCAGTAATGTTTGTTGTTAAAGTGTACTGAAGTAGCACATCACATGACATGGTTAAGCAATGTTTGAGTCAAAAAAAAGGACATAAATGTAGTTGCAAGAACAATACTTTCCACTCATATCTTGGAATGTTTGATTTGAGTGATAACTTATTTTAATTTTAATTATAGCTATTCTAATGAACTTTTAACTCCCCCTGCTCTTTCATCTGTTTCTATCTGTGCATGTCTGCAAAGTAGTAATACGTAGGATTAGCATGCTAGGCTACCAGTCCATCAGCTTTGTGACTTTATATCCATGCCGTGACATCTTTCATAGCACACAAACACCGTAAACACACCTGTCACCTGCCCAGCACAGTGCTGTTAAACCAGAAACACCGCGGCTACACCTTATTTTTATACAGTCTATGGGCTACACACAGCACGGCACAGCTATGCTAATGATGATAGCCATGCTAACTAGCCAATAGCCATCGTGCAAGCTGGTAAAATAGATTTGTCCCGTCTCTTTGTATCTGTGGGTTGGTGCTCCTGTCAGTGTTGGAGCCTCCATGTGAGAAGCTTCGGTTGGTAAATGCGTGTTTTTAAAACTTATTTTGGGACTACACTCACTCTCAGCCCCGCTGAGAGTTCAGGGCACTCAGGGCTCCACTGTAAAAATCCCATGAGGACATAATACAAACTGTTTGCACAAATTCATTTTGAAAGAGCAATGGCCAGTGGGGAAACACTGGGCTGGCCGACCAATGGTGTAACTTCATCACTCAGTGAGTCAGTCAATCAGTCAGTGACGGACAGACATTCAGGGTTATAAGGCTAGTCTGTGGCCAGTCCAGCCCAAAAAGATATTCCTTTTTGAGCTGTTGCATAGACCATTTGCAGTCCACTCATATGATTATCATCACCAGACACAGAAACACTACTAGTCCTATTGAACGGAGATCTGCTGTGGCAAAACAACCAAAGCCAGGTTATGGTATCCCAGCCGTCAACCTTGGCCTCTGGTTCCAAAATGGAACTGTCCCAGTTTGGGGGGCGAGTTTGGAGACGGACACAGGCGAAGGGCCACAGAAAGCTGTGTGCTTACTCGGCAGTCTGTTTACATTCCTGAGGGTAATTTTAGCCCCCGGGGGGGAGCAGAGCAGGGGGGCCGACATGTCGTTGGGTCTTGTCAGTGGTCGACGGGCCAGCCGGCGCAGTGGCGGCACCTGGACATGTGGGTGGTACATAAAAACACACACACACACACATACACACACACACACACACACACACACACACACACACACACACACACACACACACACACACAGACCTCAGGCGGAACTTTTATCTTGTTTGCAACTCCATTATTTACTACTTTTAGTAAATTTAAAAAGAGCTAGCTAGCATCTTCTACATAATATCAATATCTACTTTGTCTGAAGCTGGACTGGACAACTAAATGGAGACACAAGCCGACGAGGAGGCAGAGTGGAAAATCACACAAGCGAGGGTGTAGTCTTGGTAGCAGGCCCACCACAGAGCACCATTAGCTTTGGACAACACAGGATATCCCCAGTGTTTTCACTGATGATCTGGGGTGCAAATCTAATTTCATTGTAGTTTTTAAAAATTTGCTATGCAAACAAAACAATAATCCTAGCTCAAGAATGGCTAACAGCTTCTGTGTGCGTGTTGGGATTTGTCTTTTTATTATTCCCAGCCCAGACTGTCCCTTCAAAGGGCAAGAAAGCAAAATGTCCATGTGTGTTCGCCGTGTTCGTGTGCGAGTGCGTGTGTAAAAGAGAAGGGGAAAGAGAGGGAGGGAGAGAGAGACTCAGAGCTTATCGAAACTAATTAGGCGAGGGATCAGGATGGAAGTTAAATACTGGGCTACATGTAATGAAAGAAGCAGAGTGGGGGACATCTAGGGGTCAGGCCCACACCAAACAGTGGTCCTCAGGCAATCTGGTATTGATTTTCACTCGTTTGGGGATGAAGGTAGACGGGGGGTGGGGGGGTGGGGGGGGGGCGGTGAGTCATGTAGCGAGAGAGAGAGAGTCAGAAAGAGGCAATAGGGCAGAGTCTAAGGGTCTCATGAGTTGTCAACTTGACAGTTTAACCCCTTTTGGAGTAGAACAAACAAACAGAGGGATCTCCTGGGCTGACAGCGTTGATCTGTCATAGCGATGACACTGCAAAGCCCACACAATGCCCACACAGGAGAGGAAAGTGGTGGTGGTGGGGAGGGGTGGCTTGATACAGATATGCAGAGGCACATTCCTTAAGCCTTAGAAGATAGGACTGTGCTCTGCTTAAGCTGTGGCAACACTGATCTATAAATATTTGCACCTTTGAAAATCTACATTTCCACTGACAGATAAATTTAAAAGCAAATATAGACTGAATAGGAAATCTGCGATATTTCTTGTTATTAGTGTTCTATAAAGACTAAAAGCACATATTTATGCAAAAGAGGGCTGTCCAAAGTGGAACTATCTGTTACATTTTGGTCTTTCCCCAAGTCAAGAACTTTGCGAGTCCCTGATAAAGCTGGATGGGTGACCGTCCACAACCGCACAGACACACAGATGTCAGTGCTCCTCTCCTGTCACTCAATCTGCGAAGGCCGTCACCCCGAGCACCTTCCCTCTCATGTTCTTAAACACTTGAAGGCCCCTTTCACTTTTCCCCTCAGACTGCCTCATCGCTTTGTCAGATTGCCAAGGGGGACTCCATTAGCCTGGCCAAGCACAGAGCCCCCAACTCTCTCCTATACTTAAAACACAAACACACACACACACAGAGGGAGGCTGATACGCACAGCTAAGGCTGTCCACATCAAATTAGAGTGGCCCCTATTGTCCCTATTACGGCCTGGGAATGCTCCATCATGACGGATGCTACGGGGTCCCTCACTTGTCAGGAGTTGTCAGACAGATAGGGAGTCTGGGTACACACAGCTGACAGGTAATCTTAATGTCTTCAATTAGCCCAATTAGGCCTGTCATAAACAATTTGATAAGTGCTCGACCAACACAAACAGATAAACGCACGCACAAGCGCACACAGGCGCACACAATCACACACCGAGGTCTGCGGGGTATTAATGAGAAGGGTAATGGGTATATCAGTGGACGGTTGACTTGTCTTTTGTTTCAAGGAGGGGTGTGTTCCCATCCCTTGCTCTCAGCTGTGCACTGCTGGCTGCTACCTGGTCAGTTCAAATTGTACTATCTCCTTTCATTAGTGCATCGCTGGCTGAGAATCTGAAAGGCCGTGACAAAATTCATTTGAGACGAGTGGGAGCAGATTGCCTGAAGCAGGTGCTATAAGGGAGATAAAACAAAAGCAGCACCTTTGTGGAGCTCTCTGTGTGAGTGTATATGTGTGTTTTCAATCTGTGCGTGTGTGAGAGGCTTTTCCCTGGTCTTCACATTCTGTTCTTTTCCTTGCTATGGTAAATGGGTAATGACACAAAAGTGCTTTTGAAAAAAAAAAAAAAAAAAAAAAAAAAGGAAGAACAGGGACCAGAGAGGAATTGGCCCAGCATACACTCAGAGCGAGCGTTTACAAAGCTGTGGTGAAATCTAAATATTGTTTCTAGCGTGACTAAACAGGCCAACACCTTTCTCTGCCGAGGATGTGCGATAGCTAACATTGTTTGATATGGTCTCTCCTTTATAATATCTTATCGCAGTGCAACGGTGACACCCACACTACATCCTCAGCTTTTGTCCTCTAACCGTTTCTTTAAATTCATCTATTTGCATTCACTATCAATTTCTTTTTGTCCAGGTAAGCAGGACACATTTCAGGAACTGTGAAGCACAAGCTAATGTTTAAAACACAGATTCCACAGTTTGCAAACACAAGACCCGAGCGAAGTTAGCATCAATATTTGAACAAGAACTCCACATCAACACTGCCTTGATCTTATGTACAGAGGCCCTGAAATGCCCCACATCAAGCAACAACACTGACACTTTCAATGCAGCGCTTATACACTTGTCTCTGGGCATTCGGGGCAATGTTGTAACAAAAGCGAGGAAAAAAAAAAATGAACAAAATACTATGAATACGGAAGAAGTCAGTTAAATCCAAGATAATGTGCTGAATGGTGAAATCCCAAGGCACATTTTAATTCAAGGAGTCAAACTGGGACGAGAAGACAAACCAACTGCTATCAGCAAGATCTGTGATGGACCTCTAACTCTACTTCTGATCTTTACCTCAAGTGACGGCTGGAATGCCATCTGACGAAAAAAAAAAGAAAGACAGAAAGAAAGAGAAAAGCCGTCACCGGGAAGTTGTAATAGGAAATTGCTCTTGGCAACTATTTGTTCAAGCACAAGATTTTTTTTTCGTCTTTATGCCAACCCAGCGAGCCCCCATTGGAAAACAGGGCAGGTCCCCCTAATGAGTAATCTATTTCAAAGCAGTCGTGTCTGGGCATGACAGTTTACTGAGAGGCTTGAAGAACTGGTAATTACCAGTGTTACGGGGCAATTAATGCATATTACACTGCGGCACTCATGGCGGTGACTGTCAGCTCCCCAATAAAAATGAGCACTCTTCAGCTAAAGGGTGACATTAATTGGGCCCTTAATGACTATGCAGAGGAACCAAGCCAAATAGGAACAAAACAGGGGAATCGCTCTGACTCCAGCAGAGGGCTGGAAATTGGACTAAAAATGAGATTAATTGCTGTTTAGAAAAAAAAAGAAGAGAAAAAATGTGGTGAGGGAAAGGGGGAGAAAGAGGTTGGAATTATAGGGTGCAGAGAGCAAGGGCTGCTCATACAGATGACAATTCAATTAATTATTTTATACTGTATTTTCTATACCTTAAGGAGTGCAGACAAGCCTCAGGCCCGTTTTGAAGGCTTTGTCTCCATATGTTTCTTATTGCATAAACAGCTACACATATAATACATTTCCCAAAGCACCCGCATTACGGTGTCATAGTGAAAATGTTCAATATTATGAATACTTTGAAAATCTTAATTTCAGAGAAAAGAAGCTTTCCCACATAACATGACAAAGGCAGTATACAGCTGTGATGATCAGGTAGCTGAGTCTTCCATAATTTGCAACAGAATAAAATCATTAAAATACAAATATTTAGAGTTTCTGGGTTACACCCTTTTCTAAGATGGCCTTAAATACGCCTTTCCACTTAAAACAGTCTATAAAAACATTAAGCAGAACTTTAATTAAAAGTAAATCTGCCAAATTGCAGGCCTTCCACCCCCACAAATGTTTGTTTAGAAGGAGATCAAGGATGGGGTGAAGACGTGAAGTAATTCTGATTAATGTTGCTAAAGCTAGGCACGTACTGAACACCACCTGAATATGCAAGCTCCAAATCATAAAAATATCAGCATGCAAAACATGCCGTCATTTGCATACATTTTTGATTTTGGATTTCCTTGCTATTTAAATATGCAGTTAGAAATAGTCCAGCACTGCCTCTTGCGCTGTCACGCTGCACACTCACACTGTCATTGGTCCTGATAGAACTCTCGCGCTTCAAAGGGAGCTTTGCAATGGAGAAGAGAATGAGCAAATATTTGAATTGCAAAAACACATCATCTTCCGAGGGGAGGAAATTCAAGACAACTTTTTAGAGTTAAAGACACCCCCAACCCCCAGCAAGCTAACCCTCTGCACACAGCACAAAAAAAAGTCAACATATTCATAGCGTAAGCACTCTCCTCACTAATTTACCATATCCAAATTTGCGTAATGGGATATGACACATTTTAGAGGGGATTGGGGAAAAAAACTTTAATTTGAGGAGAGAACCATAAAATGTTTAAGCTGCCCTTGTATTTAACTGAAATCCACCACATAAATCCTGGTTCTCAGACAACCTGACATGGGTTTGATTACAGAATGAAGTGTAATTAGCTACTTAAGTTATCCTTTGCAAGGCTAGAGTGAGCAGCACCGCTATACTTGCTAGGTATTTCAGCATAACTAAAGAGATCTTTAGATTCAACAAGAATACCTTTCCCCTCAGGATTCAGCACAGCCAGTTAACAACCATTTACACGCAATCACTCCAGGAGAATCTCTGACAGCTTCCAACTTTTGCAAAAGTTCGAGAAAAAAGTGCAATAAATAATTTTTATGACAAATCAATATGACTCATAGCATATTTGAAACTATGAGCTCCACAAGTTGATGCCAGGATAAATAGAACATTTAAGCCAAAAGTTACAAGTCTAGCCATGAAGGCCATGAACAACATTAACAGCAATAAATACCCATCTTCAGACATCTGAAAAAATACCCCTGCAAAGGGGAAAACATTCATCTCCTGTGTTTATGATGTGTAAATTTATTTACCACAGGCTGAGACCTACCTTGAATTTTAAATAGGGGAAAATGTGAGCATCTCAAACACATACCAAGAAAATCTCTAGGACACATGGAGAATTAAGTGGTAAAATAAACTGTGGAAAGACAGGCGAATCAGCTACTGGTAAAAAAACAAAACAAAAAAAAACAGGGCAAATGGTTACAGTTTTTTCAGAAGCATGTTAAACCTTTAAATGTAAGACCAATAGTTTGTGGATTACATACAGTAATTAAAGGATTGAGAAAAGTTTACACTGTTACTTTAATTGTAAATTATACCGCAACATCGTTCAAAAATATGAGTCAACCTGTAATCAGCCTTAAAATGCTTAATTCTAGTCATCTCTTTACAAACAGTTAGTACTACCCAGAGCTCCTAATTGCACCTCCCACCACTCCAACCCCCCCCCCGTGGCCTCTACCTATGTGTAGACAACTTGGAGACAGGTCTGAGCAGAAATCAAACCTGAATGATGGATAGCTTTACTGCACAATGACCTCTGTCACTGGGTTCTTGCCCTAAATCAATGCTGGCGATAAGGGCCCTGCGCCAGCGCTCACCTTGGTATGTTCACCAACAGACCTTATCTATGGCAGGAGGAAGTATGAGTAATAACTAAAGACAAGCCACGACAAAACCACTAACCCCACCTTGTCAAACATAATTTACAATGTATATCCCTCTATCCCCCCATTGCTGCTGTTAAAATAGTAATTATGAGACCCAAAGAGATTTGGGACTGTGTGTTTG
Organism: Thunnus albacares; assembly: GCF_914725855.1. Classification (NCBI taxonomy): domain Eukaryota; kingdom Metazoa; phylum Chordata; class Actinopteri; order Scombriformes; family Scombridae; genus Thunnus; species Thunnus albacares. The sequence goes on from NC_058120.1 coordinate 18,049,266, forward strand.
AAAGATTAACCTGTTATAGGTTGGTGGGAGATCGGTCCAAGTTGGGTTTGTATTTTAACAAGAAGACTGAAAGACGGATTGTAGACTGAACACTGACATACCTCACTCTCCACACAATGACATGCACATTCATTCACAAAATTATGAATAACCTCCTTAAATTTCAGCACTGTCAGGTCTGTGTGGAGTGGCCCAAGTTTCAGTGATGCATACAAGAAGAGGTTGGAGGTTGAAGTTGAGAGAAGGGCTGACAGGGAGTAGAAGAAAGACATTATGAAGATTACAGCATTGAGAACTCCGAGACCTTTCAGTAGTTTTTCATTTGAGTGTGTGTGATAAACTGTGTGTGTGACATAGACAGAGACACAGAGAGCAGAGAGAGCGAGCGCGCTTCCAGGCAGTCGCGTCAAAATGGAGAGAAAGACCAAACATGACATCAAATGTTGCAATTAGCTGACCCCTTTCTCCTAGAGTCACAGTTTGAAAAACCCTGCCTTTAAAACCCTGATTAAAATGTGTTTGCTTTCTTATTCAAAATGATATTTGACAAGGTTAGCAATATTTCAACTAACTGCAAAAACATTCTTGTGGCCATAATCCTTTTTTTCCATCACTTTGCAGGGGCGCAGGTAACCTCAGAGTGAGTTTCCCATGAACTCAGTGCTACAATTTGAAAACAAAACCGCTGGGGGAGAAAAAAAAAGAAAACGCAGTTCAAAGTTTCACTAAGCGTGTTTTGTTTCACCCGGGCAGCTGAAGCTAAATGTTTTGCGATCATTATTCAGAGAATGTATCCCCATTCTAATTCAAACCACAACGAAGAGCCAGTAGTCTTTTCTTTAACCGCGAGCGCCATCCTAAGCAGAGACTCAGGGGGGCTGAGGACTGTCAGCAGCTCTGAGGATAGAGTTCCTCAAACCATTAAACCCCCTCATCACCAAATTAAGAGAGGTGTAGTCCAAGGGCCAATCCAAGAGAAATAAGATGTAATTTAATGGTGCACAACAATATACATATGTAAATGTGTATGAATGTCAAAACTCAAACAACTTGGAATTGATGTTGAGCAAACTTTTTAAAAAAGGGCTACAAAGAGTCAGAAAACTTAAACAAAATGTAAATGGTGTCTGAGATAGTCTTTGTCAGTTTGCAGTTCTGACAAAACAAGATGAAGATAAGCAATGAATAAGGGGAAGAGATCCGAAATGGTCAGGCCAAAACTCTGTCTAAAGTTAATAGTTTTCACATCCATTCCAGCCGCAAGAGAAGAGAATGTGAAGTGTCGGGCTGGACAGTGAGCCAGGCCAGGCTTAGCTGCAGCTGTGCTCAAATTGAAGTGGCACTTTCTATCAGAGGCCTTTCGCCAGACAGCTCTATTCTGCCCTTTCACTTGTAACCTCCATGACACACAGACGGCCATTACAAAAAATAAGAGTGGTCATTTAAAACACACAGCCGTCATTGAAGAGACAGATTTCGGGTTTAACATGGGGGAAGATTCATGGTGTGAACGTGCCAGCTGATGGAGATATCACTCAAAATGAGAAATAGATTTCTCCGACATCTCTGTGGCGGCCATTCAAAGGGGCTGGCTCAAAGCCCCCTAACTCTGCGCAGAGTTTATATTTCACTTGTTCTGAAATGTATGCCTCTGTTATCTTGCATCAGTCCAAAAGGAAAGGATTGGGTATCGCCTGTTTCAACTTCCCGCGTATGATGAAACGTTACATCGACAGCGGACAGAGTTGGAATTTGGATATCATTACCCTGTGAACTCCTTAAGCCTAAATCACTACGGGTTTTGTTATGATGCACATTTAAAAGACATAATAGAGACAAAACATGTTAGCATATTTTACACAAGAGAGGAGAAAGAACTAATACGTTTTATTGGGTTCAGTGGCCAAGTGCATTTTTTAATCATTTATAGGCCTGACAGAGCTTGTGGAGACAAATCTGTTGACCTAATAGATCTTGTACATTAACCTCCAGAATTGATGAGCAAAATCAGAAGGTCAGCACTTGGACACAGGCTCCTCATGTGTCTTTGATTACACACTCCCACTAAGGGATAGGCAGGCAGAGATGTTTAAGCTATCAGGCAATCAGACCGCCGAGAGACGTGAAACTCAAACCAGAGATGGGAGAGGGAGAGGGCTGCCTGGGAACAATGATGGGGGAAGAGGGTCCTGACGAAGCTCTTTAACAAATGCCAGGCCAGTGAGGAAAGACTCAGATGTGCTTGTATCTCTTTCAGCGTTTCTGGCAACAACGCCCTGAAGTGAATTAATACTGAAATATCAAGCAAAGTTCACAAAAACAAATACCTCTTCATCTGGTATTTAAATTCAGTCACTTATGGTACATCAATCAAAATGACTGCCATGAGGTACAATCAGATATAGGTCTTACATACTGAAACAAACAATTCAAACCATATATCAACATTATTTTTCTTGAGTGATGAGGTCATATGATGAATGAAAAAAGTAAAAATCTTTTCTTAACTATAAATTAAGAACGATGGGTGCAAATTCAAAACAGCATCCCTGACGTCATTTATTGTTTTTTGACGTCATTTATTGTGGAGACGACGCTGATTGATGTTTTGGTGATGCAGGTTTCTACAGCTTTGTTTCAAATTATTTTGTTATTTTTCTTATTGACTGCATTGTCTGAGAACCGTGCCAATAAAAAGGGGGGCAAAAGGAAAAAAGGGGGAGAACCTTGTCTTCTTGGTTCAGCTTTGTTCTAGGTATAAATCATCAAAAGCCTTTTATCAGGATCCTTCTGCGGTCAATACTCACAGGAGCTAACACTGAGCCAGGATTCCACTAAATAACAAAAACTAAAATACTACTTTCAAGTGTATGCACAGTCACCGTATGTACGTGTCCATCTTTTGTATGAGATTCAATTTCTGCAAGTAACATATTTACTGTTTACATGGAAATTAATTCAGTAACTGCTTGGAAATTGAATGGAAAAAGTTGTGAACACAGTAAGAAGCCTTAACAAGAAGGTGAAATCACTGTAAAAGAAAGAAAATAAGCATGGGTGGGAAAAAAACAAGGTTATGTGAGGGACAGCGGGCCTATAAAAAGAAGCCTACTGTCTAGGTTATCTATAAGGAACCACTTATCACAAGCGGCCAGCTCCACACAGTGACTGATGGGCCTCCACAGACCATGAGTACCAGCACATTATCTGGTACACACAGAGCTGCTCTTTAAACACAAAGGCAGAAATATGAAGCATTGTTTCCTTGGCTGTCAGTTGGTAAAAATATTCTATTTGCTGTATGGTCTGAAATAGAAAGAGTGTTGGTTGTTTTTGTACCCAGGCATTGCTAAATAACATATAAATTAAAGCTAAGATAAATTGGCTACCCTAACTATTCATTTGTAGCATGTAAAACATCACTGATTAAATCAGTGTAGCTCTTAAAAGGTTCAATTAAATCTTGACATATACCATTAAAAATAAGAATAAGTAACCTACACCATACATAAAGCAAGGCTACTCCTCATAGTGAGAGTCAACCAAACAAAATCAATGAATAAAAAATCATGGCAATCACAATCATCCACAAAAAGCTGTTAAACACTTGCCATGTCATGAAGTCGCGCATTCAGAACTAAAATATGCATTCCTTGTCTATCCATCTGAATCATGGAAAAATAAAAGCCCTCTTTCTCTATACCTAATGCCATTCCTTGAAACAAAACGTCAGGACCATATTGGCTAACAGAGAAACAAAAGACATAATGGTTTCCATTGAAGTGGGAATTGTTTTGCAGTAAATCCATGCCATGGCAAAGAATATGTTTTGTTTTGTTTGTTTGTTTGTTTTTTTTTTTTTACACACTTTTCTTGGTCTCATTCTTTTCCTGTGACAGGCCAAAGAACTCATGGTCCAGCACTCTCCTTAAACCTTGGGAAGACACAGAGAATCATCTGATGACTCCCGGTCTCCTCCATCCCCTCTACAGAGAGGTTAGGATACAGTTAAGCCCTTAACTTGGGCAGCATTAAGATTCTTTTGAAGCAGCTGTGGAAGTGCATGAAAAGAAATACATAAAAGGCCTCATGAACCAAAGGTCCTCTAAAGCATAAATATTTCTGTTATAGCTTTAAGCCGTTTGAGCTTAAATGTGTGTATACATGAAGATAATGTCGTCTTAAATTTCCTTTAGCCTTTATGATAGATTCAGCAAAATATCCAGCAAGATACAAAAGCTCACCCATTGCACGATAACAAACGTCCCTATAATTATCTTCCTTTTTTCAGTTATCTCTTTTAAACTTTGTAGCAGTAGCAGTAATAACTGTGTGTGCACACGGGCTTTTGTGTGATGTGCAACAAACATCTAGCACGGTTTATAAAATCTATTTGTCTCGGCTATCTTTGTGTCAGGAAAATATCACTACGAGTTTCACATCACATTGAGTATAATGTAGGCCTGAATGTCTTTTGGGGGTCAGGCAACCATCGAGATCCTCCTGTTAGACTGAGTTTTACAAAAAGCCATTCTAATCCTTGCCCACTACTTGCTGTGCTTTTGACAAATGTTGCTGACTTCTTCTGGGAATGAAACCCAGAAGGTCACTGTAGAGGAAAAAAGAAGGGGGAAAAGGCAGGGAGACTGAGAAAATAGGGGGAAAAAAAAGTGTGTCTCTGTAGGTCTGATGACATACATCGTGAAAGCTGACAAAAACATGTACGTTCATCTTTTAAAAAGTTCCATAGCAAAACAGGAATTCATGGAGCTGACATGCTTGCACCTCATTTTACTTGAGGCTTTCTTCTCCATCTCACAGTGTCGCAGGCAAGCAGAAAGACAGGAGGAGGGATATATATCGCTGGGGTGCCGCTTTCTGTCCCGCTCCTCGTTTATACACACAGCGGCCGTGTCAAAGCTGCTCTCAGACTCAATGGTAAATGACAAATTTGGATAATGCACACATACAACCCTACTCAAATAAATAGGAGACATGGAGGCTTAACCAAAGCTAAATCCTGAGGCTGCTGGAGACCTGAGAGTGCGGATTACACCCCAGACGCCTTAAACAATGCACCCAAATGTGCATCCTTAAAAGCATGAAATCCTTGAAGCATCAGAGCTGACTTGTCATTTGCCATTAATATTCCAAGTTACTTGTGCTTTGGGGGCCAGCATTGCACTTCTGTGTACTGAGGTGCCCTAAAACAAACACTTGCATGGCCCTAAAGGAACCACCATTGTGGGTAGCTATTTTTCTAGCTGTGGAATATTCTACAAGAGGATGTCATAACAAAGGAAACAATAAAAGAGGCCACGTTCCTGCACTACATGGGGTATCCATAACTATAAATAGGGGGAAGGCAATGTTCTAGGCACTACTGCACAAGCTTTACCAGGAAAACTCATATTTGAGCTTTCAAAAAACAGAGGAAATCAAGCTCTAACTCGATTTGTTTTTCTCGCATATATCAAATAAATAAAAACGTCAAGACATTAAAACCCATTAGAACCACTTGGAATGTGCAGTAATGCAGCTATTAATATACTAAACATTGCATCACTATGATTACAGTGAATATCAGTTATTTTTTAAAGGCCACAATCAAGATGGAGAATTGTTTTTGTTTTTTTTTTGTTGTGCACACCTATGACAGGAAGGTGAGGTAAGGTATGGCAGGGCACAGGTCTTGGAGGTGTCACATTGTCACCCTACAAGCGCCAGTACCTGTCCTCGGGGACACCCTGTTATGTCCAGCCTCATTGGATTAGCAGCAGCCATGGCCTGTGGGCGCCCTCTCTCAGGTGACATCCCCTATCTGCTCTGGCTCTATGATGGCCCCGCTGCTGCTGAGGCTTGTATGCTACAATAGTATTAAATGGGAACACATAACCTGGCTATTTGCAACACAAAGGCATTCATTCCAATGTAACCAGTCATACACATGGAAGCAAAAACATAAGGATCTAGTAATAAAAGCTTTTTCAGACTTAAAGGCCTAATCAGCTGAATAGTAAGTCAGTAAGGATTGTCTACAATATACTACGTCATTACACTCCATTAATTAAGCCTTCATATCACTGCTTTGGAAAAGTTCAACAAAAAATGATGGACATGTCCATTAAAAAAAAGGACCACAGTATACAATATCTTGAATCAAAAAATTAATTTGATGTCGCAAACGGATTGACGGTTCTCAGACTTTAACAGAATTATCAAGCAATTTCAGCTGTAAAATCTACAGCATACAGTTCCAAGATATAATTGGAAAAAGTTCACAAAGAACTCAAGATGTCTAATTGCAGCTGTGTCAACTAATATAAAACATCACATAAATCAGATTTCTGTCTAGTCATTAGCCAATGTGTCAGCGAGCAGATTAGTAATGTTGTAGAAACAGTCTGGTGAGAGTCTTCAGAATTATGACTTCCTCATTAATTGTAGTTTTGCTTTCATTATGTACATCAAAAAAGCGTTACAACAAAGGACACGCACTAATCTCATTTGCACAAAACAGATTTGAATGGAGATCGATATGCACTTTTGGAGCATGAGAATCTTCTGCTGGTAATTATGGGAGGACATAAATTATCCACATAACAAGAGCGCATGACTTTCAAAATTGCTAAAACAAAAGAGCCTGATGAAACATAATGCATGTGCGTGCATTCAAGTTTCAACAAATTTCCAAGTGGTCAAGACAGATGATGTATAATGGCAAACCCAAAAGTCTTAACCCCCGTTTCATATGAGGGAGAAATGAGGCATACTGTCCCATTATATTGCTATAAATCATTTTTTGTGGACGGCTGACAGCTTTTTATCAGATCTAACCTTTTCAAGCCTCCATTAAGAGAGCTAACATTTTCAACTCTGACACATTTGCAGTTTACGAATCTCACAGCTGATTTACTTTGGGAGGGGGGAAGCTGGCGTCCGTGCTCATTTCCACACAGACTGTCCATTGTGCTGGGTTGGGTGGACTGGGGGAGGGAAAATGGGGAACAGCAAAGAGAAGAACAGGCTCAGAATATATTTATCTAACTCTTTAATCTGCTATACTACAGTGCAAAGTAGCTCTGTTGCCGAAAAGCTATTTTGTGGTAAATGGTACAGTATATTCTGATTTACTCTATTGATTCTTTCATGGTACACAACTGCTGCATGCAGGACAATTAAGTGGCACAAAGATCTCTTATAATCTGACAAATTCATAATGAGAAAAGAGAAAAGATGTCAGGCTTCATAACAGGCAAAGCTAGTAAAACAGGATACAAAAGACAAGCATTATATCAATTTAAGAGGAGCCCTTTTAACCATTTTTGTCTCATTTTTTGCTGTATGAATGTACTTTGATATGATAGACTGTAGTGTTTTGACTGAATTCTTTTTTTTTGTGCAAGCCATGATACGCTCTCTCCTAACAATGAGGACTTATCATTGATCTGTATACCCATCTATTTATCCATCCATCATGTACCGACACTTCATTTCTGTATTTTGTCCTCTGTTGCAGATACACAGCTTTTAAGAGACTCCACACACATATTCAGTAACTAAATCTCACAGTGACCACTGGCATGGATAACATTTGCCATGAACAATAGCAACAACCAAAATCACTACAACTCACTACATAATTTTGGCAAATGCATTACAATAATTCAAGTGCAAAAATAATAACGAAGTCAGCAAATAACAGTCATTATCTAAATAGATTCTGAATAAAGTAATTGGTAAGCTAAACTAATCAGACAAATACAAGGCCAGAACTTTAGCTGATGCTAGCAGAGTAATGGGGGAACTTTGCCAACCATAATTGATTTAAGTACACCATAATCAAGGAGGGGCAGTTAAGGTGGTACCACACCAGAGTCCATATTTCATTACATGCTGTGTTTAACCTTACCCACTTCTCCTAAAACACACAAGAGGCTCATTATGTGTTTAATATTCACCAGCAGGTGAATAATTTTTATGCAACTCTGATAGTTGGGCGAGATGGATAACTCAATTATCTGAACATCCGTCAGAGCAGAGGGCTCGCTGGCTCTGGAACGCCACCAGCTAAGATTGATGGCTGGAAGACACCAATAGCTGCTGCTTCGCCATCTCATCCAGGCACTGGCCCTGAACACGCCGTTTGATTCTGCAGAAGACCGTTTTTCTCTCCATTTTTTTCCTCTTTTCTCTTTTTTCTTAGGAGCATTGTAGGTGAAGCGCCATTACCCCTCACTCCACTGAAGAGGGGTTCATTATGGGGTTAGTGTTTTGGCAAGACTATTGTTTGGATGATAAATGCAGTTGGTGAGGGCTTTGGAGGGAAAATTAGTTATGTTTTTTCTTTCTGTCTGCAAAAACATGTCCCCATAGCTCACTCTGCAATGCTTGAGGGCAAACCAAGAACAATTAACACAAGCAATGGTTGAAGCAGCTCAGTTAAAGCAAAGAGGGAATTCATGAAAAATAAGCAAATCACTGGAAATGTCAATCAGGGGCAATGAAGTAATTACAAACACTGCTGTGTGATTCCAAGGGCAGTCTAAAAGAAACCCATAAGGTTTGGAGTCAAGCATTGAAATCTGAGTTTGAAGAATGAAGGAATGGACAAACACCCTAAACATCAGCCCTTCAGGGCTCGTCTCATAAACTAAAACCAACTAATGAGAAGTGACAGAAAGATGATGTCACCCCATCACTCTCTTGTCCCCTTGTTCTCTATTGGTTTATGCTTTTGTGACTACAAAGCACTGACCCTAAATTCACTGCTTTTTCTTTACACACACACCCACAAACATGCACGAACGCACACACACTTGTACCTCAGACTATGATGTATAAGGTCTAACAATAAGAGAAAGATGAGGCACATTTTCAAATGTCAACAGTAAATGTCAATTAAAAATTACAAGGGTGCTGGAAAAGGTAGGGTCTGAAGGGACTGACATTTTTTCATTTTTGACACGACAATGTTTATCTGACCGGGCTGCTGGCTGACATGATGGGATCTACTTTGTCAGTTCCTTAATACACTCGGACAAGGCCGCCCCAGTGAATATCAATGAAAGCCACCCCTGGGCAAATATGTAAGGCTCAGACTAACCCTAACCATCCGATCAGCCTATTAGTATTATGATATTTTGACTTACTGTAAACTAATGCCACTAGTACCAAAGAGGCAGACCAAAGACAGATTCATTCCATTTTCTTCAATCCAAACCAAGAAAGCACATTGACAATGAGATATTTATGTAGACATCTGATCTCCCTGTCATGCTGCCTGTAATGGTAATCATATGAGCTCTCTTCACTGTTACGTTATTTTAGATTTGATCGACCGAGACAGCAATCATTTAAGTAAATTCTCATTAAACATGTTAAAAGAATGTTCTGGAGATTAAACAAAGCCTTTTTCAGTCTCCAACTTTCTTAGAGGCATTTAATGAGGCCCAACAAAGATGGTAACCATGAGAAATGGGGCTTTTTAAATTCACACCTCAGTGACTTTTAGTTCCTGACGTCAACAATAGTTAAAAAAAAAAAAAAAAAAAGAAGCAGGAAGCAGGCCATTTCCAAATAAAACTGAGAAAATTAAACACACCATTGATTATGACCTTGACATCATCTCCCACACTTCAATTGCTCAATGATATTGAATGAGTCATCTTCCCTGAAAATCAAATGACTGTTCTGCTGGCAGCTTCTGAGTGAAATCAGCAGGTCAGTCGTCCATAGACAGGGTAAGATTCGCTAAATGTGGTGACTCTATTTATTTTTTTCAAACCAACTATAAATCTATTAATTACAACATATTTTGAAAATGCCTTGGAAGTTATTGCTACTTAAAATATTGATCTATTTTACATTGTTTGTGGGATATACAGGAGTGTCTTAAGAACTCAGGAGTATGATGGGATTATCAATTTCAAAAGTGTGTGCTCCCACTTAGTTTTCATTGTATGCCAAAGTTGCAAGAGCACAAACATAACAAGCTATTTTGAATGGAAATGTTATCTACAGTATTTAACAAAAACCCTGATATAAATATAGTTTGCTATCTAATCTCTAATAGTCAGATGACGGTAGGATTGTTTCAGGTTTGGGAACTACACATAATAAACTACACATAAATTTGAATTGATGGTAAACAGCTCCTCTCTATGCTTGGGTCTTGATAGACCACAACACTGGTACTATACATGAACAAAGAACCCAAAAACAAAGAGACAAAGAAAGAGAGAGCTGGCTGTGCCTAGTTTCTGGACACAGCATCGGGGGTTTGGAACCTCCTGGCGCTCCAGCACCATGTCACAACATGTCAGCTGGCCGTCACGGCTAAGGGGGGCCGAGGCCGTAACGAGGCCGATGGAGGCAGTGGGGGCGACTTTTCAACTTGGTGACTGGAACCCGTGCAAAAAGAAGCAGGGATGTGAAGACCATGTGTGAGTAACCCTGACTTTTCTCTGTATTTGCCCCAACGCGAAAAAAACTCTACCTGATTACTTAAGATTAAAGTTGGCTGAATTTTTGGATAATGGTGAATGTCAGATGCTCACATTTTTTTTTGCTGGTATGTAATAGGTAAGGATCGACCTACCCAACTTATTCAATGGCAGGGACACTGTAAAATATATGCAGCTTTTAAAGTAAGAATTAACGCTTCAATAGCTAAAAAAAGGGACACAGAAGCATTCTACATACAACTATAAACTATATTTTCAATGCTGTATGATTAAAAAAACAAAACAAAAACTTTGTGTTCTCCATGGGAAGACTTTGTAAATATCTAAAGATGCAGGAAAATTATGTTTTCTCAATAGACAATGAAGGTCTGTATGTTTTGCCTCTTTTTCAATTCTACCATTGAGACACAAACCCCTAAGCATACACACACACAAACCTCTGTTCCCCAGGGTCCAAATGAAAACAGAATACAAACAATGCAATACAAAGATGTGAGATTATGAATGAAATAGAATACAAGAAGAGAATACGAAGAGTGAAGAATATGAAGAGAAGATTAACCTGTTCCAGTAGCTCCAGAACTGTTCATTGAGATAGGTGCGGTGGCTGTGGTCGTCTCCAAACGAGGCTTTGCTCTCAATCCAGTGTACAATGTGTCCCTCCACAGCTTTTCATAAACAGAAACACACAGAAACACTCAGACAACTGTTGACAAGAAAGCCACACAAACAAGATCCAGAGGGGACAAGTAACATTTTCTTTGTTTTTTACTCCTGTCATTCAAAAAATGAAAGATACTGCATTAACATGACAACATTTTGACAACTACATAATCCTCTTTGAGAAATGGTACCAGGCAGTCATTTTAGATAAAATATTGACATTTGTAATGGGATTACTAACCAATTGGAACCTCCAGGATGATATCGGGTGTTTTGTCATAGCCCATAGCTCTCAGTTGGTTTTCATCTACAGGAGATAAAAGTGCAGAATTGTATAAGTTTTATTCTTAACTGAACAAGCTCTGTTAGTAATAAGCCTACTGTATGTAGGCTACATACTGTACAGCAATCACAGGCTTCTAACCTAACAGGATTCACCAAGGTGCTCGTAACAAAACTCCAAGCAGAGCAAAGCAGAAGAAATAATAATAGAGGACAGCAAGCACAGTAAAACCATTAACTACATCTGACACGTATTCGCTGTCTTTGCACAAAAGCCTGTAAAGCCGAGTTACAGAGCTGCTCTCCAGTTTGCAGTTTGGCAGAGCTTTATAAAATATACAGCAAGGGGACAAGGTTGGCATTATAGCCTCTGTAAGCCTGACCCCTGCCTGCACAGGCTGCAGCCATTGTCCTTGACTTCTGGCGCGCTTCGGCTATTATCCCTACAACACCTGATTTCTCCATTAAATCTCAGGCTGACCAGGTCATTCAGTTCCAAGGGCCTGCCTCTTTGTCTCCAGCCAAGCTCAACTAATGGGGCATGGAAGAGAATTGAGGAGAGATGGAGGGTGGCGGTGTCAGTGCTGGTGAGGAGGCAGCATCAGCCAAGGATGGAGAAAGAGAGCCGAGTGAGGTCAGAGAGGCTGCCAGAAGCCTCTGGTGCAGAGGGGCATCCTGGGTGTGGTAATGTGTGTGGGGTAGGATGGGGACCTCTATTCACACCTAGTGGGCTGTTGACATTGTCATGTGGCTCTGATCGCCTTTTTACATCACCTTTGATTAAAATTAATGGGCCATCCCTGCTGTTGGGTAGCTTATTTCCAATCCATTTATCAGATGGGGTGAGGCTGCCTCAGTGGCCCTTGTGCCCCCCGAACTCTGACAGTTTTAGGACAGTCCTCTGTACAGCCCTGAAGAAAGGTCAGCACTCCAGGTCCAAATAAATGATATGGTCTTAATGACAGAGGGAATGACTTTTATCCTTCATCACTCATCTGACCTAGGGGATGGTGATGAGATGGGGGTGGAAGAGGGAAAGGGGTTCAAAATTCAGTTTCGCAATTTCACACGTGGACACTCTACTTTGATTTACAAGAAATGGTGTTATAAAGGCATTATTATAACAAAAACATAATTGGTTGAAATTATTACCAAAGTGAAGTGTTTTTCCCTGAACATTAAATGATTAAAAAACTATTGCAGGCAAAATGGACATGTTCATGTGAATAGAAATGGGCCTATTTCATCAATTTTGAAGTAAAAAAAAAGAAAAGAAAAGAAAAAACATTGAAAGGCAACTTGAGAGAGCCAAACCTTCAAGCCAATGACACATTAAGAGCTACCCTTCAAGCTTTCATTCTTTAAATATTCATTGTAGGCTGGTGCATAAACAGGATATTTGATAACAGCTCCTGGTTGTTAGCAAATCAATAAGAGATAGCATCCACTGCATCAGTCATGTCCAGCCCTTTGTGACTTTAGAGATCGTGATGAGAAGGTCAAGAGATGACTTACCTAGAAAGGAAAGGTTTCTCTCCTTCAGTTTGTCACGGAGCAGTACCTCATGTTCTTGGCCAATAGCACTGAGAATAGAGAGTCAAGGATTCCAACATACAGCAACAGCAGCATGTTTTAAATGTGAACTCATCATCAAATTGGCTCAAAAATTCCTAATCAATATTTATGTAAAAAACAAAAAAACCCACTAAAATCCTGCAAGAAAATCTGACATTTTACCTGTAAAATTGGTTACTATGGAAACCACAAAAAACATCTGCTTTTGTAGTTTTCTGTGGTAAGACAGATGAGAGGTGATGTAAGCTTAACGGTGCATTTGTATGTTTGACATCAAGTAAAGAATCTGCTTTTGGTATAGACCTTTTTCACAGCAGACATTTTGACTTGTCATAGTAGGAAAAGAACAAGTGGAGCAAATAACGTTAAAGATGGCTCAGTTCCATTCAAGAGTCTAACGAAGCTATACTGGTGAACCATCATGAACTATACCAGGGTCAAGAATATGGAAAAACTAAATGGAATTCAGCCATTATTAATGTTATTAATCACCCCTCTGCTTTTCCTGCATCGACATTTCGAAATGTCTGTTGTGAAAAAGGTCTATTGGCTTACTATGCAAAGTGAAAGCCACTTCCCTTCATACCGATGTATAGCGAGAGCACAATCAGAGTTTTCAGGTCAAACTTAATCTGCTTTCACAACAAATCTCCAAAGTGCATTATCTAAATTAGGAAGACAGAACAAATGCCAATCTGGTAAAATGCGCCTGGCCTAGCTGCTCCACTCATGCTTCTAAAATCTTTAAAGAAAATGCTTTTAGAATAAATGCCATTTTGCATCAGGGTGCATGCTGCTTGATGTCTCAGAAGGCATCCTGCACTTATGAACTTCTTACAGCATAATACTACTCTCAACACACACTGATTACTCACTAACTGGATTCTAATTAATAGATGCATTGTATTAATTCTCTAGCTCCTAATGCACACATGAACTAAGAGCTATTACGCTCATGTGGTGATGGAGCTCTTCAAAAGCACATAGTAGTGAGGCGGCTATCATGGACTCTCTGTGGTGGAGTAACTGACTCTAAGTTGACACTTCAGAGAGGACTGCCAAAGAAAGGTAAAAAGTGGGGATGTGGAACGAGGGCAGGATGGGACAGGGTTGACTGGCTATGAACAGATCGATCCAGCCCGACCACACAAGTGAAAGCTTGGACAGAAACAATAACATGCAGACGTACACGTATACACTCATTTAAATAAGTCCCCTCCCCCTGGAAATAGTTGCCCCCAAATAGCCTATAGTCTGTCCCTATAGTCAAGGCCAAGGAGGGGGAAGGAAAACACAAGGAGTCAAACTTAATAAGGATTACAAAAAATGTGCAATAAAATAATTAAATAAAACAGTTCAAGTTGCCCAGAACTCTCCATGGTGCTGAACTACATCAGATTTATCAGAGCTAAATGCAATCAAATTAAAATCATTTTTAAAATGATACTTGACAGTTTTTTTTTTCTCAAATCACATAATTTACATAAATACCAAACAAGCTGGGTTGAATAAAATACCAAACAAAAGAACACATTAAACACCAGGCTTATGAATGCCATTTCCCCCCCCTTTGTAGCATAGAACATTGGGTCCGATCCACAGCGTGCACATGGAGATGCATTTAGATCAGCCTATCCTCTCCTCCTCCTCTCCCCTCCATCGCCTTCCAGACCCTGTATCGGTGATAGTGGGATGGCAGGCAGGATGAAACACTTCCTCTGTGAAGCAGAACTTTTATGTCAGGTGAAGCCAGACACATCTCATCCCCTTCAATAGCTTCTCGTCAATTTCAGGCTTAAAATTTTATGGGATAGGATACTGTTTGATGCAGTCTACCAGCGGTCCATAACAGCAGTCATTTATTGTGCACTGAAAAGAGGGGGAAGAAATATTATGGCGTGCAAAAAGGGTGGGTGGGAGGAGGTGAGGGAAGGAAGCCCATACAGTGCTGGGAAAGGAGAAAACACTGGAGATGCTGGCAGATTGGCAGGCATGACCGCCGGCTCTCACGTGACTTCATCAGCAAACATGAGCGGCTGATGCTGTCTGTCAGACAGGTGAATAAAGTAACATTTAAAAGCTCCCTACATGAGCAGTAGATTTGTTACATGGAAACAGGTAGCACAAAAAACTTTATATATAATAGAAAATTCAATAGAAGTAAATTTAGAAACCATTCCATGACACTAAATGATTTACATAATCTCCTAAAATATATAAATTGTGAAAGTTAAAGCTGGAGTGCAGGATTTTTTCATATAAATGAACGTCTGTTACATTTAAGCTCTTGCCTAACGAGTTCACACAATGCTGATAAAGCCTATCACCATCAGATAAATCTCTGTATTTCACAATATACAGAGTCTTTAAATCTGATGTCTATGGTGAGCTTCCCGTGCTGTTACACTGGTAGTGATGTGTTTTATATCAACCAGCAATGATTGGTGTGCCAAAGCTGAAGGGCGCCCATAGAGGATGCGCACCAGAGACTTCCGCTGGCCGAGCCGGCTAACTTCCGACTTAGCTCTCCGCTAACTTGCCTATTTAACTATTTACTCTCACTGCCAGAAGGGACCGCACTGCAGTTTAGAACACTTACTTGGTAGACGTTATTGGCCAAAGTCTGGTCTGGAATTAACGATGGCTCCTTAAGCATGCTGTTGAGGACTGTTTTAGAGGCTGAGAACAAGAGAGAAAAGTAAGACACATAAACAGAAATCACATAAACATTCATATGCAAATGGAAACAAACATTGTAGTGTGTGTGTAACATATATATGCTAAAAAAATGTAATTGCTGCATTGAATGGGAAGCGAACAGTGGAAAAAAATAGACAAGGCAAGCTTGACATACTGTAATTCACTATGCCACTGTTAGTGCAGTATTTCCACACTAGTCCATTAGATGGCTGCTTGGTGTCTATACAGATTTTCTATAGATAAATGTTTCAGTCCAGAGCACAGGAGCCCCATGTAGTTTATCTATGTTATGAACGCTGACTATTCTGCATCTCTCATCCCCATTCTTGCTCTACTAACATTATAAATCAGAAAGGAAAGCCTGCTGGATTGATTCCCTGGCACTGCAACAGCAAAAAATTCCTTAAATCATTTCTTAAAAAGATTTGGATTAAATGGATTGTATCATTGTGTGACGAAATGGTTGAGGCGCGCCATTTTAGTGATATATATACACATGGTCCTGACAGACTTGTAGCATTACAGACAATACAAGGAATGTTTCTATTCACATTTCAGGCATGAATGGTGCCTGTACCAACGCTGCACAGAGATTCCTTAGCTCATCTAAAAAACTGTGCGGTGTAAAACTGTTTAAAGACAAGACAGCTTATTTAGATTTAAGATTTATAAAAATATGTTTATAAAAAAAAATCCACCAAAGAAAAAGATTAATTGAAAAAGATCTGGGTCTAGATTTACAAACGCTGACTGGATCATTAAGCGTGTGGTAAATGAATTTCATTAATAGAAAAATACATTTAGAAGAACATTTAAAACCCTTAAAATGCCAGTTTTCTGTCCTTTCATCCCGTCATTGTCGCTATTTCATAGGCATTACTCCTTGAGAAAACAATTACAGGAAGGACAAACAGTGCTGTGATCCCTCATCTACTCTACCCTATGATGAAATAAAGAGGGAGGAGGGTGGAAGAAGAACAAAGCCCATTCAGTACTCCCTCTTCTCCTTCAGTTTCTTCTTCTTTGTCTCCATCTTTCCTTTCTCTGCCACCTCTTTTTTTTTTTTTTTTTGCTACCTCTTCTCTGTTTCAGTCTCTCCTAGCCACAGTACTCCCCCAGCCCACCCCATAACCCCACACTCCCTCTTAGAGCTGCGAGGCACAGGGCTGTGCTTTATTTCTTTGCTCATTTTTCTCAGAGATTGGTACCTTCACACGCAGATCCATACCATGCTCTTGTGCAGTGCAGACGGCGGTGAAGAAAGAGTGTTATATTTTCCCCTTGAGTTAGGACACCTCATGACAAATGATAATGGATAATCAATAAAGCGGGAAATATGAGGCAGCAAACTTTATGAAGCCAGGAGACATATTACTCCCCAACAACACTGGTTTCCCTTAACAAAGTCACTACTCGACTGTGCCTAATAATCTGAAGGAAAATCAAAGGACCCGCAACCACATCAGCAATATTGGCAACTTATTCCACTTTAATGGCATTTTGATTGATTTTTTCCCTCTTCCTAATGGTCGTTTTATAGATTTGATGCTGCTTCTGCAAAACAGTAGTGTGTAATAAACCTCCCCGAAGGCAAACGGTAGCCATTAAAGCTCTTGTCTTACTAGCGCTCATAATTGGAGGTTGACCACCACCACATTTTGGTCTCTCACATAACACACAAACACACACTTCTAAGACTACATTTCTCTCCCTCTCCTTGCCTCTCAAGCCCTTGGATATTTTTGGTAAATGGTTATAATAAGTGATAGGATCCCTTTCTCCTGCTCTTTTGAGCGATGGGGTTAAAAATAGCCATAAAGACGTGACCTTGGCGCTGACATTGTGGAATTTCAGCCAAGCATTGACCTGATGAAAATGGAAGGCCAGTACGCTAATAAATCAGGATGCTTTTAAAATGAGTTTACCCTAATGCTCATTCATCATGGGCTGTAATGCCATTTGCAGGCCCAGGATTCGCTGCTGTGCACAAACACAGCAGTAAATAACAACAGGGCCCTTGCATCCCTCGCATCGTTGCAGCCTCCAACATCAGCATACATTTATTAAAGACGCCCCCGCCTTGCACGGCAGCACTCCTCTATGACACCCTGAGCTCCTCTCTGCCACACACACACACGCACACACACAATGCTCTTTAAATACACACACTAAAGGCACACAGAGACGCACACATAAAAACACGTGCAGGAAATAAAAAGCATAATCTGAAGAACACCAGACACAGAGAACAAAGCCCTGCAGCACGACTTTGCACCTTGTAAACATTCACCAAATTTACTGTAATTGTCCCATGTTGGTATAAATTCTGACTAAGGCACCGTATCACACCGTCAACATCTGAACAGAAAGAACAGAGAAGAAGAGAATAATAGATGTGAAACGCTACGCCTCCATTGGGATTTGCTAAAGAAAACAGCCAGTGTAAACAAATCACAAGCCTGTTTTCATATGAAACTCCAAAACAAGATACACTACGTAAAGAACAGCATTACCTTGGCTTGATTTCTCATTGCTTACTCATGTCATTTGTAACTACTCTTCCTTTCTCCACCAGGGTGAAAAAGTCATTATCTCAAACACAAAAAAATGTTGAGAAACCTCATTAGATAGCAACATTTGTTGAGGGAGGACCGTAATAAACAATAACGGATGACGATTGTTATTGCCCCTGACACTGATGAGCTCCTCTGCAAGTTTGTTTATTAATTAAAAAACCCACTTTTTTCCACGGGTGGGGGGGCACTTACCCATTTCCTCTATATGCCCACCCCCTACCCACACTCCCCATGCACAAGCCATTGAGCTGTGGAGGGGCACTCGTTCATCAAACTTCATGGAGCAAGGGAGAGACAGGTCCTGATAATGTGCGCCGCTAAAGCTGATTTTCCATGATGAATCTCGGAGCATATAAATTGGCTAATATCTGAAAACATTTACAGATACTAGAGGAATTGACTACTTGTGGGACATGATGGATGAGCCTCTCCGACGCTGGCCGACAGCTCTGCAAATCTCTGCGGCTGCCTAAAGCCCTCATTTGATTTTCCAATTTACTCCTTTTAAATTTATCCTCCCGTATTGAAAAAAAACAGAAGACGGGAAAGAGAGAGAGAGAGTGAGAGAGAGTGGGACACAAGAGGAAGGGAAAAAAAAAAAAGTGATTTTTTTTTTTTGTTTTTTTTTTTTAAGCTATCTGTGGTGGTGTGTAGGTGCTAGTTGATGATATGAGGTGGTATCTCCTGTGCAGGAGGAGCCCAGTCCCTGAAGAGGTTACTGGGGCAGAACTGATCTGCTTCCACCTGATTCTCCCTCATAGCGGTGAGATGAGACTCTACAGTGTGTGTGTGTGTGTGTGTGTGTGTTCACGTCTGTGTGTGTAGCAGTAGTAATAGTAGATCTGGGAAAGCTCTGCCATAGACAGAGGCTTCCTAGGTCAGGCCATTAGACTGTGGCAGAGGCTGACTGGAGCTTCTCTTCTGAAAAGGAGTAATTAGTATACTTGTCAACTGAAGTGCCACACTGCTGCTTACCTCCCTTGCACCCACCCCTCGCATGCATACACACACACGCGCGCGCACGCACAGAAACACTCATCTTGCCTGCACCTCCTTACTCCCTCCCTTCTTGCTAATGAAGTGCCCTTGCTCTCATTATTTGAAAAGAGGCTGCATATACACACCAGCTCTGCCTTAGTAGAGAGGTGAGGGAGAGAAGAGAGGAGCACTTGAAGACAAGAGAGGAAGAACCATAACGATGATACTAGTGGATACTAACTTAAGATTTCACTGGATAGAACATAATACAATATTCAGCTATCAGCACGTCTGATCTGCAAAACACTGAAGCTATTATGAATTCTGTCAAGGAACCAAAGAATCATAGTAGACGCTAACATTCTCACAGTGTTAACATCAAACACAGGACATTTATAACCTTGCATACAAGGCTTCTGTAAAGGAATGTGACAATAAATCTTAAAGGCGGTCGAATCACATAGTTACAAAACATGGAGCAGCAATCTAATCTGGAGCTGGGCCTTGGGAAAATGGAAAAGGTCAAATAGCTAGCAAAATTGCCTCCTCAAAAAAGTATGTCTAAATCTAGAGGCACATCAACTCCTGTCAAAGGCGGAATAGAGAGAAAAGATGAAGAGATAGCAGGAGGAGGAGAAAGAAAGAGCAGGAGCTCCCCCAATGTGCCTGCAAGTGACTTCTTAGAGGTAATGTCTACTGACATAGAGTTGGAATGACAATACGGTTATATATAATGTAATAATTGTTTTCATGGCATTTACTGACATCTCTGTGTTGTTCGATTTTTATTAATCATGGAATTTGTTCTGATAATCACTTCAAGTAGGTCTGATCTCCCCTGTTTTTGGATAAATAAAATTCTGAAAAAAAAATCCATAATTAAAATAAAAGTTTTTGCACCCCAAGCGTGTGTGTGCTCTAGTTTAAAAGTCCTATGTAGTACAGCTTCTAATGACCTGCAAATAGTTGATATAAACTGTGTAAAAGTGCTCATGTGACCTTTCCTCCCCTACTGCCTAGTCTGTTTTCATGAGACAAGGAACATTATGGATGTTGATATCATATTCAATACGTGATAAAACTGCTTTGAATGTATTGATTTATTTACAAGCGCCACCAGATAGTCTTTCATTCTGCTTGACTGATGCTCTCTCCAATACTTTTGCTGCAAGGAGAGGGGGAGGCAGCTTGTTGTCATCATGTTGAGGTGTAGTGGTGGTGTTGGTGGTGTATGTAGCTGGAGGAAGGAGGGGAGAGGAGGGGAGGGCAGGACAACAACAAGCGAGCAAAACAAAACAAGGAAGGGAGAGAAAACAATTTAAAACTCTGTATTGATCCAGCAGTAGTGATTGTACATATATTCCACAGTCCCAAAGGCCCCATTCCTATGTCTCTTAAATGCAAAGGGAAAGAGAAGGGGAATAAAAAAAAACGGTGCTAGGCAAAGGCAAGCCACTCACCCGGTTGGGGGTAATGTCCCTTATATAGAAGTCTATTGATCTTTGCAGGGCGCCTGCCCGCCCTCCCTCTGGAGTCTGACAAAAACACACAAAACACACACATGCACACAAGAGCGCAGTCTGGGGCTGGAGGGGGGCATGACGGATATCCCTGCCAATAGCACTGAACCAACCTGTTAGCTAATTGCCAGCAAAGACAATTATCCTTGCATTGTTTTATAATGGAAACACATTACTGGAGTCTAATATACACAGAGGGAGATTGGAAGATTTGACCGTGCGGCCCATGGGGGCAGCGATTCATTTGCAAAGGCCAAGCAGGTCATGGGGAGATAGCAGAGAAGCTCTGTCAAAACAGAAGTCACCCTCACTGCCACTACAGCTGGCAACAGTGGAAAGGTACAATATGATGACATTATCATTTGAAAATACTTCATATTCAAATAGCAGGTAACAGTCAAACAAATAAAATAGTGGATATAAAATAGTGGATATCATAGCTATTTTTTGTCACAGCACTTATGTTTAGTTAAGAGGATTTGGATATAAGATTATCCTGTAAAAGTCTCTGTGAAATCACTTTCTACAAGAACCATGACCATGACATTACTAGCCCGCAAACACTGAGACGCCGCATGGTTACAACACTGTTTTGAAATTAAACAACGATCATCCAGGAAGTTTCATCTGCTACAAATCTATTCTGAGCAATAATAAAGCATGTTTTCACTGTATGGAGATGGAGGGATGTAGTGTGCTATTATCTGAGACGGAGTGCTTCTCCTGGATGAATGCCCTGTTCTACAAGCTGCTCAGACTAGTATTTTGACAGGCAGTGGATAACGGTGGGTCCAAAGCAATCACATCTTTGACTTTGACAAATGGCTGTGCTGTGGTGAAGTTGAAAATAACACACATCCACTTTAATCTCTTTCTTGATTAAATTGGAAGCACGTCTTTTTGACATCATGCGATTCACTCTCAAAGCACTGACTACTGCACAGACACACACACACACACACACACACACACAGTCTTCGACATGGACCTATTAAAATAATATTGAATCATGTGTGCATGTAATATTGTGAGTTCCAGAGTGAAAGTAAGAGGTGAAGGGAAAGGGCTTTTTTGTTTTGTTTTTATATAAATTAACAAATGTCACACGCAAAAACTGCAAATTATCCCAGGAATTGTGCCAAAACATTTAGCAGAAGATGATGTAAGTAATTTCAAGCCATAAAAAAGACAAAAAAAGACACTAACCAGAACGTACATGGACAATTATTCACACCATTTCTGGACAATCTCTGACATGTTCAACAAAAATATTTGCATCTGGAATTTAGTTCTCCTGCAGCGTGCCCGTCAGCACTACCTAGGAATGGTTTGCTTTTTCTGCCACACTTTTCTTCAACACAATTTCCTCAGTGGACCCCAGTAGGGTTGGAGTAAGAGACCGGGATGAGGGAAGAGGAGAGGGTATGGTAGATGGAGGCATTGGGGGATGAAGGAGGGTGAGGGAAGAAATCAGGGGTGTTATAAATAACACTGATGAGGTGAGCTAGCATTGATCCACACTGCAGTTGAGAGGTGGGTGGTCCTCCCAGTGCTTAATTGCCAGTCATGTGCCCTGGGATGCCGCTGCTACTAAATGTGGTCTGTCTCTCATTAGGCTTGGACAGGTTGGAAATACAGCAGCTAGCCGTGGCAATACAACTGAAATTGGGACTCAAACAGAAAAGGATTCAAAAGACAAAGTGCTACAATTAAGACTGATGGAGGGAATGATAGAAAGGACAGAGTGGGAAATGGAAAAGTGTTACTCACACATTCCACCCTCCAGGTCCTGAAGGAACCTGTCCAGGATGATACGAGCCATCAGTGCAGGAGACAGATCCACCTTAGCATAGATTGGACACAAAAAAAGAGAATTAGCCTTAATAAAAAACAGGCTAAGGCGTCAATGGGGAGTTAATGCTACTTCAATACATAGGGATAGTGGAATTGTTATTCCTCTCTGGAGAATTACTTCATTTACAAACCTTCAGACTAAATCCAACGTATTCAGTTGGAAGTGCGAACATATTTCAAAGCTGAAACGCTGAAATTACACAGCTAGTCTACCTTTGGCTGATGTCACATTGAAAATAATGATTGTAATGGCTCTAAATGATATTATTGCCTTTCCAAACCTTGACCCAACTTTCGACAATCTGCGCAAATTGGTCTTTGAAAGCCTTGCTTTGCAATAACCTTTCCCAAAGGAACAAGAGATCGACTATTACGCAGCCAGGCTACCCAGCTGAATTGCCTTTGCTTCTGTCAAACGGAAGATAGTGGTCTCTCATCTCATATGAAAAAGCTGCACATACTATGCCCAGCCTAGAGACAAAAGAGAGCTTTAATCATAGGATGATCACCAAGGCAAAAACTGCAGGAACCAACAGGACACACCAGAGGGACTATGGGAATGCAGTCCTTAATAGGAAGGATAGAACCTATGGCTGCAGCACTCTTTGAACACAAAGACACCTTGAGAGATGTGAGATGTTTTTGGTTTGAGTGCAGGCAGAAGCCCTGACAGGTAAGGGAGCACTAATGACTGGTACTGAAGGTGTCTACCAGATCACATTTCAGCACAATGCATTTCCACAAAATATAAATAAATAGAAAGTGTTAGAATGGTATGCACTGGAAACCAGCAGCTATTTTCAAGGCCAGCACAATGTGACAATTATTCAGTTCAATTAACAGGCATCTAACATAAAATATCCAAGATGTAGAGGTGCATGTATATGCTCTAAAGGTAAACCAGGCATATGGAATGAAATTATTTTTGAAAATATTGTATTAGACCTTTGTTTAAACAAAATAGATGCTGCAAATAAGAAGACACACCAAGTCATTCATTACTAAATTTCACAGTCTCTTCAGTATAGAGGGAATTAAAACATTGCTTGAAGACTTTGCCATTCCTAGCCAGCTCATTATGAAACACAACGTACTTGCAGCCAAAGATCATTTTTTCTCTTGTTAGCATAATTGGGGACCAAAAGTGAATTTGCCCTCAGCCTGTAGTGAGAATGGTGCGTTTCATCTTTTCTCTGAAGCTTCCTGGTAACGCTGGGAGCAGAGAGGCTTCTGTCTAAACAATGTCTTTTTACCCGCAGTTGTATTTGTTAACATCTCCATAATACTGCATTAAGAAGGAAGCTTGTAAAAAAGGCCAAACATGTCTCTAATAATTAAGGGGTGAGCACAGAGTTTATATCTTCATTAAGACCTCTGATAGCATTTCAGACTTAGCATTTGTAGCCTGCAGCTACAGTAGCTTTCCTCTCCCTAACCCTCCTCATTTTCTCTCCCTTTCTTCACCCTTCTCAATCCTTTCCTCCCTGTGCTTATTGGCCTTCTCTCCATTCACACCTTTGGATAACGAGAGAACATCAGATTCCTGGTAACCTGCATCAGGGTTGACACATGAAAAATGGCAACATTACTAACACTGGCTGAGCCTGAATAAGGACCACCTGATTAGTTCAGGTACTTGCATCTCCCTAATTTTCATATTAATCATGAGTCCATCTCGATTCTCAAGTCAGATCGCAGCACTTCATGAGCTTAAGATGTGACTGAGAGTCACAGGACCTTGAAATCCTGCTGAAAATAATCATTGTTCATTAAATTCTGGATCTGATTTTATTATCCCCCAAAGCTAACGAGTGTCACATACAGTACAGCATAACTGTGCCTGTTCTTAAGCCTGTATGTTTCACTGACCTTTAAATAAAAGTCTATATAAAGCATATAACTGCAACTGCTGAGTTTAGAACCAATATTCACCGAACACTTCTGGGGGTAAAAAAAGATTCGATGAGTAGTTTTCATCATTGTTAATCATTTCCCTCTGTTGGAGATATATTGTCTCATAAAGGGATGAAACTACATCAATTAGCGGTGTGGGAGACCATGAGTGCTTGGTTTAAATGTTAAGTAGCATATTAAAATGACAGTTAAATGGTTCATAGACAGTTATCTCTGAGCTGAATTTAATCCTTTAGAGAAAAAAAAAAATCACGTGTCAATTAAATGGAGAATGAATAATGGCAGTTAGCTTTGAGGTGCCACTGATGCATGTGAACTACTCTGATTTTAGATTAAGAAACCTTCAAATCTCATTGACTGCTGTAAGCACCAATAAAAAATAAAATGTGCAATTAAATATTTTAAAAGCTTATACAGCCCATTCTAACAATATATAATACATTTTAGAAGGCGCGGACCTATCAAGTTGCCTCTCCGTTAGCTCTGCTAAATTTACGAAAATTTATGTTGTTTACATTTATTTTTACAATATTATATTCACTTTTGTGAATATTGGACAATGATAACATAACTCCAAGTTATTCATCAGGATAGGGAAATGGTCAACTCACCGACTCAAACTCTCCCCCTGCTGACTCTGCCACCTGGCCGGTCCAGGTTTTCAAATGTAAACATCTGAGTAAACATCTTGGAAAAGTTAAAGGGGATGAACACCAGCTACGATCCCGACCACATAGACATCTAAGACCATATCCATCTCAACATTGGGGTAAACATGGAGGGATTAAACACCAGCTGCGATCCCAGCCACATGGATCTTCTCTGCCAAAGCATCCTGCTGGTCAATGTACAGGCGTTGGATAATAAACTGGACAACCTCCATGCCAGCATCAGTTTCCAACAGGATATCAGGGACTGTAATGTCTTTTGTTTAACCGAAACTTGGCTAAATCCTGGAATACCGGACAGCACCTTTCAACCAGGTGACTCTTTTTCTGTATACCGTTCTGACAGAAGAGATTGGCAAGGAAAAAGGAGGATGCATGTGCTTTATGGTGAATAAGGACTGGTGTGACGGTGGGAATTAAAATGCTATCCCGTTCCTGCTCACCTGATCAGGAGTTATTGTCTATCAAATGCAGACTGCATTTTCTACCAAGGGTATTTACATCGGTCACTATCACAGCGGTCTAAATCCCACCACAGGTGAGTACTAAGGCTGCCTTGTTGAATCTTGGCAAAGACTTGAACTACTCACAGGCCAGTAATCCTGATGCTGTGCTCATTGTTGCTGGAGACTTCAATCAGGCTGACCTTAAGAGGGTTATACCTAACTTCGGGTCCCCAAACTAACTAACTACAAACTACTCAGCACATCGGACCCACTACCGTCTGTACAGAAGAAGCCATAGCACACATCCTCCACACCTCCCTATCTCACCTGGACAAGAAAGGGAGCTATGTGAGATTACTGTTCATTGACTATAGCTCAGTGTTTAACACCATAGTTCCTTCCAGGCTAATGTGTACCTGGGATTAAACACCTCACTGTGCATGTGGATCCTTGCCTTCCTGACAGGCAGACCCCAAGTGGTGAGGGTAAACGGACACACCTCTTCTACCATCATCCTTAACACCGGAGCACCCCAGGGCTGCGTTTTGAGCCCTCAGCTGTACTCCCTGTACACACAACTGTATAGCCACTTTGGACTCCAACACCATCATCAAGTTTGCTGATGACACGGATGTGGTGGGCCTGATAACAGATGACATTGAAAAAGCCTACCTGAAGAAAGTAAAGGACCTGACCCACTGGTGTCGGGACAACAACCTACTCCCGAATGTCAGCAAGACTAAGGAGCTGATAGTGGACTTTGGGAAGAAGCAGGGAAGGAAGTATGCCCTCCTTAATATCAACAGGTCTAGAGACTGTTTCACCTAGGATGCTTGTGGAAATTCCAGGTATCCCTCAAATACTGAGGAATTTCTACTCCTGCACCATTGAGTGCACCATTGAGTGCATCATGGCAGGGAATGCCAATGCCTGATACGGAAACAGCACTTAACAGGACCGCAAGGCCTTGCCTAAAGTATATTGTCACCAGGCACACCATTTACACCAGAATAAGGCTAGGAGAATCATTAAGGATCCCAACCACTCGGATAACAGCCATTTCTCCCTGCTGCGGTCAGGAGGAAGGTACCGGATACACCATGCCAGCAGTGAGGGACTCAGGAAGAGCTTTTACCCTCAGGCCACTAGGATCCTAAATGAGGTCACTGCCTAAGACTACACTCCCCCACCCCTTCTACTTCCAATCATACACATATATTTATTACTATTCCTATTCTATTCAAACTCTTTTTAATGCACAAATTGAAGGAACTGATGGGATTACATTTCACTGTGATTGTACCTTATATTACGACATGTGACAAATAAAGTTGATTGATTGATCGATATACAAAATAACTAACAATGTATACAATTGACAAATGAATAAATGCAAGAATTTCAGTGTTTGGCTTCAATCCGTCTGGTATCAATTAACCATAATATCAATTTACATTTATAATATTTCAGCCACATTAGCTGTTTTTGCTGCATTTTATTCACTGAGCAGGAACTGCTGATTGATTATTTGGTGCCACTCTAATGGAAATGATAATTTACTGACTAGGTACAAAATGTAAGGAACACTAGTGGCCATTGGGAAGATTAATAGTTACTAATGTGAAATCCAGAAACTTGGTGATGTGCATATTTTAAGTGTTTAAATCATCAGTATATTTGATAACAAGCACACAAACACACACCATCCTATATTTGGATTTTGTACTATTGAATAGCTTGGATTTAAGTTAACATATAATTATAGGTATCCATACAACTGCTACTACATCAACCAAAGTACAAATACTACACTGACCTCCTAAAGTAAACAAGTGATGAAGAGAGGAATTAACAAATGACCCTGCCCTCACCTGTCCGCAGTTTGCGGCAACTGTGCCTAAACTGCAATTTGGAAAATTACATAATAAAACACAAAAAGTATTTTCACATCTGCTTAATGGAGGTGAGAGCTAATTACATCAAATAATTGATAATAGAGCAGACCATTTTACCAATTTTACTAATGACTAACAGACGACAGAAAATCAAAAACTGCTGCCAACTTCTATCTATCCAATCTATAGAAAATAGCAGGCATCCATTGATGAGATTTTTAATGGTAAAAAAAAAAGACAGAGAAAAAAATAAAGGTTATGCCATTACCTCATTGGCCAACTCCAACAAGACGGGAGCAGTCGGATGTGCCTTGGCTTCACTCAGATACCTTCATTACAACAAAGAACAACAAAAGCAGTGAAAAAACATGGCCCACAAAGGCAGACAGAAGGGTAGAGGGGACTAGACCAGGCTAGCCAAGACATGCTAATGTCCCTGATGACTTTGCCCTGGGTGGCATATGGCAGGCTCTATGCGGTTAAAACAGCACTGCTTGGAGGGCTTCAAATTTCCTTGAAGCCAGACAAGCATATGATAGTTAGTTAACTCCTGCCGCCTAAAAAGCCTTTTTTCCCTCGCCAGCTAAAACTGCAGCCCCCTTCAGATCTTACCCAGATCATCTCTGAGGTTTGTTGTTTAAGTGGATTAGAAGTGCATTATCCAGCCTTGTTTTCCTCAGAACAATGGCTTAATAAGCTAGATAAAGGGTAATTGCAATATGCAAAGAAGATTTTCCCCTTATAGCCTGTGTTTTTTTTATCCATATTCATTGAATTATAGATAATCAGCCCATCATAAGCCAGTGTAAGGCAAATGTCCAATGGCTGGTTATTTGTTTATTTTTTTCTGCTTTCAGTTTGACACGGAGAACAGAGCTTTAACTTAGCAGGTGCAAGTGGAGGTCTGGAATGAATCCTGAGGGTGGTGATTTGTTTGGGGGAGATTATATCTGTCACGGTGGCCCACCTACTCTCATGTGACTTTGGCAAGTCTCTTCCTCAGTCAGAGAAATGGGAAGACAAAGAGAGCATACAAAAGTGGGAGACAGATAAAGAAAATAAAAAAAAAAACAGTGATAGAGATGAGAGGAAGATAAACAGAGTGTGTGAGACAGGGTAGAGAAGAGCAATAAAGAAATACAGAGTAATACAGTACCTCTGGTAGTGGCTTTCAATGACATCTGGCGCATGGTGTCTTGAGATTGTTCTCTTGGTTCGTTTCTGTCGCAAAGGGAACACTGATGTAAGATAAACAACAACAACAACAACAACAACACTACTACTACTACCACTACTACTACTAATAATAATAACAATAACAACAAAATTATTATTATTATTATTGTTGTTGTTGTTGTTGTTGTTGTTGTTGTTATTAGCATTATTATTGTTATTATCATTATTATTATTAGTAGTAGTAGTACTAGTAGTAGTAGTATAATAAATAATTTTTCATAAAATTCCATTTGTTAAGAAGTAAGGGATTTAAGTTTTAAGTTTACAGTCCACCTGAATAAAATGCAGACCCTTTCAGCCTTGGCTCCTATTGTGTATGAATAAGCACCAGAGATCTTGGGTCAAAGTGATTTAATTTCAATAAGTTTGCTAAGGGTCAAAGTGTGCCCAGGCAAGCTTGTTTTACCCCCCATCCTCCTCACTCAAACCTTGTATTAATTTCCCCTTTTTCGATCAAACAATGACCCTATTCCACATTCCACACCCTGACATTTCCATGCAATTCAATTGCCATCCTTGCCGAGAAGGAGGAGGACAGGGGATAAAAAAGGAAGAGCATTGGTTAAAAAACAACTTATTTAAAAACTACTACACACAAAAAAAATGTAATTCCACAGAGACAGGCAGTGTGACTGACACCTGTCAGGGGGATGATAAATGACTCCATTTTCTGCCTGTGCTGCCTTCTGCCACTGGCGGCAGCGGCCATTTATCATCATCCGCTGTCAGCCGTGGAAAGCAGCAGTGACAGTGCGAGTCAGCAAACATTTAGCACACGCAGCCGCACTACACGGGGAAATTATTATTGTCAGAATAATAATGGTTTAGCATAATTTATTACAGGTCCACCAAATAAGCAGGGGCTAGATGTTATTAGACAGATGGATGGGAAGGCTTGGCAGACATCCACTGAGGCTCAGGCAGGCAAGGGCCCTCAACGTGAACGTGAGGAGGAGGAGGAGAGGGTGGGGGGGCTTGAAATAAACGGGGGTATGGTGGGGGGGCATCCTCCAAACCAATCAGAGAGCTGGCAGTTCAATTACAAAGAAATAAAGGGACATTCATCATTCAATTAGGCACCTGTCAGGGCTCACAAAGGAAGAAAACTTCTAACCTGGTACTCCAGGGAGAAGATGCTCAGAAGAGTGGACTGCGAGTGACTGGAACAAATAAAAGAAGGACAAAGTTAATTACCAGAGTGCATTGCACAGAGACAAAGGGAGAGGGGGAGCTTCAAAGCTGGGGCCAGCTGCCCTGTAATCTAAAAGAACATGAAAACAAGTGTGGCAAAGTTGTTCCAGATGAACACCTCTGACAAAGGATTCCTGCCACGATGGCGTAGGGGTGGGAGAAAGGGGGAGGATGTGTGTGGTATGAGAGATGAGAAAAATATAGCCTGTTTTTTTTCTTTCACTCATTCATACATACCATATTCTTCTACCATATTTAAATTTAGGCTACTGTAGTTAAAGCATTTTTTTTTAAATTGAAGTGCAGTTTATACTGTTGTAAAACGACACAAAGCAAAACAGTAAGTAAGCAAACAGTACAAAATCAGAGGGAATTAAATTCAATTCATGCAAATAATTGGTAGAGTTCAAGTCCAATTACGCCTCTTGGTTTGGTAGATGTCTCTTTGCAAAAGCAGTGACCGCTGTGAGTGTCTGTATTTGTTTGTGTGAATGGTGTAGCAATTCACAGATAGAGGAAAGTTTTCCTGCTTCACTGTCAGCGCTGGCATATGGGCCGTTCTGGAGCCCTCCCACTGCAACTGATGGGCTTTGAAAATGGAAACTTTCACTGCAGGAAGCTGGGA
Organism: Thunnus albacares; assembly: GCF_914725855.1. Classification (NCBI taxonomy): domain Eukaryota; kingdom Metazoa; phylum Chordata; class Actinopteri; order Scombriformes; family Scombridae; genus Thunnus; species Thunnus albacares. Next base: position 18,079,855 of record NC_058120.1, read on the forward strand.
CTCCCAGGAGTCGGTCAATTCCATGGGTTGCCATAAGCTACATTCATCTCCAGCTCCAGTCAATGTCAAACACCTGGCAGAGAGGCAAACCTGGAAAACAGGCAGCTCCGACAGCCCCTTCGATATATCCCTCCCCAACCCCCACTGCATCCTTTGAGTTGAAGATATTTAAAGCAGTGACAGATATTATTCTAATTGGATGGTACATACCTCCACCCCTCATATCAACAGAAAACATATGAATGCAGCGGAAGCATGCATACGCACATACAAACCGGTCTGTGATCGTCTCCAGTGGTTTTGTGTCTCCATATACTGCTCTCAGTATACTTGATTGTTAAATTTAATGGACTTTTCATTACAAGTTGCCTGAGAATGGTATGTAAATACTGACGAGAAGCTGAAGCTTCCAATCCACATTGAAATATTGAGTCCACATAGGCCTTCAACATCAATCACTATAAACCATGAAATAACCATGTGACTTATAAACAAAGCCAGAGGAATCTCAAACATTTGATTTCCGTCTGTAGTCTCAGTATGTGACCATATCTTAATAAAAGCATTTCACACACTGGAATGGTTTAGCAGTTTATAATGACTCACCCCACCAAAGGCATCATCTTGGAATCTCCAAATGCCAGTTTTAAACAGTTTTACTGCTCTGGCTGAAGAACAGCGAATTCTCAACAATTAGAAACTCTCTGGGGCTCAACCCATCACACAGATGATTCTCGTCAACCACCAAGTACAGTTGCAAAAGAGAATGACCGAATGTTTGAAGTAGGGGAAACTCTCAGAAAAAAACATTGCCACCTCAGCATTAATTTACAATGATGCTTGGGGACGAAGGGGCCACTGCAATTAAGTGGACCATTAAATGGTCAACTGTCAACATGAGGACACTTAAGGGAGGAAAAAAATTTCTTCCACACTTCAACCTTGCACCTGAGCATTTCAACAACATTACAGCCTTATTGCATGGGACCATCGCGATCCCCCTGTTGGAACAGACATCTGTTAGGTTTTAAATGGATTACTCTCTATAATGAGCATGATTACTGCCTAATTGCTAAATCTATACCCTGTTAACTTTAAAGGGACATAAACTGCTCTTAATATCTGGGAAAACATATCCGTTTCAAAAACACTAAGAACTTTGGGGACTTTTGTTTTTCTTTCTTACGTCAATCCATTTTTGCTGACATCAAAACTAGACAAAAGCACCACAACTGCTGAAAGTAAGTACATAAATATGATGTGTTTTTGAATGTGTTTTTGTTAGGTTTGAAGAGGAGAAAAAAAAATGAGAGCAATGTGAAGAGATGAGTGCATATATCTGGAACCAAACCAAGAGTTTGGGTTGGTTTTATAGTCTGTCAAGTTTTACACTGCACTCGTATTGTATAATGCCCCTTTTTCCATTTAAAAGACATTAGTAGTAAGTTATTGCAGGCTTTACATTAATGTATATCCAACCTGTGCTCTCCTGGGCACAGTATGCTCACATCATGCTAAAATATGGAGCCAAGTGCAGTCTTACAATAGGGATCTGATATGCCTGCTGAACAGTAGCATTACATTTTCACAGTAATTCATCCACCTTCTTGCCTCATAATGCCAGTATTTGTAGAATTCTATCTTATCTCAGGGGTTTTGAAAATAAATAAACTGATACAAAAAAAATCTGTTACTATTGCAAAACAAGATTCATTTATTCCTGCTTTTTAGCCTACAAAATGGCTAGTAATTAGAGTTTTATCCATATTTGTGCACATTATGAGTGCAGCAGCTAGATTAGTTAGGTAACAAGATTTTAAACCTTTTCTTATATTTCTACAATTTCCTGCTGATGATGAGGTTACAACTGAAAAATAAGCCACAAAAAAGAAAAATAAAGGTTTATGTCAATGTCATTAAAATGATTCTAAGATTAGAGAAACTTCTCAGAGTAAATCGAAAACAACCCCTTGGCTATAACAGAGGCGGGGAGGTTGGAGCCCTAAAAACTCGATCTGTGTATAGACAGACCATTGGTAAGACGCCTAAGTAAACAACTGAGGTCACCAATCCCTGTCTTACTTACGTAGCCTACTTAAATGTATTTTATGAATTATGGTGAGGTTTGCCGGTATGGTTTCAAATCAGTGTTCAGTCACTGAAATTTATTAAAGTAAACAATGAACACATTTGAAAATACATTTCAAAAAGAGTCTGTGACACTACAGCGCATCCTCACATTGACCTTTATAAGAAGAAGAAAAAATCCCTCCCTCTTGGATGTAATTTAGAACATGGGGAAACAGAAGGTTGGGTAACAGAAGAGTGGTTAGGGACTCATTCACTCTCAACCTAATTACCCTTCCTTACAACATAAGACAGAGCATTAATATGCACTGGCACCCAAAATAGTAAAGCGGCAGATTAAATTAAAAACAATTAGGGACTTTCACTTTGTCACAGAGCTGGTATGCCTGTCTGGTCAGTGCTTTAGGCTCTATTAAGTTACGCCATCCACCGCTTATGAATCTGACAAATTCAAACTTGAATTTGTCAGATTCATAAGCGGTGTTTGAGTGTTGAATTGCCTGATCTGCTTATGCATTCGGAAAACAGCAGTGAAAAGACTAGAAATTCCCATCAACCTAATTAATAGGAGATGGGGGGAAATCATGCTATCAATTATATTCAGAATCTTCCTATTTACAAATAATTAATTATAAACAATAGCTGTAATTTAGGTAATGAAAGCCACCTGGCTAATGGCATTGGTATCATATGCTGCGACAGTACTTAGCATTTGGTGTATCTGCATGCAGTGAGTGTTGCATGGTGCGACTCTTCAGGGCATGGAACTGGCTAATTGAGGTATAGCACATATTTTTACTAATGGCAATGCAGCTATTTTAAGAGGGGGGTGACATGGATGAAATGATTCACTCTTAGAGAGTGTATGGAGATAATGCTTAGTTTGAACACGTCATTCTATTGCTACCCACACCTCTTATTTTTATTATTAGCTAATGCTTTCCTAGCATTGCCAGAATGTATCTTAAGATGTCACTCATGCAAAAGTGCCGACAATAATATATTAAGCATTTACTTTCCTATATATCAATATTTTCTAAAGTGAAAAACAGCTGAATGTGGGTTAAACACTCTGGATATGCAAATGCTGCTAATTACACATGCTGATAGGCAAAATGCTAACATCTGTTTCTCAGCTAAGCCTACCATCATCTGCAGTGAAACAAATGCGTAGAAAAAATGTTCATGCGTTAATGTATAAATGTGATATATTTTGACAAGGGATAGAAGCAAACACAAATCTCAGTGTCATGCAGCTTCAAACAAATACTTGCACAATGAGCACACGTGTTTACAGTTTAAATTAGTTTTACGTGTTTGTTTGCTTTTCTGTAAAACAACTGAATAGCCTTCTTTCAATTTCAATTGTTTAAGTTAGATGCCAAAATGTATTATAATGTTTATAATATACATTAAAATGTATATTATTTGTATTATTAGGTTTAAGTGACAACAAAAGTTAGAATTTGAAGTAAAATTATATTTCTTTCAGTTTCACTATATTATCACTGTATTCTCAAGCTTGTTACTTACATTACTGTAGGAATATTTACCCAAAGCTTGACTCAAATGCATTCCACTACATTTAAAAGATAGTGAACCCCCTCCTCAATGTCTCTCTGGGGAGGCCACAGAAAACCTACCAGCCTGTGGTGTACTGTGGACAGAAATTGCTTTAGCAGAAGCACAACAGGGCATCTCACTGCCTACTGCTGTCCTAATAGACGGAAAATATGACCCTTACCCGGCCCTCTTCACTTTATTACAATCTTTCAAAATTCCTGTCTACTGAGGTGCCCGAAGATGTCAGAACTGTTTTATAATGGTAGCAAAAAAAAAAGCGGGAAAAGTCCCGCAATCACCACCCTAATTGTGATTCCTCTTGAAAGCTAAGGATCTTCATGACTCTGTCTGTGACAAAACATGTTATGGCTATTATAGTACGTTGCCATTGTTATAGTATAATTATTGTCACTGCTGCTTCTGCAAACTCTCGTGGAAAATTGAAAATGAGGTCCATGTTATCCGTCAAGTGGCGAGCGTCCACTGGTCTGGCAAGGAAACACATTACACTGACCAATTGCCTACTCCCCCAAGCGTGGCTGGGAAACTTGTACCATTCTGCGCAATTTGTTTCATTCTTCTTTTGCAATTGATCCCAGTATGCAAAGAGAACCTGGGGCAATAGACTCTACCATAGCTGCCCAGCAGAACTGTAGTACTCTGCTGTAGGTTTCCCTTTGTGTGTGTATGGCTTGGGGGTTGAGGGACAGCACTGATGCTACTGCCAAATACAGCACACAATACTTGCTTTTACCATTATCATATTCCTAAGTTGAATATCTGTCTCTACAAATATTTACATCTTATTTTGTCTAGCAACCCAGCAACTTTCAAGATAGTGTCCCTATAATTGCTATAAGCTACACCTTACTTGTGCAACGGGCTGCTTACCTCAGTGTTTTTAGCCCAATGAGCCGAAAAGGCAGGGCAATCTATAGAGTGTGCTTGGACAACATCCCTATGATATGAAGAGGAAGTAGTCATTCCTGTGCTTCCTAATCAAGTAATTGATTGCATCTATTATTCATGAACTCCTTAGCCTGACATGAAGTTGTAAACTCAGCACAGCTTCTCTTCTTTCTACATCTCTCCTCCTCTGCTTACACTTCATTCATCCCCTCACCCTTCCAATGCTCATCTAACCACATAAAGCTGTGGAATTAGTTTGCCAGTCTCTCAGCCTTCAAGGGTTGTACCCCTAAGCCCCAACTGCCAGTTTGTGTTTTGTTCAATATGGGCAGCCAGAAGTGTGAGGCCGTGCACTGGAGGCTGCCGGGGCTGCCCTCACAAGCTCTGCACTAGATCAGCCTCTGGGTAATGTCATTGCCACTTCCAGGCTACAAAATAGCTGGGGAATTCTACCTTCACAAGAGCTACAACAGAGCAACTCAGCTGATTCCGCAGAGACAATGATGGAAATCGCAGTTAAAGCTAGAAACAATCCAACTGGGACAATTTAAAATATTTAAAATGTTATTATTTCAGTATGTCATATGTCTTGAGATGCCCTCTCACCTTATATATATTTTTAAAACATTCAGGTGAGCTTTACTAAAGCTTTTTGAAGTGAAAATAAGAATGTGACTTTTCTGGTGACTAAATCAGGAAATATAATACAGTTTGATGAAAAATGCTGATTGAACTGACTATCTAATTAAGCTATGTAACAAGATTAATTAACTTGTGATTAGATCATCTTGCCCAAACAGTACCCTAATGTAATGTTGTGAATTTTTAGGTGTGAAAAAAAAACTGTAAAAAGGCTCCTTAAGTCTTAATCAATGTTTGAATTAAACAGTGCCTACACTGCAAATAACACTAAGCTGGTACAGAGAAACAATACAAGGTATACAGATATATCCATTTTGCTAATGAGTCCACAAAAAAAAACCAAAAACTGATCAAGTCTTTTGTCAATTTCTTGAGCTATAAAGTTAAACTAAATGTATAAAGAGCTTGCCAGTTTAATGCATCATGCCCATTACCAAATCTGTGGATTTAACCAGCATGTAAAAAAAGAGATAAACACTACAGCCATAATAAATAATCAATGAGCAAGTCCCTAAGCTTCGTCCTCCTGAGCCTAGATATTACCATCAAAAACAAAGTGTCTGGAGCCAAGAAATCACCATATCAATGGCACATGCCACAACAACCCTGCCCTGCGCTTTCCTTCCAAAGATCATGCTAGATAAACCCCAAATAACAGAGAAATTAACAAATGCTTGACATTTGCTCAACATCCATTATTCTGACACTTCTTCAGAATTTCAAAAGGCTGAACGCATGCTTAATCAACATTCATATTCCCAGAGCGAGCCCCAGCACCATATTGCAGCCCGCCTCAGTGCTGATGAAAACGGCACATTAGGGCCCGATTCGAAAAACGTTCAGGGACTCCTCACCAGGGAACTCTGTGTGTCTGTGTGTGTGTGTGTGTGAGAGAGAGAGAGAGAGAGAGAGAGAGAAAGAGAGAGAGAGGCACTGGCTGTATTTTGATGGGAGGGATGCTTCACACTTTACTTTTAAAACATTTTCCAAAATAGAGGCATCTGCCCCTTTCTGCAAACCCTCCCACTTCTATAACTGTGAAAGCCATATGAGGAGTAAGCTGAATGGCATTTTAAAGAGGGGGGTAATCATTACATCCAAATTCATTCATAATATAGCACAGAAGGACACAGTGGACTCTCACATTCCCTCCCTCTTTTTCTCGCCCTCCTTGCACAGACTCTCTCGGGGGACAAAGGGTTGAAGGACTGGGGTCCCCTCTGGACCCAGGGGAAGCCAGGCCAGGCCTCAGAGAGCAGCCCATCATTTCCAATTCTAATATGTGGCAAGAGAAGGACCTGATGGGACTGATGTCACATTTTTCCCTGCACCATCCTGCGATGAGCCCTCCCTCGCCCCCCCCCCCTTGCTGCCTAGCCGCGGTCCAGATACTAGGCAGGACACCACGGCTGGCTAAGAGGAGGGCAAGGAAGAGAGGGCAAGAATGGGGGTTGATATTTGCATGTCCCTCCATTGTGAGTGGGGGTAAAAAGTGACAGCACCGTGTCCAATTCTTTTCCCCCCAGAGCAGCTCGGGCCCGGCAAGAGAGGCCAGGCTGACAGATGACTCCCAACATCTGTGTTATGCAGCCGTTACAGATGAGGGACTCCACATCGCAATCTCTCTCTTTCTATCTGTCTATGGGACCCTCCCTCTCTCCTCCCACTATACTCATAGTACAACAGAAAGAATGACAGACCTTCCGTGGAAATTACCTTGAAATTGTCTATAACTATCATATTGTTCAAAGTTTAAATTTTCCTCCCTTTGAGTCCGCAATCAAAAGCAATGATTACGAAATGGTTTTATACACAATACAGCATTCAGAGACTTGAGCATAATGGCTACTGCTATTGATCTACATCATGACACTCAAATATAATGTTGTTTTCAAATTAATGTTTTAATTCCAAAAAAAACTGGACAATATTGTTTTTGGACAATATATTAAAGTTAATATCAGGATATTAATCAGAATATTTTCTCTGATATTAATATTTATCATGGTTTGGAAAATCACATGTAAAATGTGATGTGCACCACAATGATGTAATACATAAATATGTTCCACTGCTCTGCTTTACACTAGACAGGTCTTTGCACATGTGATACGTACACTTCAATAACTCCTTTTATTACTTTTTAATTACAATTTGCTCAGAGACATTCATTTAGTAATAAGAATTTTGTAAAATGGTAATACAGTACCATCCTATCATGACGATATGACTTCACTTAGTCAATAGCTGACAATATTGAATTATAGCCCGGCGATAATTGCAGCTAAATTTTATCAGCATGTATTTCCATGCATGACCCAGGCAACAATTCCATATATTGATTGGTTTATATGTTTGAATACAAAGGTTAGCGTAAAAATATTAAAAATTTGTATATATGATGAAATAATCACTTAATAAAAAAAATAAGCGTGTCCTGCTCTACCAAAAATATAGCACACCCCCCTGAAAGAACTAGCACAGTTTCCAACATTACACTGGCAGACAATACATGAATCTACAATTCCCTCACCATTGCTTGCATCATTTAGAAATCATCCAGTGCGATGTGAAATGATTTGATATCCAGATACCTGTCTTTTCTATCTCTGACTATTATAACCCAAATAATATTCTGCCCACCCATTCAGTGCAGGCCAGTTCACAACAAACCCCTAACCCCCCTCCAACTCCCCCTGCCAGCCCCAGCCTAGCCAATATTTACGCAGTGGCAGGGCTCCCACACAGTCCGAGGGGACAGGAGGGGTGTGGGGTGGGGGTGGCTGACTGCCGTGCCTGAGCGCATGCTAAGAGATGATGGATGGCCTAGTCGATATGTTATGTCTTAAGAGCCTGATTTCCTGCCAGTCCAATCACTAACCCTCCAGAGCCCAGCTCAGCTGATTGGACAACCAGAATAATTTCGCAGGCTGTGAAAACACTGCTGCCGTGCCTGTCTGTCAGGCCCAGTGACGAGACTCAGGGATTTTAAAGAGCAAGGGCCTCCCCAAGATTGGTTATGGTGAACGAAATAATAACAATAACCAGCAAGACTAAACAAAAGAGCCAGCACCTCCAGGAGGGAGAGATCGTGCAGAATTATTGGAAGGAAAACGGTCCAATGTTTTCCTTTAATTATTACACCCACCAGTACAACTTTTCGAAAAAACTGGCATTTGAACAGTTTGGATTAGGAAACCAAAAGGAGAAAAGGAACTCAAAATAAACATGAGAAGGACCTCCTAGTGTTGGTGCCTAAACATACAGGATATTAGATGCACTTTATACGCATGACATATTCTGTAAAATGCGAACAGTGAGAACAAAGGCAAGCTCAAGCTCAGCTGCATCCCCTTTGGGGACCTGATACCTTCTTCTAGATTGGTGATTAGGTCACAATGGAAGTAGGAAGCTCCAAATACATGCGACTTTGTAAGTGACCTAGACGGGATCTGCCATGGTGTCCTGGTGGCCTTGGGGGATTACACATGTTACGTTCAATAAAGTGAGGGCCCTCAGTGTCAAGGAGAAAGGCAAACACAACCATTAACCCCTCTCTTCGATTTCTGGATGTGCAGGCGCTGCATGGCAAAACATTGGCTAATGCTATGGTGAAAGCCTATACAAGAAGCTGTGTGGAATTAATTAGTGATCATAACAAGTACATTAAATGGGATTATAAATATTTAATAATGGAAGATAAAACAAAGAGAGACAAGAATAAATAATGTTTCTAGGGGAATTGATAGACAGTAATCATTTAATTTAAAGTGTAATTAAGACCAGACATGCCTGCAGAACTACAGATTACTTTCCCATTATCTAAACACATCTTATTTCACACATTACTCGTTGATTCACAAACACACACGCACCTACAGCAACTACACCATGTGAAAAAGCACAAGTAAAAGAGAAAAGAGACTGACAAAATGAATAGAGTCCGGTGAGTAACCACTTACTTTGGAAATCTTTCCTTCAGCATCTTCATACACTGGCGGGTAGGTCTCAGCTGCTCAGTCCATTTCGCTATCTCTTTATATTCAGCTCGGGACAGTCTCATCTTTCTTTTTGATCAGCCACTGTATCTATCTGTACAGACAGGTGAGAGTTTAATTAACTAATGCTACTGTAGAAATCTGGTTTTGAGAAGTAAACAAACGTGTCAGGTGACTTAACAGCTGTCAAAAACAGCTGTACCTTCATTGCTAACCGAACTTAGCTTTATGTTATGGCTAACGCTCCGCACTAAAAGCATGTGGCGACAAACAATTCAATGTATCATCTTGGAGGGATTACAACACAGCTAATGTATGTAAAACGTTGTCAAATATGGCCACAGAACAATAAATACCATTCAAATCGGCTTGTTTACCATTGACTCCTGCTGCCTGTGGACAGTTCTTCGATAGCAGCTTCCCGCTAGGAAGTTGAAGAGATGACTTTTATGTGAGCAGCGCGTTGATTGGTCGATACATCCACGAGAGCTGAGTATACTGGCAGATGATTGGTTATTTTGCAGCACGAGGGGCGGTATCTAGCAATGACATGCTGCTCACTCACTGCCGATCTGAAGCATCTCTCAATCCTCGTAAAATGTAAGCGATACTCACAAAGGACAGTTCTTGAAGTAAGTTGACGTTGGCTGTCCTGCGACACTCGTCAAATACTCCTAAAATCTGACAAGGCCAGAAAAAAAACTCTTCAAAAATACATAAACCGTGCAGGGAAGTCGTATTTGAGGGACAGAGTGAAAGAGAGATAGAGGCAACCGGAGAGGGAGAAAGGAGGGAGCGCGTTTCTTAGTGTAAAAGTGTTGCTGTGTCACTGATTTCACAGTTTAATATTGGTCCTGCGCCTGCTTGCATTTTTGATGAGAATGACTAAAACAATACAGGCTGCCTTTGTGCCTATAGTCTATTTAAAAAGATGCTGCTTCCTTCACTGATTCCATGCACGGATAATCTGCTTTGACCATGTTCTCATTTGTGACTTTTTATATTGTAGCCTACCGTCTGATGTAACATAAAACGTACTGTTGGGTATGACAAAGGCTAAATAAACAAACTAAATATTTAATGATTAAAAATTTGATATATTTTTCAGTGCTGAAGCTTGTGACACAGTTTCAGTGGCCTGACTCTTCTGTTTTTTTAAAATTGTAAATCCTAACAGAACAGCCCAGGTAAAACAAAGTGTTACTATTCATCTTCATTTACAGCTTCAAATTCTAGCATCTTAAACGACTAACTCCACCAATTAAGACAAAGTTAGTTTCATTATGGAGTGAAGTGATTTAAAAAATGTACCAAAAAAGAAGTCAAGGAGTTCACCTAGTTGCACTGCAGTGAGACATCAGTGATGTTTATATACTGAATTCTTTCACCTTGCAGTGGTTGAATCAGGGGCATAGATACTAGGAGTTCTGCTTCCTGAGAGAATATTGGTCCGGGCTTTCCTTAATTAACTTGCAGAAATTTTCGTGGGCCATCTCCAACCGTGGGCCCCCAGAATCATCAACACCTTTCACCTCACCAGTGAAGGTACTGCTTTAAATGCCCCAGGCGCATATATGTAAATGAGACCAAGGATGATAATATGCCATAGAGTACTGCAGTAGGAAAAAACTCTGCAGATTTGTAAAACATACAGCTATAATGTTGACTTTAAAGTAAAGAGGAATTGCTACCTATGCAAACTGATGTTTTAAAAAATAGTCAATAGTTCATTCATGATTAATTCAGTTTCTTTATTTTCATTTGAACCATATGATTGTCTATATCTGGAGTGTTGACTTTAGACAACACTGAAATAGGACTACAATCTTTAAGGCCTAATTTGTCAAATAGAGATCAATATTATTTTACAATGGCATTATTGTGTAATTAGTCTCTGAACAGTGCTAAACCTCCGTCTACCCTAATAGATTTTCTCTGCAACCTTCTCTCTTTACATACAGATGCAGGGAAGTCCTAAAGTCATTTTATGGTGAGTTTTATTTATTTATTTTGTTGTTTGCACAACATAGATTGTCCCATCATTTTGCACAAAAATGGTCACAAATAATTAGCTTTAAAAATGTGAAAGAAGATATCAAACAAATTCTATAGTCATACATTCTTTTGACAACAACATTGCTGGTTTCTCTCATTGTGGGTGAACAATGCATGGATGAGCAGAAAGGATCTATCTGACCTGTGGTGCATCAGAAAATAGAGCTCATTGTTGTTGGGCAGTGTAGTATGATGACTGAGATGAGCTGAGGTCTCGGGCTGTGTGTTCACCGGCACAGTCCCCGCGTCTGAAAGGGCTCAGTGCTCTGTGGTGGCTACAAAAGGGAGCTGTGTAGTGGGATTGGTATGGCCAGATAAGATCAGGGCCTCTGAGGAAGTCTGGTCTGATTGCTACAAAGGGCTGAGGTCAGGGGCAGGAGGAGCAGTTTACTCATCTAGGTATCAGTGGATCAGGGGGTTTGGTGGGGAGCCGCGTGTGTAATAGGTATAAAAGGATCAGTGTAATGTGATGGTATAAAAAGATAAAAATCAGAGAAGGGGTTGGAAGGCAGTGTACTGTAATGGCTCCAAAAGCTGGGGGATCAGAGATTTTGTTATGTGTGTAGGTGTCTACTCATGTGTGTGTGTGTGTGTGTGTGTGTGTATTCCTGTGTGCGCACACACCCTTGCATGAATCAGTTGGTGTCTATGTGCATCTTTGATGGCTATGAGAGCCACAGTGGGATGTGATGAGAGCTGAAGGGGAGAGTGAGGAGATGGAGGGGATACAGGGGAAGGATGCAGGGGGAAAGACGAGTGCTTTGGAGGCTGCGTGTAAACAGGGCAGTGGTACACACAGTGCCGTTAACCAGCTGTGAAGCCTGCTCACAGTGGGAGATGAATTTACAAAGGATGTCTCCCTCTGATATCCAGGAGACGCTGCACTGATCTTTGCTCCACTGCTCTCGGCACACCATTGTAGTGCTAAGCACTGTGCCACTAATGGCACTTATATATACCTTAATGCCTGGAAAACATTTACATTTTGCTTGCAGGAGAGGGAAAGTGTGTGGCTGTGGAGGGGAGAATACGTGTGTGCTTGAGAATTTTTTTTATTTTTTTTTATCGACAGCATCTTCAGTGGATGCATCTTAAGATTTGCGAGGTGTAATTTCCTCATCACACAGTTTAAGGAAATTGCAAGTCCTCCCATGTCTTGCATATTAGTCCCTCCTTACCATATCCAGTGATATTACTCACCATACAAAGAGAGCATTTTGTTACACTAGATCATCAGCATTACTGTCATAATGTTTCGGGGTTTTTTTCCATTTGTGAAGTCAGTGACTTCACTCCTCTGTACCACAGAATTGCTCTCCAATCTTCGGGGAGTCTGGGATCTCAGCTTTAAAAATCACAGTTTAAACATGAGGCAAGCCATAACCAGGAAATGCCTGTAGTATTAGCAAGGTATCGGATTCATGCATTCCCCCCTGAACAGCATGACTGGCCCTGAAAATCCCACATCCATATTTTACATCATGGGAGACAAGACACATGTGTTTCACCCTAGCTTTGAAACGTGTTCCTTCCATTTATTTTATTATCCTTTAATGAATTTAATTAGTGGACATGTAATTAAATGCAATTGTGATCACCCCCATAACATACACATACGCGCGCACGTTGTTGATGTCAATTGCTCAAAACAACATGTGCGATGTGAACAAATTTACTGGATTAATAGGGGATTGATAATATTTTGGGATTGTATTTCACTCTAAATGGCTGCACGCCGAAACAAAGGCTGCAGCCCAAGCTCATTAATCATAGTCAACGGGTTGCCCGGGTGCAATTTGCATGACCAAGGTGGCTGCACATGCTGCCGTTCGGCCTAGGTTGCTGGATCTGCCTCGATTTGGCCAGACCGTTAACGCTGCGTCAATCAAGGATAACCCAATAACAGTATGACAGAGTAAGAGAGGAAAAAAAAAAAAAAACATTTTCTCCTCATTACCCAACACTCCTTCCCCTCCCTCCCTTCTCTTGTCTGCCCAACTTCTTATTTTAGTTAGCACTAATTACACTGGCCTGATGAAAAATGAAACCATTCGCTTACGCTTATTACTGACAGTATAATTTAAATATTTTTCAAAATGTTGAAATGCTTGAACATTTAAAATATTTCATTTTCTAGTACATACACATTTAAGGTATATTAATATCATCTAAATGTAATAATATTTTAGCTTGAAGTCTAGCCTTTATGCTTTTTTTTTTGAAAATTTAGGGAAAATAATCACTTTTATCTATTAAGAAAACTTTTTTGGTTCATCTGGATTTTTGTCAGTCACAGTTTGGAGCCTCAATAAGCCATTTTAACTGCAGATAATTGGGTTGAGGCGTGATGCAGTGAAGTTCAAAATGAAGCACAATTTCACAAAGCTGTAATCTCACCACTGGCTCCATACACTGAATTCTAATTATCTCGTCATGAACTTTAAAAAAGAAGCAATGTTTTAATGGCTTTTTAACTCCATAAGAGGTGAATGTGTGTGTGTGTGTGTGTGTGTGTGTGTGTGTGTGTGTGTGTGTGTCAGTGTGTGTACATACATGCATGTGCATATGTGCATGAGACAGAAGTTAATACGTGTGTGCGTGCATGTCTGGGTTTTTTGTGTGTGTCAGACGCTCACTCACACATACACACACACACACATAGACACACACAGACACCCACCATCACCACACACAGACATGTGAATGCAGCTTGTGTCTGGTCTGGCCTCTCTACCTAGCTCTGCCGCCGCGGCTCACGCTGTGCTCTCCCCCCATCCCCTAATATCCTGGAGGCATTTTTCTCATTATCACATATTGTTTGATGTCTTTGTTTCTTGATGATTAACCATGGTCACCAAACACTGGTCTGGATTGTTTAAAATTTAATTTTGGGGCTCTGAAGTACCTGCAGAGGGGATGACTGGTGGGGACACCCGTATTTTATGTATGCTATTTTTCACGCTGAAATGCAAGAGGACACACATTGAAAAACACAATAAATCCTCGAGGAGAATCATTAGTGGAATAGTAGTGGTTTTTATGACCATTGTTATTCAACGCTGTATTGAGATGCAGTAAATTATTCTGTTTATTATGGGTTTATGGATTCAGTCCCATTTTCAGAATAATTATGTTGTTCTTCATTCTGCATAAATAAAACTACTGTCTATATACTTTTCTGTGTTTAAACATAAATGTAAATGTTACATATGCAGTAAATATTTATTTTTCAACAGTAGCAATTTTTAGCTTTTCAAAATCATTTTTCTTTGTGCATCTTTTGCACATTATTTGTGTTTTGACTGCACTGACCATGTAGCCTATATATTTCCCTGGTAATTTTAACATCATAAAGACAAAAATCTTGCATTAGGAATACAAGATATATCACAGAATCAACACTGTAAGCAAACAAATAGGGAAACAACACTCTCTCCTAATGTCAGCATGTCAAAACTATATTGAATACTTGAAATATCTGTGTATCTAAGGCTGAATAGCAGCCATTGTATCGGTCTAATGATATTATCCTCTGAAATTTGGAGTGAAAGAAAAATGGCAGAAATGAGCAGTACCATTGTCTGCCCCATTTTATTTAAACAAATTGCGAGAGCAGAGAGACACAGACTGCGGGAAAGAACGAGCAAAGGGAGAGGGAGAGACAAAAAGAGAGAGAGTGCTCTGTAAATGAAAGGTTATGCGTCGTCCCATGTGTTTGTATTGTCAATAACTGGAGAAGGCTGTCAAGAAAGTGGGGAGATAAAGGTCAATAACTCAGGCAAATGTGTTTGTATTTGTACACTCCTGCTGATAGCATAGCAAACGTCAGGGCTTGTGTCTGACACCCCACAACAATAACACAAATAGTGGGGCTAGCACTAGAATAGTCATTATTATTGTTGGTGCTGGAAATGAGAGGGAACCTCAGCACATGGCTGTGACAGCCGGCGCAGTGTCACTCAAACGTCACTCCATAATGAAACACGCCGGAGATCAGAAAAGGCGATGATAAAGTGTAAACACAAAGAGATTATGCTGCCGGATGATTTTGATATTTGCCTTATTTTCTTGTCTCTGAATAAACATGATCGTCACTATGTTGTTTTGGAGGTACTTGAGACAAATGTAAATACCTATATTGGAATAATTAGGGCTGTTAGCTTTTTTTAACTTCAAAATAAAGTTCCTAAAATTTAGTTTTACAATTTATTAATCTATGATTTTTCACTCCTGCTCATTATACTAAAGTAAAGTATGGTAATTCGGAGTTTTGCTCTTTTTTTTTAATAAACTAAGTAGTTAAGATATTTACATTTTCCTCTAAAAGATGAAAACTTACATAAATAAAATTTGTAGGATTTATTTTTTGTCACACAAGGTTAAGCTGTAATCTAAAAGCTTAATTTATTTATCATGGTTCCTATATGCATTCAAGTCTTATTTTATTCTGGGGCCATTTAGTATATCTCTCTGTGGCCTTGAGTGTAATAAATGTGCAATTAACAGACTTAACTAATTCATGAGGACCATTGTGAAACTAACGAAGGGCATAACTACTGTACAGACGCCGCTGTCATTGGTGAATATTGTTATTGTTCTGCTTTTAATTGCTGGAGGAGGAGGAGGAGAAGGAGGAGGAGGAGGAGGCAGCATGTTTTGAATATACATACTCGGTTACCATAGCAAAAAAGAAACACTGGCTCCCTCTTGACAGTCATATCTAACGTCAGAGGTACGTGGAGGTGTTAACTTCTCTGTTTTAACCAGTTACTAAACAAATGACCCTTTTTAACATACAACACAAAGAGAACAGATATAAATAGTAATGCCTCAAGTAACAGCATCAAATGCTCTGACCATTCATCTTGATCTGTGCCCTGTATTTTTATGTCTCATTAACACACAGGGTTCCTTTTCTATACCAGATATAATTTCTATTTTGTCAGTGTGGAATCAGCATTCTATTGTACGCTTTTTTTTCCTTCAGGAAAATGCAATAATTAAAGCTATAAATCATTTTAAAATACAGTTTATGCCTAAAATTGGTACCTTTCATGCTCTGCTTTAAGTATATTTTGATGTGTACCTGAGAAGCTTATTTTCTGTTGAATCATCAGAACAGAAGCTCACAAAATTTCTGTGGGCAGATGAAGCTAAACGTACTTTTCGTAAGTATATAAAGTCCATAGGGGAAAGTGGATCCCTCTCTCTCTCTGTCACCTTCTCCCCACTCAGTTTGTTTGTTGGCTGTGGTGCTTCGTAGTGGTTTACATTACATATGATTATGTAAATCTGGAGCTGTTCCTGTGCATTATGGGCCAATGCATTGTCAAGATCTTTTCTAAAGCAGTCAAGTAGCTATTTCTGAATTCTTTTATTATCTGAGAGTGCAACAAAGAAAGTCTTTTGTTCACTGTTTGCCGCACACACACTCACATGCTTACACAAACACACACACACACACACACACATACACGCGCACTGCTGCTGCCGTCCATGACTTACTACTGTCCCCTAGTGGTGCTTGACTCCACAGTCTCTCTCAACTCTCCGTTTCCATCAACTTTCCACACTTCCATTCACCTGACTTCCCCCTGTCTTTGTCCCGCACCCTCTCTGTGTGCCTCCTCTCTGCCTTATCATGCTCAAACATTTAAAGGGTTGATTTGTTGTATTGTATGACAGAGAGCTCCAATTATGCATTGCTGTGTCCACAGTGGCTTTGCCTTCAATGGAGGGCTCCAACAGTGTCAACAAAAACAGGAACCCTGATGTTTTGTGGCTATTGTGAGGCCAGAGCTCATGTCAATAAGGTATTGTTTAGTCAGAGTGCCACACCGAAACTGCAGTGAGAATGTTATCAGACCTGTGGAAATAGGGTGTGCGCATAATAGTGCGAAAATGTAAGT